>NC_090940.1:265950896-266264438 GCF_040938575.1 Ambystoma mexicanum
CCCATGGTGGCTGGGGGGTGGGGGTTGGTGGGAGACATGAGTGGGGGCCTGGTGGGGGCTGCCCATGGTGGTTGGGGGGTGGGGGTGATAGGGGACATGATTGGGGGCCTGGTGGGGGCTGCTCATGGTGGCTGGTGGGTGGGGGTGGTGGGAAACATGAGTGGGGGCCCTGCTGGAGACTGCCCATGGTGGCTGGGGTGTGGGGGTGGGTGGGAGACATGAGTGGGGGCCTGGTGGGGGCTGCCCATGGTGGCTGGAGGGTGGGGGGTGGTAAACATGGGTGGGAGCCTGGTGGGGGCTGCCCATGGTGGCTGGGGGGTGGGGGTGGGTGGGAGACATGAGTGGGGGCCTGGTGGGGGCTGCCCATGGTGGCTGGGGGGTGGGGGTTGGTGGGAGACATGAGTGGGGGCCTGGTGGGGGCTGCCCATGGTGGTTGGGGGGTGGGGGTGATAGGGGACATGAGTGGGGGCCTGGTGGAGGCTGCCCATGGTGGCTGGGGGGTGGGGGGTGATAGGGGGACATGATTGGGGGCCTGGTGGGGGCTGCTCATGGTGGCTGGTGGGTGGGGGTGGTGGGAGACATGAGTGGGGCCTGCTGGAGGCTGCCCATGGTGGCTGGGGTGTGGGGGTAGGTGGGAGACATGAGTGGGGGCCTGGTGGGGGCTGCCCATGGTGGCTGGAGGGTGGGGGGGGTGGTAAACATGGGTGGGAGCCTGGTGGGGGCTGCCCATGGTGGCTGGGGGGTGGGGAGGTGGTAGACATGGGTGGGGGCCTGGTGGGGGCTGCCCATGGTGGCTGGGGGTTGGGGGTGATAGGGGACATGAGTGGGGGCCTGGTGGGCGCTGCCCATGGTGGCTGGTGGGTGGCTGTGGTGGGAGACATGAGTGGGGGCCTGGTGGAGGCTGCCCATGGTGGCTGGGGGGTGGGGGTGATGGGAGACATGGGTGGGGGCCTGGTGGAGGGTGCCCCACACTGCTGGGGGGGTGGGGGCGGTGGGAGACATGAGTGGGGGCCTGGTGGAGGCTGCCCATGGTGGTTGGGGTTTGGGGGTGATAGGGGACATGAGTGGGGGCCTGGTGGAGGCTGCCCATGGTGGCTGGGGGGTGGGGGTGATAGGGGACATGAGTGGGGGCCTGGTGGGGGCTGCCCATGGTGGCTGGTGGGTGGGGGTGGTGGGAGACATGAGTGGGGGCCTGCTGGAGGCTGCCCATGGTGGCTGGGGGGTGGGGGTGGGTGGGAGACATGAGTGGGGGCCTGGTGGGGGCTGCCCATGGTGGCTGGGGGGTGGGGGTGGGTGGGAGACATGAGTGGGGGCCTGGTGGGGGCTGCCCATGGTGGTTGGGGGGTGGGGGTGATAGGGGACATGAGTGGGGGCCTGGTGGAGGCTGCCCATGGTGGCTGGTGGGTGGGGGTGGTGGGAAACATGAGTGGGGGCCTGCTGGAGACTGCCCATGGTGGCTGGGGTGTGGGGGTGGGTGGGAGACATGAGTGGGGGCCTGGTGGGGGCTGCCCATGGTGGCTGGAGGGTGGGGGGTGGTAAACATGGGTGGGAGCCTGGTGGGGGCTGCCCATGGTGGCTGGGGGGTGGGGGTGGGTGGGAGACATGAGTGGGGGCCTGGTGGGGGCTGCCCATGGTGGCTGGGGGGTGGGGGTTGGTGGGAGACATGAGTGGGGGCCTGGTGGGGGCTGCCCATGGTGGTTGGGGGGTGGGGGTGATAGGGGACATGATTGGGGGCCTGGTGGGGGCTGCTCATGGTGGCTGGTGGGTGGGGGTGGTGGGAAACATGAGTGGGGGCCTGCTGGAGACTGCCCATGGTGGCTGGGGTGTGGGGGTGGGTGGGAGACATGAGTGGGGGCCTGGTGGGGGCTGCCCATGGTGGCTGGAGGGTGGGGGGTGGTAAACATGGGTGGGAGCCTGGTGGGGGCTGCCCATGGTGGCTGGGGGGTGGGGGTGGGTGGGAGACATGAGTGGGGGCCTGGTGGGGGCTGCCCATGGTGGCTGGGGGGTGGGGGTTGGTGGGAGACATGAGTGGGGGCCTGGTGGGGGCTGCCCATGGTGGTTGGGGGGTGGGGGTGATAGGGGACATGAGTGGGGGCCTGGTGGAGGCTGCCCATGGTGGCTGGGGGGTGGGGGTGATAGGGGACATGATTGGGGGCCTGGTGGGGGCTGCTCATGGTGGCTGGTGGGTGGGGGTGGTGGGAGACATGAGTGGGGGCCTGCTGGAGGCTGCCCATGGTGGCTGGGGTGTGGGGGTGGGTGGGAGACATGAGTGGGGGCCTGGTGGGGGCTGCCCATGGTGGCTGGAGGGTGGGGGGGGTGGTAAACATGGGTGGGAGCCTGGTGGGGGCTGCCCATGGTGGCTGGGGGGTGGGGAGGTGGTAGACATGGGTGGGGGCCTGGTGGAGGCTGCCCATGGTGGCTGGGGGGTGGGGGTGATCGGGAGACATGAGTGGGGGCCTGGTGGAGGCTGCCCATGGTGGCTGGGGGTGGGGGTGGTGGGAGACATGAGTGGGGGCCTGGTGGAGGCTGCCCCACACTGCTGGGGGGTGGGGGTGGTGGGAGACATGAGTGGGGGCCTGGTGGGGGCTGCCCATGGTGGCTGGGGGGTGGGGGTGATAGGGGACATGAGTGGGGGCCTGGTGGAGGCTGCCCATGGTGGCTGGGGGGTGGGGGTGGTGGGAGACATGGGTGGGGGCCTCGTGGAGGGTAACCCACACTGCTGGGGGGGTGGGGGTGGTGGGAGACATGAGTGGGGGCCTGGTGGAGGCTGCCCATGGTGGCTGGGGTGTGGGGGTGGGTGGGAGACATGAGTGGGGGCCTGGTGGGGGCTGCCCATGGTGGATGGGGGTGGGGGTGATAGGGGACATGAGTGGGGGCCTGGTTGAGGCTGCCCATGGTGGCTGGGGCTTGGGGGTGGTGGGAGACATGAGTGGGGGCCTGGTGGAGGCTGCCCCTGCACTGCTGGGGGGGTGGGGGTGATAGGGGACATGAGTGGGGGCCTGGTGGGGGCTGCCCATGGTGGCTGGGGGTGGGGGTGGGTGGGAGACATGAGTGGGGGCCTGGTGGGGGCTGCCCATGGTGGCTGGGGGGTGGGGGTGGGTGGGAGACATGAGTGGGGGCCTGGTGGGGGATGCCCATGGTGGCTGGGGGGTGGGGGTGGGTGGGAGACATGAGTGGGGGCCTGGTGGGGGCTGCCCATGGTGGCTGGGGGGTGGGGGTGGTGGGAGACATGGGTGGGGGCCTGGTGGAGGGTGCCCCACACTGCTGAGGGGAGGTGGGGGTGGGAGACATGAGCAGGTGTGCAGGGTAGTCCCCTGTTTTGTGGGCTGCCTGCAGGGGGGGAAAAGTTATATGGGGGGTCCCAAAACTTTTTTTTTTCCCATAGACTGAATGGGAAAAAACTTTGCGCACGGCTACAGCCCGAACCGCTGGATGGATTTACACCAAATTTGCGGCAGGAGCGGCGGCCTGATCCCAAAAGCGTGCTTTTGTAAATTTGGTGTAAATCTGTCCAGTAGTTTTTTTAAAAATGACCAAAATGTAAGGCAAAAAAATGTGTGATATCTGTGTTCGCTTCGCGGACGGACTTCCCTATTCGCTCCGCGGACAGCACCCCGATTGGCCCATGGCCTTGCGTCATGTCCGCGGACATGCGACGTGTTCGCTGATTGGACGGCGAGGGGCGTGGAGCGCGTCAGATTTTCTGTGGCACCCGCCATCTTGTATTCACAGTCGACGCGTACAGCGCAGTGAAATGTGGATAAAAAATTGTATTTAGTGCCGTGTGTTGGTGTGTAAGAGTGTTTGGGGAGGGTGGGTTAGTATGAGATAGGTTCAATGTTTTGTTTTTTTATGTGCTAGATGTTTTTGTTGCGTTCGATTTGTCCGCGGAGAACACGGCTGTTCTGACATTTTGTAAATAAACTAAATGGTTGGGTGTTTAGAGGACGGAGTATGTGTCATTTTTGTTCGCAAGGAAGGTAAAAATGAGCTATGAACACTCGCGGTGTACTTAATTGTTCGTAAATACACAAACTGGGGGTGTCCTCAGGACGCTGTCCGTATTGTAATCTGTCTAGTTGAATGTGTTCTAAGAACACTTGCAGTGTGCCGAAATGGTTGCAATTACACAAAATGGGGGTGTTCTGAGAACGTTGTTTGTATTGTTCGTTGTCAGGGTGAAAGTGTTTTAAGACCACTCCTTTTGTCCGCTAATAGTACAATTTCCTAGGGGCGTCAACCGACTTTTTGTCCACTAAAGAAACGATAAATCCGGCTGGTGTGCGCCGACATTATGTGATAATCCTATGACTGGCGCTATTGACCTGGCTGACTTGCTTTTGCGACACTAAATCATATCTCCCACCCCTAAGCCTGATATTATGAAAGCATTCATATTCCCCGCCTCTCTCCGTGACGTTACAGGGTGCGTAATCAAACACTCCCAGTTCTCTGCAGTCCTAAGTGACTTTACACAGAACCCGGAAGACAACTCATATTATGTCACAACACAGCGCGCCACAATTCAGAATATGAAACAGTGATTTAAAAGCAAACAGCAAGATTGTAAATGTTGTAAAGTACATTTATGTCACATGAAATGTTTAGTGAATATTCAGCGATTTGCTATTGTCTCTGCTGTCGATTAGCAAAAGTTTATTTGGAGCCAAGGCTGTTGGTTTATGATAAAAGCAGTAAATGGTCGCTCTGATAATCGGAAGGTTGCTCCAACAACGAGCCATTAGACCACCCTATTGGTTGGTATGTTGTTTGTAGCCGCTAGTACTGCGTAAGGGCATATTGGTCCTTGGCGATTGTCCCATAAAATGGTGAGGGTCATGAAGTTGCATATTTGGACCTGCACCTGGCAGTTGAAGACCCCATCCGCTGGAGTCTGTAAATCGTGACATAGGCAAAATGGAGCCACATACCTGTTTTAAAAAACATAAATTAGTCTCACCAGCCGATCTTCATTAAAAATCATCATTTTATTTATTAGGGCGTGAAACTATTTGCTATCGAAGATAGTGCAACAGAGTATGTTAATAATAAAATAATAATATTTTCCCATTCATATAGCGCTAAGAACCGTGAGGTATCTAAGCGGTGCTGATTATTAACCACGGTGTGTGTTGCTCATTTATCGACCACGGAATGATGAAAGGCTGAGTTTGGCCTTGCCGGGATTCAAACTTGCGTTAGCAAGCTGTGCACGGATGTCAAAGCGAGCCCTGTACTCGCTGTGCCACTTGACAGGCTACAGTGAAGTGGCACAGCGAGTAGAGCGCTTGACCTCCTATAGACCGGTTAAATTATTTCTATTAACCCACCCTGTGTCGTCTGCCTTTTTCAGAGCCCTCTAAACGACAGGGGATCAATTCGGCGGTGATAGTGCGCGGTAGAAAACATTATGCCACTTTCAACAAACAAGTTCAACTTGAGCGGTCTTTAATGCTACGCTATTGTAATTATATTTGGTATAAAATAATCTAAAGGGTTACTTACAATACAATTGCAATTTCCATTGTCTACGAGTGGTGCAGTCCCAAAATACGACTCTGCGTGTGCCAACGATCTTTCGCATAGTGATATAATATATAAAAGTGGTTTAGTTTCAGAAATTTCATCTTTATCTTCTCTTACGTTTTAGCAACACTCCTTCAAGAGAAGTCTTTCATCACAATCTCTGTCTGTCAAGGTCAAAACACAATACAACCTTATAGTCCGCTTTGTGAGCCTCTCCGGGGCCCGAGAAAAAAATGGAAGCAGCTGACCTTCACTGTGAACGAGCATAAATTCTTACTTTGCAACATTCTGTGTAAAGCCATCTGTAGAAGTTGTGGAAGCAGCTGACCTTCACTGTGAACGAGCATAAATTCTTACTTTGCAACATTCTGTATAAAGCCATCTGTAGAAGTTGGTTTTTGCACGCCATGTTTGTATATTGTTTGCGTGATATTAAAAAAAGTTTGTTTAAAGGACGTTATGGTTCTAAGTACAGCCGAAAGACCCCTGAAAATCGCAAGTTATGGTAAGCTATGAAAAATAACTGGTGCCACCACCGTGCACTGCTAAGACTAACACCCAGGACATCAAAGATGACATCGCAAATGTCATTGATGAAATCACCGATGACATCACATGTGTATGTACTTTTCATGGAATTTGTGTACTAGGGATTTTTATTATAATGTTGCGAAAAAAGTGTCAAGGATATTGCAATAAATATCATACCGTTATTAGTGCTTTGAACGATGCATTGATATAAATAGCATTGTATTATGGGATTCTATCTAGTATACTGAGCTACTAATGGAGAAACATAGCATTGTGTGCAGAGTACAAGATGAAAGTATAATATTTGTAATGGTAATATGTTGAATAATGAAATAATAATTGTCCTGAAATGTTCGAAAATTCACAAAATGGGGTTGTTCTGAGGACGTAATTCGTATTGTGTGATTGCTTAGCTGTATGCAATGAGGGAATGGCACAGAGAGTAAAGTGGACGCCGTCCGCGGACACCGCGGCTGTTCGTGGACAGGGCGTGCTACATCCGGGTTTTTCCAGGAAATCCAACATGGAAAGAAGACTGTACGGATCAGCCAATCAGATGTCGAGGTTGTGGATTTGTGTTGAAAGAGACTGTGTGTGGTGAAGATGGCAGAAGTGGAGAAAGTCAGGGTGTTGGTGCTCGGAGATATGTTTGTGCATGGTTTACAGCAGTACGCTGAATGCAGGCATGTTGCAAAGAACTTTGATGTGAAAGGAGTGGAGGTGGTGTGGAGCAGTGTGCCTGATTGCAATGTACAGGGAATTGTACAAGTTTGTGAGGATATGGCCACGATGAACAGTCCGCATGTGGTAGTTTTGCACTATGGTGCTTTCCATTTGGGCAACGTCAGTGCCCCTACTTTGTTGGCTGATTTGGAACACTTGGTTCAAGCAGTAATGAAGATCCTTCCAAATGCAAAAGTAATTTTTTCTGGATTACTACCTAGGGCAATATGGGACAATAGTTCAGTTTTTTGTCCTCAGCAAAATATTGCTATGTGTGTCATGAACCGAGGCATGTGTGCCTTCATGCTTAGAGCTGGTATGTTCTTCTGTAACAATGGGAATATTGATGCCATTAATGTTGTTAATTTTAAAGAAGATGGCATTTCTTTATCTTTTACGGGAAATGCCTTTCTATTTTGGAATGGAAGGGTTGCTTTGGAGAAGGTTATGTGAAGATTTTAGAAGTAAGAAAAAAAAACAAGAAAAAAATTACAAAATAACAGGTGTCTGTCAAGCATCTGTTAAAAAAAAAAAAAAACGGCTCTTTTCAGAGGCAACTTCAAAGGGGAAATGGGGCACACTATTTAAATTTACATTCACCACGCTCAGATTTTCGATGTGTCCGCAGACATGGCGGGACATGAAAATCACTATGAGGGGGTTAGTATGTTCTATGTTACATGTATATGAAGTCAGGGATATTATGGTTAAGTTGTGCTACTAAAAACCTATGAAATTCAGTGAAAAAACTTTGTTAAAGTGACGTTATGGTTAAGTTGCGCTACTAAAAACCTATGAAATTCAGTAAAAAAAACGTTGTTAAAGGGACGTTATCGTTAAGTTGCGCTACTAAAAACCTATGAAATTCAGTGAAAAAACTTTGTTAAAGGGACGTTATGGCTCAAAGTAAAACCGAAAAACCCCTGAAATTCGGCAGTTATGGTAACATAAGCAACCATAACTCGCGCCACCGTGCACTGCTAACACTAACACCCAGGACATCAAAGATGACATCACAATTGTCATTGATGACATCACTGATGACATCACATTGCTGGCTCTCCCTTTTTATCCTTTACTGACATATCGAAGCCACATAGTTTTCTTCAGTAACAGTCAGGAAGTAAAAATTGAAAAGGTACTATATTTGTAGACTTAGGGTCCAGTCACATCATATGAAACATATACATAGCGGAAGATACAGGCTTGAAAGAGAGCAATCCTTTCTGTGCATGAAGATAATCATTATGGTTATCAGCACTTTCTCATAGTTTTATTTTTATTACTCTACCTTCCCTCTATATGCTCATATTTGTATACATTATACTCACTCTCCATAGAGTGAATAGGAAAAAAATGTTGCTCGTGCCTACAGCCCAAACCGCTGGACGGATGTCCACCAAATTTGGACCAGGAGCAGCGGCTTGGTCCCGAAAGCGTGCTTTTGCAAATTTGGTGAAAATCCGTCCAGTAGTTTTTTTTAAAATGACCAAAAAGCAGGTAAAAAAAAATTAGTGATATCTGTGTTCGGTTCGCGGACACACTTCCCTGTTCGCTCCGTGGACAGTGTCCTGATTGGCCAATCGTCTTGCGTGATGTTCGCGGACATGCAACGTGTTTGCTGATTGGACGGCGTGGAGCGTGAAGCGCGTCAGATTTTTCGGTAGCGCCCGCCATCTTGGATTCGCGGACGTCCCCAGACAGCGCAGTGAAACTTTGTTCAAAATGTGTATTTTGTAGAGTGTGTTGGTGTGTAGGAGTGTTTGGGGAGGGTGGGAGTGTATGAGATAGGATGAAAGTTGTGTTTTTTATGTGCTAGACGTTCTTTTTGTGTTCGATTTGTTTGCGGACATCATGGGTGTTCTGAAATGTTATAAATAAACTGACTAGGGGGTGTTCTAAGGAGTCAATATGTGTGAGTTTTGTTCGCAAGCAAAGTGAAACTGTTCTAAGAACACTCACGGTGCCCGGGGAGTGTTCGTAGGGGGTGTCCTGAGGACGCTGTCCGTATTGTTCTCTGTCAAGTTGAATGTGTTCTAAGAACACGCGCGGTGTCCTGAAATGTTCGCAAATAAACAAAATGGGGGTGTTCTGAAGACGTTTTTGAGAACACTCCCGGTGTCCTGAAATGTTTGCAGGGGGTGTCCTGAGGACGCTGTCCGTATTGTTCTCTGTCAAGTTGAATGTGTTCTAAGAACACCCGCTGTGTCCTGAAATGTTCGCAAATAAACAAAATGGGGGTGTTCTGAAGACGCTTCTAAGAACACTCGCGGTGTCCGGGGAGTGTTCGGTGGGGGTGTCCTGAGGACGCTGTCCGTATTGTTCTCTGTCAAGTTGAATGTGTCCTAAGAACACTCGCGGTGTACTGAAATGTTCGCAGATAAACAAGATGGTGGTGTTCTGAAGACGCTTCTAAGAACACTCGCGGTGTCCGGGGAGTGTTTGTAGGGGGTGTCCTGAGGACGCTGTCCGTATTGTTCTCTGTCAAGTTGAATGTGTCCTAAGAACACTCGCGGTGTCCTGAAATGTTCGCAAATAAACAAAATGGGGGTGTTCTGAAGACGCTTCTAAGAACACTCGCAGTGTCCGGGGAGTGTTCGTAGGGGGTGTCATGAGGACGCTGTCCGTATTGTTCTTTGTCAAGTTTAATGTGTCCTAAGAACACTCGCGGTGTCCTGAAATGTTCGCAAATAAACAAGATGGTGGTGTTCTGAAGACGCTTCTAAGAACACTCCCGGTGTCCTGGAATGTTCGTAGGGGGTGTCCTGAGGACGCTCTCCGTATTGTTCTCTGTCAAGTTGAATGTGTTCTAAGAACACCCGTGGTGTCCTGAAATGTTCGCAAATAAACAAAATGGGGGTGTTCTGAAGACGCTTCTAAGAACACTCGCGGTGTCCGGGGAGTGTTCGTAGGGGGTGTCCTGAGGACGCTGTCTGTATTGTTCTCTGTCAAGTTGAATGTGTCCTAAGAACACTCGCGGTGTCCTGAAATGTTCGCAAATAAACAAGATGGTGGTGTTCTGAAGACGCTTCTAAGAACACTCCCGTGTCATGGAATGTTCGTAGGGGGTGTCATGAGGACGCTGTCCGTATTGTTCTCTGTCAAGTTGAATGTGTCCTAAGAACACTCGCGGTGTCCTGAAATGTTCGCAAATAAACAAGATGGGGGTGTTCTGAAGACGTTTTTGAGAACACTCCCAGTGTCCTGGAATGTTCGTAGGGGGTGTCCTTAGGACGCTGTCCGTATTGTTCGTTGTTAAGTTGAAAGTGTTCTAAGAACTATCGCGTTGTTCTGAAATGTTCGTAGGGGGTGTCCTGAAAACGGTGTCCGTATTGTTCGCTGGCAAGTTCAAAGTGTTCTAAGAACACTCACATTGTTCGCGGACATTAAAAGTTTCCCATAGTTCGTAGTTGAAATGTTTGACTCTATGGATGTGATATGCTGCGGTGGTTGTTGCCAGGGCATAGAGTCTTGGGCGCATGGCCATTTGGCCATGCACCCAAGACTCTATGCCCTGGCAACAACCACCGCAGCATATCACATTCATATTTGCTTATAACTTTGGGTGAAAAACAAATGTATAAGGAACAAAGGTATTAGATACTATGGATGTGATATGCTGCTATGGTTGTCCTTATTATTGTATAGTTACTGTTTGGTATAGTAATGGGAGTCCATGTTTTTCTTCTTCATTTCTGTGATAAAAGAAAATAGCATGTTAGTATTAGTATTTTGTAATGACTTATTACATTGTATAAGCAATATACTTTTATTTTTTTTCGACCCTCATATTTAGTAGAGTACAAATCAGAGTACTGTGCAATTTGCTCAGTTTCTGTATTTGTTGCTAAAATCATTGGGTCTGTGGGAGAAAAAAAAATCCATGTTGGATTAAAAAAAAAACCTTTTTCTGTTATGCTACAGTTTATTTGCTTGTTTGTTTTCAGTGTTCACTTGTTGTTTCTGGCTAATGCTTTATAGTTTGCTTTGTTGTATTTTTTTTGGAGCAGTAACAGATTTTTCATTTGTTTTGATATTATAAAATTTTGGAGCAGCTGGATACCAATTGGCATATTCTAACTGTCTATTTTTTTAATATATTTTAGTGGTTTTGATTTATCTATTTGGATATTGTTAAATTTTGGGACATTTAGATACCAATTGGCGTATTCTAACTGTGTATTTTTTGGCCTAATTTAGTGGTATTAATTTATCTGATTAGTTGTTGTAGAATCTTTGAGCTGTTAGATAGCTTTTGGAGTTTTCTAACAGTTTATATTATTTTAACACAAATTTATAATTTTGGGACAGTTAGATACCAATTGGCGTATTCTAACTGTGTATTTTTTGGTCTAATTTAGTGGTATTCATTTATCTGATTAGTTGTTGTAGAATCTTTGAGCAGTTAGATAGCTTTTGGAGTATTCTAACAGTTTATATTTTTTTAACACACATTTATTTAAAGGTTTAAATACAGTTTATTTATCAAATTTTGGTTTTAAGAACATCAAATAAGCATTTGTAGATTTGCTGGTAATCTCTGCTTTAGAGTAATGGTACTATCATTACATTCAAACCATCCACATTTCTTTTTTATATATGCAGTGTAGTGCCCTGAATTGGTTGTGGCTCCTGCGTGGTAGATTATACCTATTGTTGTGAAGGTTTTCTTACCAAGTGATATTTGACCATGTGTGAATCCAGTCAGCTTGCAGTTGTTTTTGGTACCATCTGCATTGTAACGTAGAAGCATTAGTATTACGTATTTACTATGTGTTTGTATTACTAACGTGGAGCGATTATCTGAATTGCAGGTAGAGCATAATCTACCATGGTTTGCATTTTGTACAAGTTGCTGAAATGGAATGGATTCACAATTTGGTATTGATATATATATGAAGCGTTCATTGGGGATTTCTTCTTGTGTCACATTGTTGCAGAGAGTGCATGTATGTTTCCACATGTATGAAATCTGAAAGATTTCATTTATAGGTATGTTTTTGTTTTCCAGTACTTGTAGTAAGTACATTAGAAATTCTTGTGGGTCTTCCTGTGAGTTTATAGTGAATTTCACCATTCCAGCACAGTAGTCCAATTGTCGTCTTATTCCAAAAACACTATATGTGTTGTCAGGATTGTTTGCTGCATTTCTGTGAAGTACTTACATTTGCAAACACAATGGGTCTGTACTGTGTAAGTAAATGTTGTCAACAATTGGTGGTAATTGAAATAGAATGTTCATTGCTACATTTGCATAGCAACTTACACCAACTATATTTGAGAATTTAAATGGTCCAGGTAGTTCTGTATCTAACTGCTTTTTTTGGAGTTTGTCTTCCTTCTTTAAAGAAGTACCTGGTTTACTTTCTCTAATTGATTCTTTTTTGTTTGTGGTACTTGATGAAGTATTAGTTTCTTTTACTCTCTTTGGAGGATTTGCAGTGACGTGCTGTTGCATTTCTGTTTGATTTAGTTTTCCTTTACAACGTTTTAGTTTTTGTTGAACAGAATATGTGTTTAGATGGGGAGTGTATAGTGAGCGAAGTCTATTATATTCTAAAATGCAAGGAATATCAGCGTTTACTTTACTTGCATCAAAGTTGATTAGAAATAGACCGTCAAGTGTACGTAAGCGTGATAGTGCTACGTAGCTCATGCCTTCTTTAAAGACTGTGTTACCAATATCTATGATTGCTTTGTCTAGGGTAAGACCTTGTGATTTATGAATCGTGACTGCGTATGCAAGAGTTAGAGAAAATTGTTTTCTCCGTACATACATATCTTTGAAGAGAAGGAATCTAGCTGTTGAGCGTCCTATCCGTTTTACTTCTGAAAGTTTGTCAAAGAGTATATTGACAAACTGAATTTTGTTGTCACGTGGGTATGTTTGAAAGCCAACAACTGTACCCAGTGCTCCATTAACTAGTCCTTGGTCCACGTCAAGGTTACGTTTAAGCATTACTCTGCAATTTAAGGATAATTTTAACATCTTTTCTAAGCCTGCTGTGTTTGAGATTGATTTTTCTAAATTATTTAGTCTTGTTGTGGCTTGGTCACACATGGGTAGTGTCATACCATGTACATCTAGTTTGTCTGTGGCGCTAATTTCCATTATTGGTTGCATTTCTTTACTTAACATTATTTCATTGAATTTGAGACAGCTTGCAAGAGTTGGCATTAAGGCCATACAATTGACATTTTTGTGGGCTAATTGTTCCATAACATCTGTAGCACATGCATTATCGCCATAAAGTGCATTAATGTGCCAGGTTTTCAATGTTGCTTCTGCTTCTTTAGAAAGTATACCAACTCTCAAACTTTTTAAAATGTTGGCATAAGTGAGATCTGCAGATTGGCGCATGTTTTCTGTTAATTCTCTGTATTGGAAATGTTGCCAAAGGTTGACATTTTCAATGCTGCCAACAGTTTTACGACAGAGTTTGTGCCCTAATGTTTTAAAAATAGGTTCACCTTTTACTCGTGTTAATTGAAGCAGATCACCAAAAACAATAATGTGTTTTCCTGCAAAGAGCTCTTCATAGTCTGTTTTGAGTACTTCTTGTAATCTGAGGTGAATCAAAGCTAACATCAGGTTGGAGACCATGCTCACTTCATCTATTAGTAGCATTTTCATTTGTTTCAATACTCTGCGTAATTCCATTGCAGCTTCTTCAGAAAGTTTGTAATAGTCTAATTTGTTCTGGTGTTCTACTGGTAATAGTAGTAATCGGTGTAATGTAACACCACCTATGTTGTAGGCAGCTAAACCTGTGGGGGCAGTGACAACAGCTGACAGTTTGTTGTTTGTCAATTGTTGAAGGAACTTACTAATGATTTTGATTAGGAATGTTTTGCCAGAACCAGCTTCACCACTGACGTACAGTAGTATAGGTTTATAATTATGGCAGGAACATTCTTTATTTTCATGTTTTACACCATGTGCCATTTGTTTTGTTACTTCTTGAAAAATGCTACTTTGCTCATTGTTCAGTTTTGATTGTAGTATAGTTAAGTCTTCCTTATCTTCATACTGACACATGGTGTTTTCTACTTCTATCATAGCTAATTCTGCCTCATTTGTTATTAGTGGTTCTCCCAGTGGTTCTTGGCTTCCTGTTACAGAAGGTTGACTACTGTCAGGAGTATCCTTATCTAGTTGGGCTTGGAGTTCTTCTTCATGTTGCTGTTCATTGTGCAACATTGTTTTGTACTGTGTAAAGTTTACATCAGTTATAGTGCTTTCATTTGCTTTGAAAGCATCCTCATATGAGTCATAGTTATCTAGTAATTGTTCTTCTTTTCTCCATGGTTTGAAGAGTTGTAGCAGGGACATGTAATATACTTATTTATGTTGAGGAGTCTTCAATGACAATTTGATATGATTAATTAAATTTGGTTTAGTGAGTTTAACTAAGCTGCCTTCACAGTCTGTCACTCTATATTTACCTTTTTTTTCATCAGGTTTCATATTATTTTTGTATGTGTAGTTTTGGGCTATTTGGTATAGACACATGTTTTCCAAAGTATTACTTCTGTTTGGGTAGTATGTGTCCAATAAATTGTTTTTTAAAATGTCTTGGCTCTTGGGATCATGTTTGGCTATTGTTTCTATATCTTCATATGATTTTAGAACTCTTTTTCTAGATTTAGCTGGACCAAGACTTAGCCATACTATATTTTCAGATTTAACATACAATGAAGTACCAGTTAAACGATCAGCTGCTTCATAAGATCCACATTCTCTATGGGTGAGCATTTTTATGCCCAAGCTGTATAATTTCTGAGATATTGTTTTATCTGATGACAGGTCATTCCAGAGGTCTTGGAGCTCTGTCTTTTCTGCTTTAGTTAAGTATGCTGTGACATATCGTGCAACTGCAGTAGAATTGTCTGCAATGTACTGCACATCTATGTTTGCATTCCATAAGTGGGCAATGATTGCATTATAATCATTGATATATTTTTCTTCTTCTTTTCTTTTTATGTAATATGTATTTTTAAGTGACTTACCTTTAACACTATGTCTAACTGAAGACATGAGGTTGTTTACTTGACCTGTATTTGTAATATTTTCCACATTTGTGTCTTTGAAATTGTAAAATTTGTGCACGAAGATCACTATTTGTGGCTTCTGATGGAATTTCACAAGTGACATATTTTTCAATAAACTGTAAAACAGTGGCATCACTGTCTTGACCAAATTTAGGAGCATCTTTAATCCATAAAAGCATGTGGATATGTGGTGCTCCTCTGGCTTGGTATTCTTTTCTCCAAAAGAAGTGTTGCACTTCTCCAAGGGGAGGAACAGTTTTATTACAAATAAAATGTAGCATAGCAATGAAGCAATGGTGAAAATATCTTGAAACATTAACAGGATCCAAAGAATAAAGTTCTCCAGGTGTTAGAATATCTATGTTTGTTTTGTTTTTATTTGATATGCGTAGGAAATCATGTAAATCTTCCCATGCATATTCTGCACAACTTAATGTAACAAACCAAGTAGCTGGGCCAAGGTTTCTGATCATACAACGTACATCTTCATGACGTAGAAACCAGTACTCTTTAGTACCACGCATATTTGCTAATAGATTTGTAATATTTGATTGTAAAACCTCATCCTTTTGTTGCACTTTCTCTAATAATTGTGTAGCTGTCATATTTTGAAAGTGTGATCCTGATTTTAATATGTGTGCAACTCCGTAACATAAAGTTGCTAGTTCACTTTCAAAGAGTAGGTGGAATATGTATTCCACATTTTGTCTAAATCTGGGATCTTCAGAATACATCCGTAATGAGTGGTATTCTGAAGCTGATATTTGAATAGGTCTATCATCATACCTTCCTCCTTTGCCAGTAGGAAAGAGTAGAGGAAAAGCACGTGCTTCTATGCTTTTTTCCCATGTACTGATTGGCGATCCTTTTGTTTGACGCATTTGGTAAGTTTCTAGTACATCTTGTACGGTGTCATTACAGTGCAAAGGATGAATTGTATAATGGTCTAAAGTATTTGATATTGTAGCAGGATCTAGTAGCTCAAATTGACCAGCTTCTTGTGTTTCTTGAATTATTTCAGTTGTATCTTTCAAGTTTTCTTCAATATTAATTTCTTTGTAATATTCATTATTCTCTTTAAGATATTGGAAGGCTTGTCTAACTTTATATAAATCTACCAGCTGTTGGCATATTTTTTTGTCTTTCGTAGGTACTCCATGGACTAATATAATTAAAGATTGCTGCATTGGACGTTGCACTCCTAGAGTATGCACATTTTCTTTTAGATTTAATGGTAAATAAACTACTTTTCCACGAATGCCTTTTTCAGAGGGAGGTAATTTTGCTGTTTTTGGTTGAAGGCATATTATTGCTTGAAATGGGTGTACTGTTTGAATTATGATGCTCTGATATAAATTAAGGTTTTGTAGAGGTTTTGGTACTGGGTATAATTCCAAATTATTTGTGATAGAACGTGAAGGAGTTTGGTTGTTGTCAAGTTTTGTAGTGCAATAACTGCAAAGTATTAAGGGCTCAGTTATTTCATATTTGTTTTCTGCTAGAAGGTAGAGAGCTAATTCAAACCATTTAGAATCTTCATTGTGTTCTATTTTGTATGATAGGTCCACAGTTTTTGTGTTACTTTTATAAAAAATTCTACGGCAACATACACATACATGGTTTGGTACTTCAGCTGATGTACTTTTAAATTGTAGTATTTCTTTTTTGTATGTGTTTAGCAAAAGGTCGCCATGTGTAGAATTGTTGCTTAATTGGTTTAAAGCTATTTCATTCTGTAAATGGCTTTCACTTCCAAAATATTTTTTCTGGATATAGTGAATTTCTTCAAGTAGGTCTTTTGCTGTACCATGTAGAAGGATGTTATTTAACTTTGCTAGTGCTAAAGCAGGACTTTTAGCATAGTACAGTTTATAGACTAGATTTCTTATAGTTGAATGATGTGTTGATATCCTTTTGATATCATGGAAAGTGGTTTTACAAGTAGGTCCTGTAATGCAGGCCAATGAATGTCCTTGTAGTCCTGTGTACTTGCGCACTGGACAGGTATCTATATTTTGCAGTAATTTAATTTTGATTTTGTCTTTGCTTTTTACATATTTATTGAGGAATTGGCATAAAGATTTGAAACATTGTTTGGGAATGTTACACATTGACGTGCATGGCCATTTGTACACTAGACGTTCTGATTCAGTTGAATGGAGGGGTAATTCTAAGTTTTCAGGGCATATTTTTGTAAGGAGTACTTCTTGTTCCATTATGGTATTATTCACTTTTTCATAACCTCGACCACTGCTATTTATGGCAATTGTATTCATTTGCTTTTGTTTGTACGCTTCTTCATTAAAATATGGTTCTGTGCTCGTAGTGTGATTCCATTCACCTCCGCAGATACTTAAGAAGTTCTTTCTGTTGACATTTCGCTTATTGAGAAGTCTTTTTTGTAATTTAGGTATTAGTTTTGTTAGTGGTTTCATTTTGTTTAACAGTAAAATAAATAAATTTCTTTTGAGAAGAATTGCACTGTCCATCAATGCTTCTAAGATTAATTTCCTACGATAGGTTTTAAGCTTTGAACCGGATTTCTCTCCTGTTTTTATAAGATTTTGAAGGACTTTGTGATGGTATATATTGGCTAAAATACTTTTCTTGGTATGCTTACTTTGCACTATATTAAAATTTGAAGAAGTCGTTTTATCTGTACTGATAGCTGATTTTCTGTTAATTGTTTTTTGGTTTGTTTTACATTTTGATAGAGGAAGTGAAGTTGTTGTACTTGAAACTTCTTGTGTTTCACTAAATGATTGTATTAGCTGTTTTGTTTCAAATTTTTTTACAAATTCTCTCTAGAGATGGATGCTTATGTTGGACACCTTTATTTTCATTTGCTCTACTTTTGCGTTGCTTTCTACGGACTTGTCTTTTGGTAGGCATTCTTTAGGGTCTGTTGAATAAAATAAAGAAGATATGGGTTGGGGTGTTCTGGAATGTATGTGTGCTGTGTGCATGAGTGTTTGAGTAAGATGATAAAGATGTATGTAATGGTTTGTGATTGTGCATTGGGAACTAAAACTAGTAGGGATAGGTATTCTTGAATTTATGTTTTACTAAACTGGGGTTCAGATGACAAAAAAAAAGTAAGCTAGTGGTGTGGAAAAGTACAAATAGTAAGTCTAATGTATACAATTAAAACAGTTGTTTGTTCTATAATATGAAAATTGTAGTGGTTCAGTTGGCTAATTTGTGTGTCCAAAAATAGAAATTTGTGGGCCATTCTGGCTGTAAATCGCTGTTTAAGACATGGACATTTTTGGACAAAATGGTACAAAATCTCTATTTTAAGAAACCAAAATAGCTCGTATTAATGTTATAGTATATTTGATTAATAATACAAATATTATGGTGATATTTTACTTACTTTTTTTTTAATTAACAGGTAACTTCTTAGTTTTTCTTTCTTCTTCAAATTCGGCTGCTTCTTTTCAGGAAACTGGTCTTCACTGCAATTGTAAAAGCTTCAAATTAGTAACTTTGTTTGTATATAGCACTGTTTTTAATTTAGATATTGATTTTTTTAATTGAAATCCTCAGTGCCTTCTGTAAAACCATTAAACTAATTTATTTACATAAGATACATTGCATCAGTTCAGTACATATGATATGTTCTTAATGAACAAATTGAACAAATTGTATTGAATGACTAACTGTAGCAAAAAAAAATATCTTTACTATGTCTTGTGAAATTTATAATATATTAGTGAATACCAGTAATTAAGTAAATAAATGAATAAAAACAAAAAATATGAAATTGTATAAGTATTTTTATAAAGGTTTAAACATAGATTGTGTTTGAATGCAATTTTGTTTGAATATATGTAGTCTATATATTTCATTTAAAAAATGTTAGTTTCACATGATTTGAGTGTGTGTGTATAAAGAAAGTAAAAAGTATAAAAGTTTATAAGTGATAGTTGATTTTAGGAAATTGAAAAAAGTACAGTAAATTCATTTTACAGATTTTACAAGGTAAAAGTCTGTTTGAAAATGTGTTCATCTACTATACAGAAAATATGCATACCTGAAGTTTGTGTTCATGCATATGGATATGCATGGAGCTGCAAGTAGAAATCTTGAAGACTTGTACAGTATTTCTGGTAGATGCTGCTTGCCAATGATATGACACTTGTACTCAGAGAGATTCAGAGTACATTTGCAGTGCTGATCTATGATGATGCAGTTAGATGTAGAGGTCTTGAATGTGATTGGTGCATGGTCATGTGATTTTTGAGGTACATCCAATGAGGGAATGGCAGAGAGAGTGTAGTGGAAATGGTAGAAGGGCTGTTCATGTTACGATATGTCCGCGGACATGGCGGTAGTTCGCGGACATCGGGAGTTACATCTGGGGATTTTTGGGTTCAGAAGTCATGCAAATGAGAATAAGCACTGAAAGGGATTGGTCAGGAAAGTCTGGTGGGTGTGTTGTGCCAGGAGAGATTTTCTCAGATACTCTTTTTGCTGAGAGAACAAAAGATAGCTATGGCTGTGCGTTTCAGAAAACAGATTGTTTGGATTTTAGGAGATTCGTGGATACATTGGTTGAAGGTGCATGCAGAAAGCTGTGGAGTAGCTGTAGATCTTGGATTCCCACATGTGGAAGTACACTGGCATGGAGTACGTGGAATGAAGTGGTTGGACTTGCTACCTCTCTGTGCTACTTTGGAGACAGAGCAACATCCAGACATAATTGTAATTCATTGTGGAGGGAACAGTTTAGGACATGTGACTGGAATTTTTTTGCAATTTGCTATGAAAGAAGGACTTAGGAAGGTTATGGACATGTTTCCTAATTCTCAAGTGATATTTTCACGGATTGCGCAGAGACAAATGTGGCTTTGTTCTTCTTTATTTGGTCCACAAATGGAAAAAGCAAGGCGCAATGTTAATAAGGCTGTTTGTGGCTTTTTAAGAGATTTTGGCATGTCTTCTTTTCACAATGAAAATATTATTTGTGATATCATCTTTGATGTCCTGGGTGTTAGTCTTAGCAGTGCACGGTGGTGGCGCAAGTTATGGTTGCTTAGCTTACCATAACTGGCGAATTTCAAGGGTTTTTCGGTTTTACATGGAAACATAACGTCCCTTTAACAATGTTTTTTCACTGAATTTTATAGGTTTTTAGTAGCGCAACTTAACCATAACGTCCCTTTAACAAAGTTTTTTTCACTGAATATATATATATATATATATATATATATATATATATATATATATATATATATATATATATATATATATATATATATATATATATATATATATATATATATATATATACTTTAATTAAACACACCATCTGCAAGACAACTAAATATATAACACTGCACAGGTGTTCCTGTGTGCATTGCTTGGTTGAACTTGCCTGCAAAGGATCAATCCAATCCTATCTGAAGCATTTGTCTTGCCCAGCACTGCGAGCTACATCGAGCTCTTGCTGGACGTTGTTGCCGCTTCCTGGAGGAGGCGGCGCCGAGGAGAGTCACGTGACTGATCACGTGAGACTTTTGCAACTCTAAATTGAGCCGCGGCGAGGAGCAGCTGTTTGGCTGTTTGGTGAGTTGGTGTGGAGGTTTCCCTGAAAGATGGAGGCAGTAACTTCATCTTCAAGAACTAGAGCTCAGTTAAAACGAATGGCCTTACAGGAGGAATTGACAAAGCTGCCCCGTCAACAACACGTGAGTCAATACTTCTCGTGTGGGTCTATAGCGGAAATAACGGAAGAACATGAGAGTACAGAGACCCATGTTGTGGATGATGTATTTGCCCCACTTGACCCACGATCCACATCACTTATTACAACCACACTGGGGGGAAATATAATTGTGATGGAACTGCCAGATATTCCTGTTGTAGGACAAATGGATATACACAGTCTCACCTGCACTGTTTTGGACGGCGAGGTCGTCACCGCGGAAGCTGGAGCCGGTGTAGCGACTCCGCAATGCATCGGAGAGTGTATAGCGACCAGCAGGCTCTTGATGAGCCGCTTATGGGAGGTCCTCTAATAACACCGGTGTGTCAGCCTACGGTGGCGCACTTGGTCAATAACATTGAGGGGCGTGGCTGCACCGGGGAGATGTTTTCCTCAAATGAAGAGTCCACAGGATGCCCACACCAGTGGTGTAAGGGCAAGGCATGTCAGGCTAGACACTCAAGAGGCTCGGTTATGGAGAGTCCAATAGCCGATACTGCGACTACTGCGAGCCCTGGAAACGATAATATGACAGCTGCAATGCTCGGTGCCGGAGAGCAGGACAACGAGGTAAGCGGTATTGCTCACCCGCATGAAAAAATTAACATAATCATTGTTACGAATGAAAATGAGAAATTGCAACAGGAGACCGAGCACACAGAGTGTAAGTGGTCAAACGCAAATTTAAACAATATTGCATGCAATGAGGCTATGAGGGTACAGGATAAACTTGGACCAGTGCAAGATCAGTATGCTATACCCACTAATGATGGAAGAAACTCCCTGGAGGTTGTCTCGACTGTATTAGAAAATGTAATTGCCTTAAACAAAGTGTGTGCCAGTAAACCAACGTCTGAAAGTACGCCAGTGTTTAAAGAGACAGCAATGACAAGCCAGAAAAGGCAATATAGTAATATGTTCAACGTAAATCGGGACATTTGGGGGCCTGTCAATTATAAAAAAGTAAGAACTCTTGGGGACGAGTATTCTGATGACTCCTCTAAATCATTACATGGGAATGTGGTTGACTCTCAGAAACGCCTGCCATTATTATTCAGCCTCAATTAGTCCATAAGCCACTGAATATAAACAGAATATAAACAGCGAATACTCAACGGATGAGTCTACGTCTAGAGACTCTTCGTTTATAGAGCGAGATTTCCCAAAAATCAGAAGGAAACAGTCGGCACTTACCCATACTACACATGGTGAAACAAAGGTAGATAGAGGTGGTGACCATATTCCTTGTGTACACGTGCCTTCGAACGACTTATTAATGGCTGTGTCCTCTGCGATGGCTATCTCTTTGGCGCCTTTCACGAAACTCTATGAGTCAATAAATCGAAATGTGAAAGATGTCACAACTTTGCTGGCCTTAATGAATTCAAAATTAGTATATATGGAATCAATGTACACCAACCAATCTTTAAAACAAAATGAGGTCATCCAGAATTTAATGGCAGGCTTATCTTCAGTTAAGGATGGAAAACATAACGACATGCTAGACAAAAAGAAGCAAAGGAAGCACTGTCATTGTTCAGGAAAGTCCTCCCAGTCTTAAAAGGTGGAGGGGCGGCTAGAGCCGACACGGAGCCACAAATATCATTAAATGATCTGACAAGTGCAGAATCGCTGCCGGTGAAAGGAATTATAACCGTGGCGAGTAATCCACTGGAAAGTCAAACAGTTCTCTTGGATACTAAAAGTATCGAAAATAATGCTGTCATAGAGATTGAAGATGCCACGGACCCAGCGATTAGTAATGTAGGAAATTTGGTAAATACCGGAGTCCCAGAGCATGGCATTAGAGATCATGGCGAAATACTGGATACGTCCTTCCACACTGCATTTCTACAGGCCAGAACCGCAACGAATCGGGCTTTGTTGGACAACCAAAAGGCGTCTGACTCAACGTCTCAACTTCCATGCGTTGAGCAAGCTTCGGGGACAGAAACAGTTGACAGTGTCAATGTAAAGTCTAAGAACTTATTTTCAATCTTTGGTGGCTCAGAAGTTGAACTACAAAAAAAGGTGGAAAGCAAAAAAGGAAAGGCCTTGCAAATGAAAAAACAAAAAAAATTTGCCAGGACGAAAACAGAACAAACAGAGAGCTGCACAAAAATTTTTCCGTAACATCAACATGTCACAATTCGTGGATAAAGCTATCATTACATGTAGGAAACTGAATGAAACTAATAAAGAGTCCACAACAAAAACCACGCCAGACTCGTCTTGTAACCCGAACTTGGCAAGCGGTAATTTAAATAATGAAGATAAGGCCATCCAAGAGGAACTGTTGGAACTATCTGTCTACAAGGACAATTTGGATGATGAAGAGTTGGCTGTGCTCAAACCGTCTGATGTGGCAGGGTCTCTAAATGAGGGTAGGAGAGCATCTAGACAGGTGATATTTACCTCTCCTAAGAATGCTGATGAGAATCAAGAACTTTCAAATGCGTTTGCATCACAAGAGGCCCTAACGCAAATAAAAATCACTACATCAGATCTGGGAGGCAGAATTTGTTCCATTGTGCAGGTTGAAATATCAGCCAAAAGCGAGCTGGCCCCACTAAGTCCAGCATTTCTCACAAGAAAAAAGGGAACGTGTTGAATGCCCTCATGAATCGATACATGTGGGAAGGGGGCATCAGTAAATCCACGTCTAACCGTGCAAATTTGGGAAAAATATGTGCTGCCCCGAAGGTGTTTGAGAAAAAGGAAGTTGGGCATTTATCACAAAAAAATGAACATCAAAAACAAGGAGTCCGAGCGACCGAACAACAGACTGATTTTAGGAATGAAACAGTTCACCCCATGGAAATGATACCGTCGTTCAAATTGAAGCTGGAAAGGATTCTGGTGATAAATTGATCCTGAACCGCACAAATATATTAAGATTGCTACATCATGTACCCCGTTTAAGAGCGTTGGCCTCTAAAGACCTAAAAATTGTGGAATTTCCAGATGAAACCTCTAATGACAGGGTCATATTACATTTATCGTCTGGCATAATTGCAAATGCAATAGTAGAAGCAGAAGAAGATCTTCTATCCTTAGGGTTCGACGTCTTTAAAGTAATTGACCCTCCCAAATGTGGCCCATCAGAGTGCCCTGCAGCAATAATCAGAGCCTCGATGACTCAAAATATTAATCCTGAACTCAGAAATTTAACATCTACAAATGGTTTGATGAATCAAACCTTGAAAGGAGTGCTGTGCGAGAGTGGAGCGAGATCTAAAACCAGTGGGGCAGATTCGATGGGGCACAGGGAATTGTTAGAAGAGAAGAAACTGTTGCCCAAAAACAACTCATTGGAGAAACTCCAAATCACTTTAAACAATGCTATGTCAAGTGATAGGAGTGTCTCCAGTTTGGCAAGCAACATGAAAGGTGGAGAAAGCAGCCAAGATTGGACTTGGCTTGCGAGTGCGCTGAACACTAAGGGGCCGATTCATGGAACAAACGTGCGCCGAAAATCTTCGCGCAAGCAGGCGCAAGCAGGCGCAAGCAGGCGCAAGCGGAAAAAAACAGGCGCACGCGTGCGATTCATGGAAGTCCCTGCGCGTGTTCACCGCGGGATGTGCGCCAAACCCATGCATGGCGCACAAGTCACTGCAACATCGCGAAAGGCGTGCGCGAGGCGCACAGTGAAAGCGCACAACCTCAGCGCACACACCAGAAAGTGGGCGGGACATGGGGCGTAACGCGCGGAATGGGGAACAACACGGGAAAATAAGGGCGTAACTGGGGATGTACTGCAGGGAAGCAGACGGAACGCCCACACGCACTCGAACCACACGTATTCATGGAATCGAATAGGGCAAAGCCACGCACAGGCAAAGACACGCACAAGCTGAAACACGGCCGCCACACGAAGGCAGGCGGTAGAGTCCCAGCGCATCAAAAAAGTGGCGCGCGGGAAGTCAAATACGCGATTGAGCGGGGTACGTGGATCTCAGGGGTGCGCGAGAAATTCTACACGCGATTGGCCTGGGTACGTGTATTTCAGGGGTGCGCGTGAAGTTCCACACGCGAATGGGCTGGGTACGTGTATTACAGGGGTGCGCGAGAAAATCTACACGCGAATGGGCTGGGTACATGTATTCCGGGGGTGCGCGTGAAGTTCCACACGCGAATAGCCTGGGCGCGTGTATTTCAGGGGTGCGCGTGAAGTTCCACACGCGATTTCAGCAGGGTACGTGTATTTCAGGGGTGCGCGAGAAAATCTACACGCGAATGGGCTGGGTACGTGGATTCCGGGGGTGCGCGTGAAGTTCCACACGCGAATAGCCTGGGCGCGTGTATTTCAGGGGTGCGCGTGAAGTTCCACACGCGATTTCAGCAGGGTACGTGTATTTCAGGGGTGCGCGAGAAAATCTACACGCGAATGGGCTGGGTACGTGGATTTCAGGGGTGCGCGAGAAATGCTACACGCGATTGGCCTGGGTACGTATATTACAGGGGTGCGCGAGAAATCCTACACGCGATTGGGCCTGTGCGAGTGGGGCAGTGTATTACGTGGGTGTGCGGGAAGTTGAAGAGGTGAATTGCCAGTGTGGGTCCTCCCAGGTCTCCCCTCTACCCCCTCCACGACCTCTGCAGGCAGCCCACACCACAGGGGACTAGCCTGCACCCCTGGTCATGTCCCGCAGGCAGCCCATCCACCATGGGCATGCCCCCCAGCCAAGCCACATGTCCCCCTGCACCCCCACCCCCCAGCACTGTGGGGCACCTGCCAGCAGGCCCCCAACCATGTCCCACTCATGTCCCCCTGCACCCCACCCCCAGCACTGTGGGGCACCTGCCAGCAGGCCCCCAACCATGTCCCACTCATGTCCCCCTGCACCCCCACCCCCCAGCACTGTGGGGCACCTGCCAGCAGGCCCCCAACCATGTCCCACTCATGTCCCCCTGCACCCCCACCCCCCAGCAGGCCCCCACTCATGTCCCCCTGCACCCCCACCCCCCAGCAGGCCCCCACTCATGTCCCCTTGCACCCCCACCCCCCAGCAGGCCCCCACTCATGTCCCCCTGCACCCCCACCCCCCAGCAGGCCCCCACTCATGTCCCCTTGCACCCCCAACCCCCAGCACTGTGGGGCACCTGCCAGCAGGCCCCCAACCATGTCCCACTCATATCCCCCTGCACCCCCACCCCCCAGCACTGTGGGGCACCTGCCAGCAGGCCCCCAACCATGTCCCACTCATGTCCCCTTGCACCCCCACCCCCCAGCAGGCCCCCACTCATGTCCCCCTGCACCCCACCCCCCAGCACTGTGGGGCACCTGCCAGCAGGCCCCCAACCATGTCCCACTCATGTCCCCCTGCACCCCCACCCCCCAGCACTGTGGGGCACCTGCCAGCAGGCCCCCAACCATGTCCCACTCATGTCCCCCTGCACCCCCACCCCCCAGCAGGCCCCCACTCATGTCCCCCTGCACCCCCAGCAGGCCCCCACTCATGTCCCCTTGCACCCCCACCCCCCAGCAGGCCCCCACTCATGTCCCCCTGCACCCCCACCCCCCAGCAGGCCCCCACTCATGTCCCCTTGCACCCCCACCCCCCAGCACTGTGGGGCACCTGCCAGCAGGCCCCCAACCATGTCCCACTCATGTCCCCCTGCACCCCCACCCCCCAGCACTGTGGGGCACCTGCCAGCAGGCCCCCAACCATGTCCCACTCATGTCCCCTTGCACCCCCACCCCCCAGCAGGCCCCCTCTCATGTCCCCTTGCACCCCCACCCCCAGCACTGTGGGGCACCTGCCAGCAGGCCCCCACCCATGTCCAACTCATGTTCCCCACCACCCCCACCCCCCAGCACTGTGGGGCACCTGCCAGCAGGCCCCCAACCATGTCCCACTCATGTCCCCCTGCACCCCCACCCCCCAGCAGGCCCCCACTCATGTCCCCCTGCACCCCCACCCCCCAGCAGGCCCCCACTCATGTCCCCTTGCACCCCACCCCCCAGCAGGCCCCCACTCATGTCCCCCTGCACCCCCACCCCCCAGCAGGCCCCACTCATATCCCCTTGCACCCCCACCCCCCAGCACTGTGGGGCACCTGCCAGCAGGCCCCCAACCATGTCCCACTCATGTCCCCCTGCACCCCCACCCCCCAGCACTGTGGGGCACCTGCCAGCAGGCCCCCAACCATGTCCCACTCATGTCCCCTTGCACCCCCACCCCCCAGCAGGCCCCCACTCATGTCCCCTTGCACCCCCACCCCCCAGCACTGTGGGGCACCTGCCAGCAGGCCCCCACCCATGTCCAACTCATGTCCCCCACCACCCCCACCCCCCAGCACTGTGGGGCACCTGCCAGCAGGCCCCCACCCATGTCCAACTCATGTCCCCCACCCCCCCACCCCCCAGCACTGTGGGGCACCTGCCAGCAGGCCCCCAACCATGTCCCACTCATGTCCCCTTGCACCCCCACCCCCCAGCAGGCCCCCACTCATGTCCCCTTGCACCCCCACCCCCCAGCACTGTGGGGCACCTGCCAGCAGGCCCCCACCCATGTCCAACTCATGTTCCCCACCACCCCCACCCCCCAGCACTGTGGGCCACCTGCCAGCAGGCCCCCACCCATGTCCAACTCATGTTCCCCACCACCCCCACCCCCCAGCACTATGGGGCACCTGGCAGCAGGCCCCCACCCATGTCCAACTCATGTTCCCCACCCCCCCCACCCCCCAGCACTGTGGGGCACCTGCCAGCAGGCCCCCACCCATGTCCAACTCATGTCCCCCACCCCCCCACCCCCCAGCACTGTGGGGCACCTGCCAGCAGGCCCCCACCCATGTCCAACTCATGTCCCCCACCACCCCCACCCCCCAGCACTGTGGGGCACCTGCCAGCAGGCCCCCACCCATGTCCCACTCATGTCCCCTTGCACCCCCACCCCCCAGCAGGCCCCCACTCATGTCCCCTTGCACCCCCACCCCCCAGCACTGTGGGGCACCTGCCAGCAGGCCCCCACCCATGTCCAACTCATGTCCCCCACCACCCCCACCCCCCAGCACTGTGGGGCACCTGCCAGCAGGCCCCCACCCATGTCCAACTCATGTCCCCCACCCCCCCACCCCCCAGCACTGTGGGGCACCTGCCAGCAGGCCCCCACCCATGTCCAACTCATGTCCCCCACCACCCCCACCCCCCAGCACTGTGGGGCACCTGCCAGCAGGCCCCCACCCATGTCCAACTCATGTCCCCCACCACCCCCACCCCCCAGCACTGTGGGGCACCTGCCAGCAGGCCCCCACCCATGTCCAACTCATGTCCCCCACCACCCCCACCCCCCAGCATTGCGGGGCACCCTCCACCAGGCCCTCGCCCATGTCCCATCCATGCCCCCCTGCACCTGGGTCCCAACAATCCCCAATCATGTCCGTAATGGCCATCCTCCCCTGCCAAAAGGCCCAACCAACTATCACATCCACCCACATATCAAAGCCAATTACATGTTACACACCCAATGTAAATAATGCAAATGAACACATGTCTGTCACACACAATGGCTGCAAGTTAATGTTAAAACACCCAACATGACATGCATGAAAGCAATGAGATGATACGACACATTGAAGGATGAAAGTAAAAATGTATTGAAAATCAACTAGAATGGAAATGAAATGAGAAAAACCACAAAGAAAAACAACAAAAAGAAGATGAATTTCCATGAAAAAAATCCAAAAAATCAAAAAATCCATAGAACCATTTACAACACAATCCCGGGTCCATGAGCCCAACCAAATGAAACCTAACTATGTCAACTAACTAAAAACTGAACTATATACAAAAAAGTGGCGCATTGTCCAATCGCAACCAAATAAAAAAAAAAAATTCAAAGGAAACCTACCACTAACTATATAACTATATACAATGGCAGCGGGCAAGTCCTGCGGCTCACTCTGTGATGTTGCCGGCCAGGGCATCATCGAACTCCATGTCGATGTCCCGGAGGCGGGACTCTGTCCTGGCCCCGAGGTCTCGCAGGGTCAACCCCGTGTCCACCTCAAACTCCCTGCGAGCTTCCTCGAGGCACTCAGCCCGCCTCAACGCCCGACGCATGGAGAACTCCGCCCTGACCATGGTGAGCCGCTCCTCTTCCGCCCGCTGCCGCTCCGCACCTATCCACTGGACCAACTGCTCCCACACGGAAGACACTGCCATCCCAGGGTTCTCCTGCCCTCCGGCCGATGCCTGCCCCTCTGATCTTGATGGCCCCGAGCCATGATGCCTCCCACGTCGAGCCTGCTGCTGCCTCCCACGCCACTGCCTCTGCCAGCACGACGGCATCCAGGCTGATGGAATCCACCGATGCCGTCGTGCACGTGCCCTGCCAGATGATGCCGGCACATCCTCCATCTGCAGGGGGACAGTTGCTGGTGTGTCCACCCCTGCTGGACCTTCGACTCCCGACTGTGGCAGGGATGGGGTCCCCACCGAGCTGGCTGCGTTGGTCGGGGCAGGTCCACAGGGGGCCCTGGTGGCATCTGGGCCGGAAGACGGCATGGAGCACGACTGGCGCATAGCCCCCACAGAGGAGGAGAGGGTCGCCAGAAGGCCACACACATGTAGGAAACCCCCGACCATGGCGGCTCCCAAATGGTTCACGTACGCACGGTGCTCTTCGTGATGATGTGCATGCTCCTCCCGGGAAGCATGCACCTCATCACGAATGCCAGCCGTGCGCAACGCGACACCAATCAGGACCCTCTCCACACGGCCAGGGGTCCCCTCGTCCGCAGGTAGAGGAGTGTCAGATGACATGGACATCTCCCCTACCTGCGGACAGGCCTGGGATGGGGCATCCCTGCTGGTGCATGGTGGTGCAGTCACAGTGTCAGGGACAGTGACATGCACAGGCACCTCCACGGCGACCTGTGCTGCCTCCTGCCCCTGGCCCTGGACTGCAACACTTGCACCAGCGGGGATGCCCCCACCAGGCCCCATGTGTGGCTCAGTAGCGGCCTCCTCCCCCTCTGTGGAAACCACCAACCTGGATGTCTCCACGCCGTCTTCTGCCGGTGCAAGCCCCTGTGGGGGCTCACCCACCCCTTCCGCTGCAGCCGTGGCGGCATCCCTGCCG
Organism: Ambystoma mexicanum; assembly: GCF_040938575.1. Lineage (NCBI taxonomy): Eukaryota > Metazoa > Chordata > Amphibia > Caudata > Ambystomatidae > Ambystoma > Ambystoma mexicanum. The sequence continues at coordinate 265,980,528 of NC_090940.1, forward strand.
CTCTGCTCCACAGCGCCTTCTCCGCCCTCTTCTTCACTTGCCACTGTGTAGAGGGAGACATAGAACACAAGCATCAGGGTACTGTACAATGGTCCCCTAGACAGGAAGCAACAGCAGATGAGTGGCACTGTCATACATCACTTCCATCATGTCCCTCCACAACACATGGGTCAGTGCAGGCAAAACACATACAGTAACAGGCATGGCGCATGCCATGGACATTGGCATACATGACCAAGGGACTCATGATTCATACAATGTTGGTTTTAAACTCACATGCATCATGGGTCTTGCCATCACATGCACATACCTCACCGTAGTTCCATCCATCTGGCCTCGTACACCACAGACGCAGTGGATACAAGGATGACTAGGCTGCATCAGTGAATCTGAACATTGTCACAGACATGTGTCATGCATCCATGGCATTTACAAGTCACAGACACGCAGGTCACACACACACACATGGACACCATACGTGTACATGGGACCAGCACCCATCCCTCACCCCCACCCATGTCCAGGAACAGAGACTGCCATGCTTCCATGTGTCCATTCCGCACAGAGCCCCCCATGTTGCAATAGAACACATCACTGTACTCACATGCCTGACCATGATGTCCCTGCACACACACATACGTACATGGCCTATGTCACACATACAGGCAGGTATCAGACAACCAGCACACTGCAACATGCCCTGTCTCACACAGCAATGCTTGGCCACTTACCGGCCAACTCCAGATGGGTCTGCCTCCGAAGGATCTGGGCGTGGAGCGCTGGGTCTATGCGTTCCAGGACCCTCATCTGGATGTCACTCAGGCGTGCCCGGCCCCCCTCCGCGAGGCGCCGGGCCTTATTGAGGGTCCTGGACCTCAAGTCCTCCCAGCGCTTCTTGATGTGCTTGATGTCGCGGGTTGCCACCCCCTCCGCGTTGATGGCAACCACTACATCGTCCCAGATCCTCTCCCGTCCTTCCTTGTTGGTGCGTGGTCTTCCGAAGAGGGCATCATAATGCCCCAGGACATGCTCCACCAGGACACCAACTTCCTTCTCACTGAAGCTGGTGGCCCTCTGCCTCTCTGGCTGGGGGTCGCCACTGGTCTCAGATGGTGCTTGCCCCGACATGGCGACCCCCGAGGCAGGCGTGGGTGGGCAACTGGGTCCTGGGGCTGGGCTGTGGAGCGATGGTATCCCAGTCGGGAGTCTACTGTTCCAGCAGGGGTGGACACAGCAACTGGACCCCTGCAGATGGCTGATGTGCAGGCACCAAATGGCAGGGCACGGTGGCAGCAGGCAGGCAGGCAGGCAGCAGCAGATGGCACGTGGGAGGCTGCTCGGGGCACTGGGGGGCAGTGATTCGGCCTTCTGGGCAGGAGCGTGGTCTTCCGTGTGTATTCGCGTGGCCAGCTTGATACGGAGTGATTTGGCACGTGAAAAATCTGCACGTCAGCGTGTAATTCGAGGAAAGGCCCTTAGCGCGTAAGCGCGTCTGCACGCATACGCATTTTCATTGGACCAAAAGCCCTCAGCGCGTGAGCGCGTCTGTGACGTGACGTGCGAGGGTGTATCCCTCATTGCACGTGATGACAGAACACACGTGGATTTCAACCAATCGCGTGTGAAAGTTCACGGCACCCCGGAACACACGTACCCAGGACAATCTCGTGTAGAATTACTCGCGCACCCCTGTAATACACGTACCCAGCCCAATCGCGTGTAGAATTTCTCGCGCACCCCTGAAATACACGCGCCCAGGCTATTTGCGTGTGGAACTTCACGCGCACCCCTGAAATACACGTACCCAGCCCAATCGCGTGTGGAACTACCCGCGCACCCGGAAACACACATACCCAGGCTAATCGTGTGTAGAAAACTGCACGTCCGCGTGTAATACGCGTAATCGCGTGAAAAACTGCACGTCCGCATGTGACGTGACGCGCGCGTGCGTTTCCCTCAGCACGGGTTAAAGGTGAGCGGGCCCAGCAGTTCGCTGTACGTGCCTTCCGTGGAGACCGACATGTGTTGCTGCTTCCAGTTGTTTCGCGCGCCATCTACTTCACAGCTCTCAAGGACGTATCTCTTCTTTTGGCGGGGGTATTGGCTACGCGTGTTTTTCTGCATCGCGCTAGTCAGACGGTGAGTCGCAAAGGCTCCTTTTCCCACTGTGGGTGCCCCTGTGTATTGCACCCATTTTCGATGTCAGCGTAGCCTGCGTGTCCCACGCGTACGCGTTATTCGTGTTACTGGGTGCCACCGCGTACTGCGGGAGGTTAAATCCACGCACGTAGGCTGCAGGGTTGCGTGCACGGTTATACTGCAGTTTTGGGGTGCCTGAGCGTTGCGTGACCCGTCACCACATCACCGGGGTCACATACAGCCTTGCAGGTGCAGGGGGGCTGTTAACATCTTGCTTCCCACCCCCTTCACCCCAATTGCCCAGGTCAATTGTGCTGTACACCTCCCATTGGCACCACTCCATCTGTGCCAGCACTATTACATCTGTGCCATGGTTGGGAGGCCACCAAAGGTGAGGGGCGCCTCAGCTAGGCGTACTCCTCGTGGCGGGCGTGGTCGGGGACGTGGCTGTGGTGACCAGGGAGTAGGGGGACTCCAGGGTGTCCAGGGCAGCCACAGAGGGGGAAGAGGCAGGGGTGCGCCACTTGAGCACAATGTTGTGCCATGTGTTGGTGCAGCCATGCCACCACCCCCTGTGGTTCCGGGGGATGCAGCTCCTGCATCTGGCACTGGCACCCGTATGACCCGGCAGTCCGTTCCATCGACTGCCACGGGCCCAAGGGCAGCGGTAGCTGCAGGTGCAGCTGTGGACACCGCCACCCAGGCTCAGGGTCTGCCAGCGCAGGCTGCGTTGGCACTTGAAGAGCCCTTGGTAGATCTCCAACAGGCCAGGGGGGAAACCATAGGGGCACGCCGGGCTGCTCAGACCAAGACACGTGTCCCTGGGGCAGTCATGTCATCTGCTGCCCCGAACAGCCGGGTGTTGGCAAGTGCAGGGGCAGATGCACCCAACAGCACCCCGGTTGTGAGTCTGCCAACCAGGACCGTTGCGGTCAATGACCCTGCCACAGCTGATGTTGCTGCGCAGGGTCCATTAGTGGGCACCCAGCTGCCACTGACACAAGTCAGGCCTTTGGTCATCCCTCCACCTGCCACTCCCTCGGCTCAATCCACCGAACCCACTGGCCATACTGGTCAGGGCGGCATTAGCCAGCCAGGGTCTGCGCCACTGTCCAAGAGGAGGAAGGTTGCACCTGCAGCACAGGCTGGGACCCCACACACAGCCACGACCTCCTGCACGTCGAGGAAGAAGCCTTTCTGTAAGCAGGAACTGGACTTCCTCGTGGACTACGTGCGGGGACACAGCCGTGACATGCTAGTGGGTGCCAATAGTCAGACTACGGCTGCCCAACGTGACACCCACTGGAAGCATGTTGCGGAACATGTCAGTTCATTCGGCCATGAGGTGCGCACGGCGCAGGAGTGCAAAAAGCGCTGGAATGACATCAAGCGCAGCACTAAGGCTAAGCGTGCCTCAAATTACAACTTGACTCTGGTGACTGGCGGTGGGCCTGCACCAGAGGAGGAAGAACTCACTCCGCATGAGGCTCTCGTTGCGGAGTTCATACCACCAGAATTGGTCGAAGGTGTGGGAGAGATGCTGGACTTTGATGCCCAGTCCAGTGAGTGTTGATGCGTAGTTGTTGAGGACGTGTGTGTTTCACTTGTGGGATGTGTTGTGCATGATTGCTGCTACATGTGACGTGTACATGGTTCTGATGTGTAAGTAATGCAATGCTACCGTCATGCATGTCTCCTCTGCCTGCATGCGGGACTCCATGTGGGCATGCTCCCTTGCCCCTCCTCCGCCACTCTGCACCCCAGTTCCACCTTTGCACTGGTCTGCTACATTCTTGCCAATGTGTAGTTTCTTGTTCATGTGTCCTGTGTAGATGCTAACTTGCAGCTCAGAAACTGCCAGACATATGCCGTGTGGTACAGCCTTAGTACTCGATGCAGGGTATCCTACTTGTACTGTGCATGGGTCAGATGTCCCGCAGGGACATGAGTGCCCATTCATGCTCCATGTGCATTGCACGCATGCCCCTATGTATCCTTGACTGGATGATCACTGTAATATGAGTCCTTGGTTACATACATTGCCTGCCATATTATCGGCCTCCCCATGTCAACTGTTGCTCAGTCCTGCGTTGCACACATGTTTAGGCTCTGACAATCTGTGTGGCTCACAGGCCTCAGCCTGTTCAATGGCCAATGACTCAGTCCAACTCTTGTCGTGTCTTCTTCACACGTGGCCGGCCTCCGGATCTTCCATCATGTGTCCTGCCCACTGTCCCAGCATCATTTGCAGTGTTGTAATTTGAATCACATTAAGCTGTTGATGCCAGTCAACACTGCTTGTCAATACACAGGTGTATGGGCAGCCTTTTGATACCATGCTAGGCATCCCTGCTTTGGTACTGGGGTGGAGGGGTGCTTGGCTGCTAGACATGGTACACATTGAATACACAATGCACGTGATGTCTGATTTTGACATTGCACTGCCTTCACATTTCCTGGCACACACCATGGAGTGCTTGTACATGTAGGTAGTGAGTGGCGTACACATTTTCAGCATTGCATAGACCCACTTCGATGCAAACTGCCACCTTTCAACAGGTCTGATCACAGTAGCTAATCAAAGTAGACCCAGCATGCATGCCAGGTCATATGTTGTGTGTCACATGTCTGCCGGATGCCTTTGCTGTCGGTGTGTGTGTGTGTGTTGTGTGCTTCTGACATGTGTAGTGACCTTTTCCTCTCTATTTTTCAGGTGATGACACAATGGATGCAGAGGATGGTGTTGTCATGCCAGACACAGGGTTGGTAAGACCACATCAACCCGGCACTAGTGGGGGTCGTGGGGTGGTAGGCCACGAAAACCCCCAAGTGCTGCAGTCCATCCTGTCTCTGGCTGCCTATGAGTCCAGCCTTGATGACGACTCTGACGTCCATGTTGAGTTGGATGAGCATCAAGTCCATGTGTCAGGGGTGAGTGATTCTGATGTGGACACTCCTCTGTCTGCGACACCTGCACTGAGGGATCAGACAGTCTTGGTTCCTCCGCCCGTGGTGGATCGGGACGCAGGGTCACCCTTCACACCAGTCACTGATGTGCCTGGGACATCACATCGACGGGGGCATGTAGTCGTGCAGCCGCAGGCGGTGCCAACACAGCGAGGACCCCCGGTCCTTGGGTCCCGCAGGGGTCATCCCGGCAACGCGGTCGCCGCGCGCAACCGCTGTATACTGAGTGGGAGCAAGACATGACTGCCAATTCCGAACGGCAGGGGGCAGCAATGGAGAACATCGCTGACAGCATGGAGCGTGTGGCCCGATCTGTGCTCCCCCCTGCTAGGCAGGTGCTTCTCCAGCAGCAGGCGGCACGGTCCACGGCCCGCTCGCTCAGGCTGGGCATGGCGGCCTCAGACAGGGCACGCCAGGCTGAAATGTCGTCTCTGCGTCAAGCAATTGCTGCTCACGCAGAGGCGCACATGGATGCCCTGAGGGAGGAGTATGTCTCCCTCAGATCCACTCTGGGTGTCCTCATGATGTCCCAGAGGCAGCAGGCAGAGGAGAGGTTTGCACAGCTTGAGCGCACCATCTTGGCTGAGCTACAGGCTTGCCGGGAGGTGCAGCGGTTGTCCAGCCAGGCCTTGCAGGAGGAACTCCGTGTTACACGTGCTACCTTGCAAGAGGAAGCACGTGTATCACGTGAGGTTCTGCATGCAGACCTATGTAACATCGCCACACAGAACCAGGCTCACCTGTCCGGCAGACTTGCTGCCGACGAGGGGCAAGCTGCGGCTAGGCATGGCCAGGCTACTGTGCCACGTCCTCCTTTACAGGATGAGCCAGACTCGGACGACCAACTATCTCCCACATAGGTCGTGCTGTGCAGGCGTTGAGCCCATGGAGGTATTTTTTTTTGGCTCAGCATCATCGCATGTGGATGTTGAGCAGCACCCTGTACCTCCCCCCTCCTGGGTGCCTCCCCTCCCCCCCGGGTCGTATGTGGCCATTTTTGATGTTTCTTTTAGTTTAGTTAGTTAAGTTTCTGTTTGATAGTTAGTTTAAATAGGTAATGTAGGTTTTCCATAGTCAGTGTAATTAGTTAATAGTTGAGTTAGTTTAAAATTTGTAGTCTATTGTGCTTTCATGTGACAGTGCGGTGCCTTGTGGTTTTTGAAGGCATCCACTGTCTGTTCCAGCTGGGCCCTTCATGGTTGTCTTGTGTATGTGTTTGCTGCTTGGGTTCCTTGACTCACATATGCCACTCCTGCCTCCCTTATCCATGGGCTCGCAAGGATGGTTCGGTGTTACAGAATTTTACACAAGGGCTTTGGACTGTCATATCTGTGGCATGTCTGGTGCTTTGTGACTTGTGTTGACACCCCTAGTGGGGATGATTTGGGTGTAATTGTCCACCGTTCAGCTTTTGCTAGATGGGGTGCGTCATGATCAATGTGGACATTGATTGCTATGCATTGTGTATTATGTCTCATATCTTTCCTGTACACGTGCCTGTTGCAATTCATGCTGTAGATAGTGTTCCACACTTTGGAAGTCAAAGACGGGCTGATGGTGTGATTTGTGATGTGACTCTCTGACATGGTCAAGTAATGAGATGCCTGATGAGACACACACAGATCACTTTGATGCATTAATCATTTGTTTCATGCACTTTCTGCAGGGGGATGAGGCACCAGAGCACCTTTGGCAGCAGACATGGCCCATTGGACGACGGAATTCCTGACCCGTTTCTTGGTGCCCACATGCACATGTGTGCACGAGCAGAGCCACAGTGATTGCAGACCCACATCCTAGAACTGCTGACATGTTCCAAGGAACTCCTGGCAAGGTGAGCAGCACAGGGGGGCCACGACACAGCAAAGCTTGCACCAGGCAACTTGCACATGGGGGCTTAGTCACAGCACTGAGGGTGAGCTTAGACGAATATTGGTGTTGAAGCACACAATGCAGCTCAGATGTGTTTGTGGACTGATGGATGTTGATAGTAGGGTTGTCTGGGACACATGCAGGGGCAGTGGCACATACCCTGCGGTACAACAAGGTTCATTGAGGCACTTGTATCAACCATGTAGCCTTCCGAGACATGGAAAGGGGCAGCTCACAGGGACATACAGCAAGGGACATACTTGGGTGCAGTGCATGTCTATTCCACGTACTTCATGATAAATGCACTGCCAACTTTGTTTTGGTCATGGTGGTATGCAACTTGCTCTGTAGTCATGGCTTGCCATATGGGTCTGTCTGCTTACCCAGGGAACATTGCATGTTGTGTGAATTGTGACACATTGGTGTTCCATTTGCCACGCACCCACCAGCGCCTGACTTACTGCATTGACTGTGCATGACCCGTCACAGGGGTGATGTTATATATGGTTACGAAGCATCGAGCACTGATTGTCTGTTTGTAGAGTAGTTTGTTGCTATGGGGCATGTTTTGTGTTGTGTTTTAGTGTAATTGGCACATACAGGTTGTTGACTGTGTCTCTCTTTGCAGCATTGCAGTGCTCCTGTAACCGGCCCTGAGAGTGCGCAGGCAGGAGGCCAGCACTCAAAACCAGAGCTAAGTGTCTTGTTGTTTTCCTTACAAACTGCCCTGCATAGGCTTGCTGTGGAGTGTACTGATGCATGGATGTATTTGTGGTCCGATTTGGTATGTTTTTTTCCCTAATCACCCGTGATCCTATGCAATTATGAAACCTGTGCCCTCTACCCGGTGTTCCTGCTTCCCGTGCCTATCCAAGCAACGTTCCCGGACCCTCTTTCCCCACTGGGGTTGCGGATGCCTGTGTAAGCCCCGAACTTGCAGGCGCCAAAACCCTAGAGGGGGTGGTTGGTTCGTACCACTCCTGAGCCTGGACTACAGAAGGCCATGACAATGATGTCCAAGTTTGTTTGGATTGTGTATGTGTTCATGCAGGTTGTACATATTCGTGCATTCCCTAGTTTCATGTGTCATTCCTCCTCCCCTCACCTGCCACTCATTCCAGTCATCCAGTGTGTCTGCACCTGTCCCGACTGCATATCCCTGAACCTCATTCCCCACCATGATCTCAGGGGCCTGTGTGAGTTTGACCTTGCAGGCACCCGGGACATGGTGTGGGTGGTTCTTTCATGAGACTCCCGCGCCTGTACAGGGGACCTGTAACAGTACACATCCATTCATGATGCATCATCCTATGTCATGTACCACACATGTCTCACATCCTGTCGTGACATTGTTCTGCTGTGCTACCTTGGTTGTTGCATCATTGTGGTAGTACTTGGCGTTTGTGAGGTACTGCTTCGTCAAGTCATCTACTGGAGGGTGTTTGGGTTCGTTTTCATGCCTTGGATTTTGTGATTTTGGAAATGGTTGTGGATTCTAAGGGTTCAGGCATCTTTTTACACACAAGGTGGGAGATGGACACGAAGGGTAAAGGTGATCCTGTGGCCGGGTGGAAATGAGGGTTGGAGGCGCCATGACCCAGGTGCAGTTGTTCAGTGGGCCATGGTCATTTGCGCGGGAGGGGGGGGTTGTTGTTGATAGTTGCATTGCCCTGCAGTGTGATGGGAACTCTGACATTGTAATGTTGTTGTCCTATGTACATGTTGTGTTCTGCTGATCAATGCCTGTTCATGTGTTGTGTTTTCCTTTCAGGTGCGAGGGGATAGTTGTGGTTTGACATGCTGGGGTGTACACATGGTGGATGTTCACATGTGATGTGTAGGGAACACTGATGGTCACTTGAGTGCACATGCATATGTGGAGTGTATGTCCCTGCAGAACCACACACTTGCACTCGGATGCACTCCATGTACTCCCACCCTTGCATATCCACGTGTACACTGTGCGCCTTCTGGTGCCCACTGTGTCCCGGCAGCACATGTTCTGTGACCGATTATGGTTCCAGTACATGCCTAATTTGATGTTTGATGTAGTCTGTCACTTAGATGTGATGCTCAGGGTGTGCATCACACGCAGTGGCTGTTCACTGTGCTGTGCGCTGAGCAGTGTGATGCAGGAGTGGGACACTGCACACATGAGCTGCAGTGTTGATTTTGCAATGCATAATGTGCATATAGACAGGCATTCATTGTGATGTTACGTCTACGACTGTTGCAATGCATTTGGAAAAAACTTATTTTGGGTGGGACATTTTGTTTGTCTGTCATTTCATCTGATTCCGGGTCAGGCATCATTGTCCGATGCCACTTTACATTTAGGACATGGCAATGTGTACCTTATCGTTACTGCGTCGGTGTATGGGTATTGCCTGCCATGTCATGTTGATGTTTGGGAGGGTTTGACTGACATGACAGTGATGGCCATGGCCTGTTTTGCAGGTGTGTGTGATGCACACTTTGCATGTCCAGGTCATCCGCTTCTCAGAGCAACTAGCTGGGGGTATGTTTCTCTCCGCAGCAGGGCCCTCCCCCTGGAACAGACTTCCTGCCTGACTTGAACTTGAGGGGAACCATCTCCAGTTCTGGAAGCACCTCAAGACCTTCCTCTTTGCTTCTGCTTACTCTCTGCCTCTCCCTTGCAGAATTCTTCACTGGAACTGCACAGGAGCTGCTACTGGGACACTCTCACCAACCTCGGTCCCTGGCCCAGCCACTGTCCACTTGCACTGCCACCCTGGCAACCCCTGCACTGCAGTACTGTCTCTCCATCCCTACAGCCTTCCCTTCCCAGCACTTGTCTGCACTTACCTTTGCAGTTGCCACCAGGCGACCTATGTATTATTTTTTGGGCCTACTTCCCCTGTACTGGACTCCCCCCCACCCTTCCCCTTGCACTTTTCCCTTCCCCCTACCCCTGCACTTGCACAATCTCAATGACACCTGGCCTAGTAGTACCGTTCTCTGTGTTCCCTTGTTCCCCCCCCCCTGCCTCATTGCGCCTTGGAATACTTGTGTATGGCCCATGTCATCTCACATGTCATATGTGTGCATTTTGGTTGCACAGGATAGCTTGTGTTTAAGTAGCTAGGGATGCAGACGATGTGGCACTTCCATGGCAACTATCTCAGGGTGGTAGGGTTGTGACAGTTGACTGTCACTTTGTCATCATCGATTGTCACCTGGTATGTGCCAGGCCTGTGTGCACTCCGCAGGGGTGGGAGTTTAGGTGAAAAATGTGGCCACAAGCTGGGTCCGGGCTTCCTCGCCACGTGCCCTGTCCCCTCCCATGGGCAGCGCCTGTGCCTGTGGTTGGGGATGTGGGGGCACCACCATGTCCACCGGGACGCCCTGCCGTGTTGCAACATTGTGCAGGACACATGCTGCCACAATGATCCTGCACACTACTGGTGGTGCATAGAGTAGTTGCCCACCAGAGCGGTCAAGGGTGCGGAAACATGACTTGAGCACTCCGAATGTGCGCTACACTATGCCCCTGGTTGCAATATGGGCAGTGTTGTATCTTACCTGGGGTGGTGTGGTGGGGTTCCGGATTGGCGACATCATGTGTTTGCTCAGAGGGTAGGCACTGTCCCCTGGGGAGGTGATAATAATTGAGATTATTAGGGTTTGGATATTTGTCTGTGTGTGACTTGCATGCATGTGCAAGGGCATTTGTACTCACCTAAGAGCCATGTGTCGCCATGCTGCCCAGCTTCCAGGGCCCGGCTCAGGGCGGACATTCTGTATATGAAACTGTCATGGGTGGAGCCAGGGTAGTTTGCATAGACAGAGGTGATGATTCCCTTTGCATCGCATACCACCTGTACATTGATGGAATGCCAGTGCTTGCGGTTTCGGTAGATGTGCTCAGTGGCGCTAGGTGGACGTAGGGCCACATGGGTGCAATCTATGGCACCAAGCACTTTGGGGAAGTGTGCCACCCTGTAAAAATCCAGGACAACGGCCTGCCTTTCTGCGGGTGTTCTGGGCATGTATATGTGCCTGCGGACTGAGGGGTGCGCTGTCATGATTGCCAGTACCTGGTGTAGGCAGCGTGACTGCGTGGCCTGTGAGACCCACCCCACTATGGCAGTGGTCCGCTGAAACGACCCAGTGGCCAAAAAATGCAAGACATTGAGCACCTTCTCCAAGGGGCTCAATGCTTGGGAGCAAAGGGTGGGGGATGTGAGGTCATCTTCCCACTCCCTGACCAGGTCTAGGATGATATGGGGTGGAAACCTATACCTGCCGTAGACCTGGTCGTCAGGCATCCCAAAAAGGCTTGTCCGTGGTGCAAAAATGCGTGCCCTGTCTATTCTCCTCCTCCTGCGGTGTCCCACGATCAGTGCAGCAACAAATGGGGCATTCATCGCCGCTGTATACACGCGTTTGTTGTTTGCGCGCACTTTTATGCTGTCCGCGGGACGCCTCCGTGTGGGCGGACTCGTTGACGCCTGTGCACGTCTTTTGCCATGCACGTGTTTCCCATATTCGGGTGTCATCGCGTGTGATTGGAGGGGAGCGAGCGTACACGCGATTGGCCTGGGTACGTGTATTACAGGGGTGCGTGAGAAATTCTACACGCGATTGGGCTGGGTACGTGTATTACAGGGGTGCGCGAGAAATTCTACACACGATTGGGCTGGGTACGTGTATTACAGGGGTGCGCGAGTAATTCTACACGCGATTGGGCTGGGTACGTGTATTACAGGGGTGCGCGAGTAATTCTACACACGATTGGGCTGGGTACGTGTATTACAGGGGTGCGCGAGTAATTCTACACGCGATTGGCCTGGGTACGTGTGTTCCGGGGTGCCGTGAACTTTCACACGCGATTGGTTGAAATCCATGTGTGTTCTGTCATCACGTGCAATGAGGGATACACCCTCGCACGTCACGTCACAGACGCGCTCACGCGCTGAGGGCCTTTGGTCCAATGAAAATGTGTATGCGTGCAGACGCGCTTACGCGCTAAGGGCCTTTCCTCGAATTACAAGCTGACGTGCAGATTTTTCACGTGCCAAATCACTCCGTATCAAGCTGGCCACGCGAATACACACGGAAGACCACGCTCCTGCCCAGAAGGCCGAATCACTGCCCCCCAGTGCCCCGAGCAGCCTCCCACGTGCCATCTGCTGCTGCCTGCCTGCCTGCCTGCCTGCTGCCACCGTGCCCTGCCATTTGGTGCCTGCACATCAGCCATCTGCAGGGGTCCAGTTGCTGTGTCCACCCCTGCTGGAACAGTAGACTCCCGACTGGGATACCATCGCTCCACAGCCCAGCCCCAGGACCCAGTTGCCCACCCACGCCTGCCTCGGGGGTCGCCATGTCGGGGCAAGCACCATCTGAGACCAGTGGCGACCCCCAGCCAGAGAGGCAGAGGGCCACCAGCTTCAGTGAGAAGGAAGTTGGTGTCCTGGTGTAGCATGTCCTGGGGCATTATGATGCCCTCTTCGGAAGACCACGCGCCAACAAGGAAGGACGGGAGAGGATCTGGGACGATGTAGTGGTTGCCATCAACGCAGAGGGGGTGGCAACTCGCGACATCAAGCACATCAAGAAGCGCTGGGAGGACTTGAGGTCCAGGACCCTCAATAAGGCCCGGCGCCTCGCGGAGGGGGGCCGGGCACGCCTGAGTGACATCCAGATGAGGGTCCTGGAACGCGTAGACCCAGCGCTCCACGCCCAGATCCTTCGGAGGCAGACCCATCTGGAGTTGGCCGGTAAGTGGCCAAGCATTGCTGTGTGAGACAGGGCATGTTGCAGTGTGCTGGTTGTCTGATACCTGCCTGTATGTGTGACATAGGCCATGTACGTATGTGTGTGTGCAGGGACATCATGGTCAGGCATGTGAGTACAGTGATGTGTTCTATTGCAACATGGGGGGCTCTGTGCGGAATGGACACATGGAAGCATGGCAGTCTCTGTTCCTGGACATGGGTGGGGGTGAGGGATGGGTGCTGGTCCCATGTACACGTATGGTGTCCATGTGTGTGTGTCTGACCTGCGTGTCTGTGACTTGTAAATGCCATGGATGCATGACACATGTCTGTGACAATGTTCAGATTCACTGATGCAGCCTAGTCATCCTTGTATCCACTGCGTCTGTGGTGTACGAGGCCAGATGGATGGAACTACGGTGAGGTGTGTGCATGTGATGGCAAGACCCATGATGCATGTGAGTTTAAAACCAACATTGTATGAATCATGAGTCCCTTGGTCATGTATGCCAATGTCCATGGCATGCGCCATGCCTGTTACTGTATGTGTTTTGCCTGCACTGACCCATGTGTTGTGGAGGGACATGATGGAAGTGATGTATGACAGTGCCACTCATCTGCTGTTGCTTCCTGTCTAGGGGACCATTGTACAGTACCCTGATGCTTGTGTTCTATGTCTCCCTCTACACAGTGGCAAGTGAAGAAGAGGGCGGAGAAGGCGCTGTGGAGCAGAGCGGCGGGGATGCCGCCACGGCTGCAGCGGAAGGGGTGGGTGAGCCCCCACAGGGGCTTGCACCGGCGGAAGACGGCGTGGAGACATCCAGGTTGGTGGTTTCCACAGAGGGGGAGGAGGCCGCTACTGAGCCACACATGGGGCCTGGTGGGGGCATCCCCGCTGGTGCAAGTGGTGCAGTCCAGGGCCAGGGGCAGGAGGCAGCACAGGTCGCCGTGGAGGTGCCTGTGCATGTCACTGTCCCTGACACTGTGACTGCACCACCATGCACCAGCAGGGATGCCCCATCCCAGGCCCGTCCGCAGGTAGGGGAGATGTCCATGTCATCTGACACTCCTCTACCTGCGGACGAGGGGACCCCTGGCCATGTGGAGAGGGTCCTGATTGGTGTCGCGTTGCGCACGGCTGGCATTCGTGATGAGGTGCATGCTTCCCGGGAGGAGCATGCACATCATCACGAAGAGCACCGTGCGTACGTGAACCATTTGGGAGCCGCCATGGTCGGGGGTTTCCTACATGTGTGTGGCCTTCTGGCGACCCTCTCCTCCTCTGTGGGGGCTATGCGCCAGTCGTGCTCCATGCCGTCTTCCGGCCCAGATGCCACCAGGGCCCCCTGTGGACCTGCCCCGACCAACGCAGCCAGCTCGGTGGGGACCCCATCCCTGCCACAGTCGGGAGTCGAAGGTCCAGCAGGAGTGGACACACCAGCAACTGTCCCCCTACAGATGGAGGATGTGCCGGCATCATCTGGCAGGGCACGTGCACGACGGCATCGGTGGATTCCATCAGCCTGGATGCCGTCGTGCTGGCAGAGGCAGTGGCGTCGGAGGCAGCAGCAGGCTCGACGTGGGAGGCATCATGGCTCGGGGCCATCAAGATCAGAGGGGCAGGCATCGGCCGGAGGGCAGGAGAACCCTGGGATGGCAGTGTCTTCCGTGTGGGAGCAGTTGGTCCAGCGGATAGGTGCGGAGCGGCAGCGGGCGGAAGAGGAGCGGCTCACCATGGTCAGGGCGGAGTTCTCCATGCGTCGGGCGTTGAGGCGGGCTGAGTGCCTCGAGGAAGCTCGCAGGGAGTTTGAGGTGGACACGGGGTTGACCCTGCGAGACCTCGGGGCCAGGACAGAGTCCCGCCTCCGGGACATCGACATGGAGTTCGATGATGCCCTGGCCGGCAACAGCACAGAGTGAGCCGCAGGACTTGCCCGCTGCCATTGTATATAGTTATATAATTAGTGGTAGGTTTCCTTTGAATTTTTTTTTTTTATTTGGTTGCGATTGGACAATGCGCCACTTTTTTGTATATAGTTCAGTTTTTAGTTAGTTGACATAGTTAGGTTTCATTTGGTTGGGCTCATGGACCCGGGATTGTCTTGTAAATGGTTCTTCTATGGATTTTTTGATTTTTTGGATTTTTTTCATGGACATTCATCTTCTTTTTGTTGTTTTTCTTTGTGGTTTTTCTCATTTCATTTCCATTCTAGTTGATTTTCAATACATTTTTACTTTCATCCTTCAATGTGTCGTATCATCTCATTGCTTTCATGCATGTCATGTTGGGTGTTTTAACATTCACTTGCAGCCATTGTGTGTGACAGACATGTGTTCATTTGCATTATTTACATTGGGTGTGTAACATGTAATTGCCTTTGATATGTGGGTGGATGTGATAGTTGGTTGGGCCTTTTGGCAGGGGAGGATGGCCATTACGGACATGATTGGGGATTGTTGGGACCCAGGTGCAGGGGGGCATGGATGGGACATGGGCGAGGGCCTGGTGGAGGGTGCCCCGCAATGCTGGGGGGTGGGGGTGGTGGGGGACATGAGTTGGACATGGGTGGGGGCCTGCTGGCAGGTGCCCCACAGTGCTGGGGGTGGGGGTGGTGGGGGACATGAGTTGGACATGGGTGGGGGCCTGCTGGCAGGTGCCCCACAGTGCTGGGGGGTGGGGGGGGTGGGGGACATGAGTTGGACATGGGTGGGGGCCTGCTAGCAGGTGCCCCACAGTGCTGGGGGGTGGGGGTGGTGGGGGACATGAGTTGGACATGGGTGGGGGCCTGCTGGCAGGTGCCCCACAGTGCTGGGGGGTGGGGGTGGTGGGGAACATGAGTTGGACATGGGTGGGGGCCTGCTGGCAGGTGCACCACAGTGCTGGGGGGTGGGGGTGCAAGGGGACATGAGTGGGGGCCTGCTGGGGGGTGGGGGTGCAAGGGGACATGAGTGGGACATGGTTGGGGGCCTGCTGGCAGGTGCCCCACAGTGCTGGGGGGTGGGGGTGCAGGGGGACATGAGTGGGACATGGTTGGGGGCCTGCTGGCAGGTGCCCCACAGTGCTGGGGGGTGGGGGTGCAAGGGGACATGAGTGGGGGCCTGCTGGGGGGTGGGGGTGCAGGGGGACATGAGTGGGGGCCTGCTGGGGGGTGGGGGTGCAAGGGGACATGAGTGGGGGCCTGCTGGGGGGTGGGGGTGCAGGGGGACATGAGTGGGGGCCTGCTGGGGGGTGGGGGTGCAGGGGGACATGAGTGGGACATGGTTGGGGGCCTGCTGGCAGGTGCCCCACAGTGCTGGGGGGTGGGGGTGCAAGGGGACATGAGTGGGGGCCTGCTGGGGGGTGGGGGTGCAGGGGGACATGAGTGGGACATGGTTGGGGGCCTGCTGGCAGGTGCCCCACAGTGCTGGGGGGTGGGGGTGCAGGGGGACATGAGTGGGACATGGTTGGGGGCCTGCTGGCAGGTGCCCCACAGTGCTGGGGGGTGGGGGTGCAAGGGGACATGAGTGGGAGCCTGCTGGGGGGTGGGGGTGCAGGGGGACATGAGTGGGGGCCTGCTGGGGGGTGGGGGTGCAGGGGGACATGAGTGGGACATGGTTGGGGGCCTGCTGGCAGGTGCCCCACAGTGCTGGGGGGTGGGGGTGCAGGGGGACATGAGTGGGACATGGTTGGGGGCCTGCTGGCAGGTGCCCCACAGTGCTGGGGGGTGGGGGTGCAAGGGGACATGAGTGGGGGCCTGCTGGGGGGTGGGGGTGCAAGGGGACATGGTTGGGGGCCTGCTGGCAGGTGCCCCACAGTGCTGGGGGGTGGGGGTGCAGGGGGACATGAGTGGGGGCCTGCTGGGGGGTGGGGGTGCAAGGGGACATGAGTGGGGGCCTGCTGGGGGGTGGGGGTGCAAGGGGACATGTGGCTTGGCTGGGGGGCATGCCCATGGTGTATGTGCTGCCTGCGGGACATGACCCGGGGTGCAGGGTAGTCCCCTGTGGTGTGGGCTGCCTGCAGAGGTCGTGGAGGGGGTAGAGGGGAGACCTGGGAGGACCCACACTGGCAATTCACCTCTTCAACTTCCCGCACACCCACGTAATACACTGCCCCACTCGCACAGGCCCAATCGCGTGTAGAATTTCTCGCGCACCCCTGAAATCCACGTACCCAGGGCAATCGCGTGTAGAATTTCTCGCGCACCCCTGAAATACACGTACCCTGCTGAAATCGCGTGTAGAATTTCTCACGCACCCCTGAAATCCACGTACCCAGGCCAATCGCGTGTAGAATTACTCGCGCACCCCTGTAATACACGTACCCAGCCCAATCGCGTGTAGAATTTCTCGCGCACCCCTGAAATACACGTACCCTGCTGAAATCGCGTGTAGAATTTCTCGCGCACCCCTGAAATCCACATACCCAGGCCAATCGCGTGTAGAATTACTCGCGCACCCCTGTAATACACGTACCCAGCCCAATCGCGTGTAGAATTTCTCGCGCACCCCTGAAATACACGTACCCTGCTGAAATCGCGTGTAGAATTTCTCGCGCACCCCTGAAATACACGTACCCTGCTGAAATCGCGTGTAGAATTTCTCGCGCACCCCTGGAATACACGCGCCCAGGCTATTCGCGTGTAGAATTTCTCGCGCACCCCTGAAATACACGCGCCCAGGCTATTCGCGTGTGGAACTTCACGCGAACCCCTGAAATACACGTAGCACGCTCCCCCAGGCCCGATCGCGTGAATCAGTTCACGCGAACCCCTGAAATACACATAGCCTCTCCCCCAGGCCCGATCGCGTGAATATGTTCACGCGAACCCCTGAAATACACGTAGCCCGCTCCCCCAGGCCCGATCGCGTGAAAAAGTTCACGCGAACCCCTGAAATACACGAAGCCCGCTCCCCCAGGCCCGATCGCGTGAGTGACTTCACGTGAACCCCTGGAATACACGTAGCCCGCTTGCCGTGCTGGTACAGGGTTAGCGCAGCCCTTTGCGCTGGATTGGGGATTTTGATGGCTTTTCCCTGCGCGGAAGGCGTTCTTGGGGGCGTAACTGGCGCTGCTGTAAGGTCGCTGCGCCACTATGCGCCACGGCTGGTTTTGGTGGCTGGAATCCATGAATACGCTGTGCGCGGAAATGGGTTTTGGCGCACGCGGCTGGCGCAGGGATTCGCACGCGCACACTGTGCACCAGCCGCGTGCGCCACTTGTGCGCCGAATTCTATGAATTGGCCCCTTAATGTTCAAGCTAATGCCCAAGGAATGAGGAATCACAGCTTTGTTCATTTGCGTCATGGAATACGTGTGGTTTTATGCATTTGCTAAACAACGAGTGACTTCTTAATTTTCAGTTAGTGTGTCTTCAAGAGACATGGATGTTAGAAACACCAGTAGTTTCTGAATTTGAATGTGCACTGAACCCGGCTACTAAACTGGAAAAAGGGAGACCTACAGCTGGTCTGCTAACAATGATTAAACGGTCGTCAGGTTTTAGGCTATTGAACTCCAAAAATTATACTCCTTATATTCAGGTTTCTGAGATTGGTAAATTGAACAAAGAAAGAAAAGAGGTAGACACACTGCAGATAATGAACCTGTATTGGAACCACCGATGGACAGGCTCCTACCCGTTTCTTGATCAAGTCACTACAATCATTGACAATCTTCTTGAAGCAAACAAAGATGCGGGCATTATAATATGTGGTGACCTAAACATCGACTTTTTTAAACAACAGAATTCAGCTAAATCCCAACTGGCGATAGACTGGTCGGATGAACTGAATGCAAGAGGTTTGACTATGGCTAATGGCTGCACGCAAGGAGATATTCCGGCAAAATCTACGTGGCACCGTGACGATCAATCATCAGCGATTGACTATATTTTCATCTCAGACGCTATACACAGCAGGATAAACTCTTTGAAAGTTCGGACTATGCAACACAGTGACCACGACCTGCTAGAGATGAAATTCCAATCTTGGACAGGAGAGCAACCTCGGCTATGGAAAATAAAAGTACAGGCGGAACCTAATCGTTTAAGAGTAAGGCTGGATGAACAAGAGGTTGTAAAGCTATGTAACCAATTAATGAGCAGTCGGGAGGAGGTTGAATATGCCTCTCTATTAAGTCAATTCAAAGTAAAAAACAGTGGCAAAAAAAATCTAACATTGTATAATAAACATTGCTTTGATCTAACAGTAATGCACCGCAAAAGACGGATGCAGGCCGAAATCCGGAACAACAAGCAAGGGCCTAAGTCTGAAATAGTGGCAAAAAATAGAGCTATGAAACAAGCATATAAAAATTGGCTGAAAAATCATGAATTTTTATTATACCAGCAAGATGCGGAGACCATGCTGAAAACCCTAATAATTAAGAACAGTGGTGAGTTTTGGCGGGTCATTAACCACATGGAAGCACCTCAAGAAGCTTTGCAAACATGCCCAGTAACTGAACTTGAGTGGGTGAACCACTTTACAACACTTTATGATAAAGATCAGAGGCCACGGGCTCTAATAGTGGTTGATACTACTTCATGGGACTTACAATTCTTGAGAGAAGATATTGGCGAGGTGATTAAGAAAGCCAAAAACTCTAGGGCTCCTGGCCCGGATGGATTGTCGAATGTAATGATCAAACAGTTTCCAGACCTTTTGGCTGACTTATGTGTGGATTTATTCGCCAGAAAAAGTATTGCTCGGCAATCGCCAAGTTCTTGAAAAACAGGGATCATTGTTCCAATCTTTAAAAAAGGTGACAGAAGGTCACCTCCCAATTACCGGCCGGTAGCTTTACTTGATGTCCTAGGTAAGATTTACGCCACATTGCTACAAAAAAAATTGGTTATTTGGTCTCAAGCTGCAAAAAGAATTGACGAAAGGCAAACAGGTTTTGTCAAAAATGTTGGTTGCTCGCTGAATTTACTTATCTTGAATTTACTGAAATTAAAGCACAGCGCACAAACAGCAAAATCTACCTTGCATTTGTGGATTTCTCCAATGCTTTTGACATGATTGACCGAGAGCTTCTGTGGCAAAAGCTAGGCGGATGGGGTTGTCCGATTGGGTTATTATCAGCCATTAAGGAACTACACACGGACACATCGATCTCTATCCGCCTAGACCAATCAGGCTCTCTATCTGCTCAGATTAAAACACATAAAGGAGTCAAACAGGGCTGCCCTTTGGCAGCGGCAATATTTAGCCTCTTCATTTCAGACATTGGTGACTCAATAGCATCTGTAAGGGTGTTTCCTCCGAAGCTCAACTTATCACCAATACTTTGGATGCTGTATGCTGATGATTTAGTGATCTTGGACTTGACGCCAATTGGTCTGCAACATAAATTAGATGCTGTTCAAAGTTATGTAAATTCAAACAACTTAAAAATCAACACCACAAAAAGCGAAATCCTGATATTTCATAGCTCAAGCATAACATTGAAATCCCTGGAGACAAAATTTGTGTGGAAACTTGGCCAAGATAGGTTACGCATAACAAATAATGTGAAGTACTTGGGCATGATGATAAATACCAGTATTTGTGACGACCCTTGGATCCAAGAATCAAAGAGGAAATGTGGCCAGTTGGCATGCCAGGGCCTTTTGCTGCACAGGAAATTTGGAAGATTCTCGACACAACCTTTGAGAAACTTCTACGAACACAAAGTAGTATTGATCCTTGTATATGGAGCTGAAAATGCCTTTGGATGCTCATTTAATCATTGGGCATCGCTTGAACACATGTTTTGGACCAAAGCTTTAAGTCTGCCAATTGGAATTTCAACTGCATGTATAAGATATGAACTGGCGTTAATTTCTTTACAGGCACGGATCATCTGGAGCCAACTGGCCTTATATCGGAAAACTAGAGCACAAGAAGGAATTCTGCAATTTAAGATACTGCACAATGCAACCTCGCAGGGTTCTGATGTGGTCTCCCTCTGGATAAAACGTTGTGAATATCTCTTACTCCCCTATAACATCAGTTTGGTTACCTTACACGGAAACCCTACGGCAGCAAAAGTAAAGACCTGGCGTGCAGACTGGGAATCTACGTGCAGGGAGCGACTTGCTTCAAGAGCAATGATAAACGCCCCGGCAGAAGCAAGAGGTTTCAACGTTTTACAAAAGTATCTGCAATTATTTACAAATCCTAAAGCCCTCAGACTCTTCTTGCTGTTTCATTTAAACGCCTTCAGAACTAAAGAACGATACAGCTACTGGGCTTGCAATGCTGAAGCGAATTCTGTGTGTCGATGGTGTGAAAAAGAAGTGGAATCACTCAAACATTTGGTGCTGTTCTGCCCCGGATTAAAGGATATTCGATCAATCCACCTGGGTCGTTGGAATGATGATCATCAACTTTTGTGTGCAGAAGAATGGTGGAGGAGTTTATGGAATGGTACTGATATGAAATAAATTTTGCCATTTACATCTTTTCTGGTATCAATTGAAGAGAGGCTAAACATGGATGGTCAAACTGCAGAACTGAGAGACCCCAAACAAACAAAAGGAGTGTCATATAAATTGACTTAGACTGGAACTAGAAGTTAAGGGAGGACGGGAGGGTGGAGTTGTTTGGGGTATTTTTTGCACTTGAGTTGATGGATTTGTTTTTGTCTTGAGAATTGTTGTATGTAATATTTTAAAGGTTTGAATATAAACCAATAACATTATAAAATAACACTGCACAAAACCCACCAAAGTATAAATAACTGAAAAGATGTAACAGACACAAGAATGTAGCATGAAAGTAGGGGTGACAGGCAAATTATAGACCACAAAAAGTGTATGTCTTTCGATGTAAAAGGAGCAAAAGTGACCAAACAATTCTCTAGAGCTCAAAATGAACCAAAGGGTGTGAAAACAAAATCAAAATATCGAGGCTGAGTACCCCAAAAGGAAATACACCGGACACGGGTTACAAAGGAACATATAAAGTACTTTAATTTATACTGAATTCAGTTACAAAGAACAGAACAAAATCATATAACTATCGGCCCTCAGTGCAACACAGCGAACTCCAGCGTGTTTGGTGTATTCAGTGAGAGACGCTGTACATCAGAATTCATTGCTCTTTTATACTATTTGCGAACACGATGTCCAACCCTACTTCGGGTTAATATTCCTCTAATACATTACTGATCTAGGGTTCATGCCGAGTTCGCATGTCCACATGTAACTGGTTCATTTTTAATACATATATCAATAAGCCTACACGGAAAATGTTTATTCTGGGATTTCCCATGCAGGTCTTCTCAAACATTAATTCAATGTAGTTATAACAAGTGTTCTACGTTCAGTATTTGAATACATTGTTCTAAACATATGCCCGCGGATTAGTTTCATTGCACGAGTAATCCTTTACACACAGGTCAACGAAGGACAAGGTCTCAGTTCACGACCTCAACAAGTGGCCTGCAGGCAAGTTACATATTAGCTACATGCAGAGGTCAAGACGGCCATGTTGTATTTCGGAATGACATCGTCCACCATTTTAACTCACAGGGTGACTTTAAAAAGCGAATCTAAAATGGCGGATTGACCTAAAATGGCGGCTTACATTGATTTTTAGGTCAGGACCTTGCAACACGGATTTCTTTGCAAGTGACTTACAAGCAGCTTGGCATAGGCCAATATACATATATTCACTGCAATAGGAGGCACGATATAATTTCTCATTTGACAAACCCTCCTTTTGGCCTATGCCAAGTGCTAAACTACTTTGGATCTCTTTGCAAATAACTCCATGCATCATCGTCCATGCACCCTGAATCACTGTCGGAAATATCTATTGCCATTAGGTCATTCGCTAGAATTTCTTTTAACACATATTCTTTGGAAGTTTTATCAGGGGCATACACTTCATGTCCTATCATACCTATCGCTTGTGCGCAACATCCCCCTAGCATCGAACATATACTAGGCAGACACTGAATAAAGCAACAAAGAAACAACAGAATTCCCAAAATAATCAGCAAGACCGAAAGTACCTTCCAACCCCAAGATCGCAAGAAGTCCCAGAACCAAGCGCTAAGATCCCAGTTTCCCTCGGGAACATTCACTTCTGAACTAAGGAAGTGCAGATTCTGTATTGCCTTGAAGATAGTTGGGGAGGAATCTGGAACGAAAACACAGCAAGCGGACCCCACTAATTTACACACTCCACCACGTTCGGGCAGAATGACATCTAATGCCATCCGGTTCTGAAGTGCTACTAGTCTTATCGCCTTCTGTTCTTATGTCATATTATAGAGTATGTCCGTGGTCCGGTTGATGGTTCTCTCCAGTACTCTCGCTAGTCTTCTGATATCTTTGGAATTCTCTATCTGCCCCCGAAATGGCACCACTGATTTTGTTATATCTCCGAAGATTTGTGCTGGAGTGTCACCATTCTCGTCCTGCCGTGGATGAGCCTTTGAAACTTCTATTGTACTAGCTATAAACACCCCAGGTAACAGGATAACTAAATAACAGGTTCCCTGCCAATCCCTGGGCAACCATGGGAATTCTACATTACCGCAGACAACGTAGACAGGTTCGCCTGCATACAAAGGTCTGTTTTCCCCAATCAAATTCGCAACGTTGGCACAACCTAGAAAATCTCCCATTGACTGAGTGCCATTCCACTGTATGCAAAAAGAAACTGAATCGGGGCTATGGTTGACAGTATAAGAAGGAGGCATGGCATCCTTATTGCCTATCGGAGCCATCTTAAAGGAAATCAAAGATTGGAAAGGACGAGACAGTCTATCAGAAGGCCTAATAGAAGCAACGTTAGGTTTACTCCTGTTTGCGAAAAGCGAGCATCCCTGCGGAGTCAAAACACGTTTCTCAAAACTATTCAAATTAATGCCGTCAAAGTTCCCTGAGATGCTATCATTCCAACGGCCAAAGAACAGTGCTCTAAGAGAAGCATAACAAGCAGTTGTCAAAGGTAAAGGATGAATATACCAACCTAGCCCCTTATCCCCGTTTTGCGGTAAATGTGAGCAGACCCAACAATTAGACTTATTAAAAATGGCATGTGTAGCATTCATGATAAGTAGCAGAGTATTATTGTGGTACCTTTGTCTATGCTGAGAGTCCCTAGGGGACAGAGTATGCAAATGTACAAAGGGAGTAGGAACATTAGGTACACTTTCAGTAGGTAACAAGGATTCTAAAGGATGAGTTTCCTCAAGGTACCACAAACCTAAGACAGTGACTACTATTAAAACATCATATATCATAATAAAAACACAGCAATACGTTTTCGGGGCCCACGTGCATTGTCCATTGTCCCAGTTGGTCACACCATCATTTACAAGTCCCATACGAGCGGTGGCAGGCATTGTAGTTCTTCAAAAAGAAACCCCAATGTTCGTTGCTGGTGACCTCCCGGCCGCGTGACTTCTTAGTCCTTCCACAACCCTAGCCAACAGATCCCCTTTCTCAAATTTGGGCAAAAACAAGCCCTCGATGATCCTTTCCTTATCCGAATGCACAGCCGAACCGTGCCGTAAGTCTATCAGATGCACAGCAAAACCGTACCGTAAGTCTATTTTCTTGGATGCAGATTGTACCTTGCTTTTCCCGGTACTGATTGATCCGGAAACAATGTATCGTCACTTCCCGTTGGACGCAACGTATCAGAGACAAGTGAAGATGCCGAATTTGAAACAGCAGTTTCCGGATGCAAAACTTTTGGAGAGTGTGGAGACAAAATGGCTACTTCCCCAAGCCTCACGGGCTCAGAAAGATTCTCCGACACACTCTCGGCGCTATTTACTGCTTTGGGATCATTGGTTGCAGCGTTAGCGAGGGGTTCTGTTTCTTCTGTATCGTGTGGCACAGGGTGAGGAAGTGTCTTGAAGTGGGACGCGTGGATCCAATTCTTTCTTCCAGAAACCCGCACCGCTGTTTGGGTGACCAACAGGACTTGGAACGGGCCCCGCCAGCGAGGTGCAAGGCAAGAAGAGCGCTCAAACGCATTGATGAGCACCCAGCTTCCAGGCTGTATGCTGTGGCCCGGGCCTTCATATCACACAGGTAAAGCCTCTCGCACCTGGTGATAAATCAAATACAGGTTTTTAGTCAACTAGCTGCAATAATCTGAAAGTAATACATTTTCAATGTTTCTTAAAGAGCTACATTTAGGAAGGTTCCAGATATTGGCAGTTCTCCCCATTACCACCTCAAATGGAGAGAGCCCAGTCTTAGTTTGAGGGGTTGTACGCATGGATAATAACAGGATCGGTAAGGCGTCCGGCCATTTTATTTTAGTGCCGGCACAGGTCTTAGCGAGCTTATTCTTGATGATACCGTTGTGTCTTTCTACTAGTCAGGCGCTCTGAGCATGTCTGGCCGAATGGAACCGTTTGTCGATCTGTAACGCCGCACATATCTGCAGAATTACAGCAGCGACAAAATGTGGACCATTGTCCGACCAGATAACTCTTGGTAGCCCGAACCGTGGGAAGTACTCCTTTAACATGGTTTTCACAGTAGTCACGGCTGTAGCATCTTTAACGGGGAAGGCCTCAACCCATTTACTAAAAGCACAGATGACCAGCAGCATGTGCTTCATATTGTTGCACCGTTCAATTTCAATAAAATCAAAGTGGATAACTTCAAAGGGGACAGAGGGTGGCCCAAAACTTTCCCTTGGAGTTGCTGTCCCCTTTCCCACATTGTGTTGTAGGCAAATCATGCAACCCTGGACATAGCACTGGGCAATTTTCGAAATATTGTCATTTGCCCAAACTTTCTATAACATTTTTGTTACTTTCTGGGCACATACATGCGTAGGACCATGGGCCATGATGACCATCATCATTACATACGCGTAAGGGAGTAGTCATTTCCCTTCAACTATGTCCACCCAACACCCGTCATCATCAAGTTTCCCCAAGCCTTCAGCCCACCTCTTGGATTCCTCTAACATGGCATCAGCTTGGATATCCCGTATAGACCCAACACCCTCGTCCATTGCATAGGCATTTACAGTCTCCCTTGAAACATACATCTCCGTAAGGGGATCGGTAGCAGTTTGTCTAGCTATCTAATCAGCGAAACCATTCCCTTTTCCTATGTCATCTGTAATCTTTCGATGTGCTGCACATTTCATAACGGCTAACTGAGTAGGGAGCGCAAGCGCTGAGAGTAGTTGTACTATTAGGGATCCATGTTGGATCATGGTGCCATGTGAAGTTAAGAACCCTCTCTCTGACCAAAGTCTCCCAAAGTTGTGAACCACCCCAAAGGCATACTGACTGTCAATGTATATTTTTACTGCAAGCCCTTCAGAAAGTTCACAAGCTCGGGTCAATGCTATAATCTCTGCTGCCTGCACAGAGTTATGCGTGATTCTCTTGGTTTCCACGACCGTGCTTAATGTGGTGATTGCATAAGCAGCTGTGGATGTACCATCCGGAAGTTTAAAGCAGGAGCCATCACAAAACAGCTCTCATTGCGGATTATCCAAAGGAGTGTCTTTCAAATCAATTCTACCCTTTGTTTCTTGTTCGGTAGTATTCAAACAGTCATGTGATTCGGAGTTCAGCCAGATTAAGAACACAGCACCTCTTAATTTGAATGTGAGGAGCAAACAAGATCAATTCATATCTCGTCAACCATGCGGAAGTGAGGTGTTGTGTTTGGGTTCGGTTCAGTAGAAAATCTACAGAGTGAGGCACCATCAGGGTTAGATCATGGCCTAGGACCATTCCCTCACTCTGTTTTACAGACGCAGCAGCAGCAGCGACAGCTCGCAAACATCTTGGCAAAGCGCATGCTACAGGATCAAGGGCGGAAGAAAAGTAACCACACGGCCTACTTTTCCCTCCATGTTCCTGCGTTAATACAGCCAAAGCACATCCATCACATTCATGCACAAACAACACAAAGGCCTTTTCATAGTTTGGTGTGCCCAAAACTGGTGCAGAGCATAATGCAGTCTTGAGCAAATCAAACGATTGCTGGTGTTCCGCGTACCATGGCAATGGCGAAGAAATGCCCTTCTTTGTCAAAGCCAACATCGGTTTGATCACTAGTGAAAAATGTGGGATCCACATCCTACAGTAAGAAGCCATAATTATCAATGCTCTAACTTCCTTCTGTGTATTTGGGACAGACATGCCAGACATGTGTTTTATTCTTTCAGGTGTCAATCTTCTTCCCTCCTTTGACAGGAGATAGCCTAAATAGGCGACTTCCTGGCAACAATATTGAAACTTTTTAAGCGAAGCTTTGTGACCATGCTTAGCTAGATGAATAAGCAATAATACAGTGCCCTCCTTACAGGCGCTCCCAGAGTCAGCAGCTAAAAGCAAGTCATCAACATACTGAAGCAATGTACAAGTAGAGGGCAATTCAAGAGTATCAAGCTGTTCTTACAAAGTCGTACTATAGATGCTAGGACTCTCTGTGTACCCTTGAAGTGCACAAGTAAATGTGAACGAGCTTCTCCCTAAGGTGAACGCGAACAAATATCTACTATCCTTGTGTATAGGAATACTAAAGAAAGCATTCTTTAGATCCACAACACTAAAGTAAGTAGCTGTACCTGGGATCATGGTTAATATTGTTGTCACATCAGGCACAATTGGAAATTGCGGAGCGACAACTTTATTAATGGAACATAAATCAATTATGAAACGGAATGGAATTGCATTATCGCATTTCTTGTACACGGGGAAAATCAGACTATTGCACAAACTTCCTGAAATTTATTCAATCACCCCGCAATGCAAAAAGTCGGAAAAAATGCATTTCAAAGCTCGCTCGCCCTCAACTGAAATCTTATACTGGGGAATGCATGGCAGCTCAATTCCATGTTTCAAAACTATCTTAACAGGCTCAATCTGTAAAACGCC
Organism: Ambystoma mexicanum; assembly: GCF_040938575.1. Taxonomy (NCBI): domain Eukaryota; kingdom Metazoa; phylum Chordata; class Amphibia; order Caudata; family Ambystomatidae; genus Ambystoma; species Ambystoma mexicanum. The sequence goes on from NC_090940.1 coordinate 266,008,089, forward strand.
GACATCATTGTCATCAACAGCCCTTAAGCTCTCTGGTACATCAATCAATTCTGGCGGCAAAGGTCTAGTCAAGAATTGCGAGACAGAAAATTGCTGTGGTGAAATCGTTAAGCGCACTCCATCAGAAGGGCAATAAATTACTGCATTTAATTATTGTAACAGGTTCAACCCCAGCAGATTTTCTCCACAATTCGAAGTCAACAGAAATGGACAGTGGTCCGTAAAGGGACCCAAAGAAATGGGTACCGGCAAAGAAACCGGACAAACAACTGGCGTGCCAGAAAACCCTACAGAAACATTGGTTTGCCCTGACAGTGGAATGTTTGGAACCCGTGAATGATCAATGGAACACTTCTGTGCTCCAGTATCTATCAAAAACTGATGTTTCCTATTCCCCACCACCATTTCAACGTAGGGACCTTACTGATTGATGGGAATAGGTATAGGTTACAAACCCTGGTTCGGGCAATCCTAACGAAACAGAATGTCATCAAAAGGAAGCTCTTCAGATAGATATGCAGCAGAAGGATGATAAAATATGTTTCTAGTGTCCACACTCGAAGTCTGATTATCCTGCGAAAAATGTTGCTGATGATCCTGTGCAAACTGACCTCTACCAGGGCCCCCTACACCCGGGCGACCTCTGGATCGTCTACCCATATTCCCAAATGTGTTATTCGACCTCTGTCGAAGGACGGGGCATTGTGCACGCCAATGACCCTCTTGTCGACAATAGGCACACTGGTTAATGTTCACAAGACCAAAGGGCACATTCCCTTGCGGGACATACTGACCTCTACTCTGCGAACTACCCCCTCTGGGGCCTCTAACAATTTGCTGTAGACTTTAGTCTTTAAATCACCTTTTCGTTTTTCAACTCAATCTTTTTTGTTATTGACACGTTTCTCGTAGTACTGAGCCATATGCAGTACTTCTGATTGGGATTTCGCCTGGCAAGCACTCTAAGAAGACATAATTTGTGACTGGAAGTCAGGCAGCAATCCACGCACAAATTTGTCCACAAATAACCTTTTCCCAGACTCTGTGCCTAAGTCTTGTCTGCTGAAATCCGAGAATACCTGTTCGAACCGATTAAAAAACTTGGTAGCACCCTCAGACTTCCCTTGGACACAGGCCGTAAGTTTGTCCCAAATAATTATTTTCTCAGGAATTATGGTTTTCAATTTTGCAATGATTCTATCAGGCAAAGCTAGTATCACCTGAGGCGGTATTTCACCAGCTGGCCTTTCTCCATCGAGTCTAGTTATATTCGCCCATGTATCTCCCAACCCTGGCACGTCGTCTATAGTTCTAACTTGTTTCCACAAATCTACGGGCAGGAGTACAGGAATTAACAAATCAATATCCCCTAAGGTGAACACTGAGGACTGCAAGACGGACTCTATTTCTTTATAGAATTATGTCGGATTTTTCCTAATATCAGGAATAGATTGTCTAATAGTATTCACTTCAAGTCTCGAGAACGGAACGTGAACAAACTGTGATACATAATGTGCAGGAATGTTCACAGCAACTATACCCTGTGCAACATCGGCTGCAACCTCAACCTTCGGGACAAATGTCGGAGGAACCTCTCTCATAGGCAACTGAGAAGTAGGTGACTTCGAACGCTTACTAAGCAACAGAGCTAAGTCGAGCGCTAAAGCAGTCGAAGAAGTGTCAAGTGAAAAAGCTCTCTTATAAATACTCAATAACTCTGTGGGACAACTAATCTTTCTTTTTACACAATCATCCTGTAGGTACTCTATCATTACCTGTATCACTTTCCTCTGCATTTATGGCTTATACTGACTATATGTGTCATATACTTCAACTGGAGTTATCGACATATCTGAAATCCATCTAAGCGCATCCTTCATACAAATTCGTGTTTCCTCAGATATCGATTCTTGACAAGGAAGGAACCGTTTCTGTACATACATACTTTCCCCCTCGTCCTCCTCATTCTGTAACCTTTCCAACTCCTTTCTATACCCAAATAACGTCTCGACATGCTCATTTACTTTCTCCACAGTGTCTCTTGAAAACGCTAAAGTGTTTAGATCCCATAACCCTTGCGGGAGATCTGCATTATTTAATTTGCCCCACATTACACATAAATGAATCCCTAAACCTTCAATAAAAACATTTTTCTCAAGAAAATTATCCATATTATGAAGTGTGGCAAAGACATTAGCTTGATCATCCCTTTCCATACAATGCTTAGCCCATGCAATCAAATCACGCTTCTTCTCTGGTGGTCCAGTAATGCGAGTGACAACCTTCCACCCTGCACCTCGATCGACTACAAGTGGGTCAGGACCACTTGGAAGAGAGGGAGCAGGCACATTCAATGGAGGTACTGTTACTGGTGTGATAAGAAGAGGTGGAGGAGCTGTAGGAAGAGTAACATTAGGAGGAGCAGGAACAACTGGAACAACAGCAGGTAGAGCAGGAATAGCAAGAGGAAGAGGCAAAGCAGCAGGAAGAGGAACATACGGAGGTGGCGCAGAGGCACCAGGCCTTCGTTCATTTAACAATTTGTCTATGAATTCGTCGGAAGCATGGAGGGCTTTAGAAGGATAGATTTTCTGAATTCCAAGTGAGAAAGCCCTATCCATATTCCTAGTCGATTCAGAATGTTTATCTTAGTCATGCAATAATGTTTTTTCGGCGTTCGTTTTATGACGGCGCGCATGTTTTTCTCTACTTTTAAGTTGCTGCAACACTTCTTTTTCCAATTCTGCAAAACAGCAAATGCTGCAGGTCTAGCCTTTTTCTTTAATAGAATTGACTCTAAATACTCAATACGAGGGATTTCGAAACTACCATTGTTTGGCCACTGAAGTTCGGAGGGATGTCTGGTTTGTCTGTGCCAAATATCATTAAATATTATACTTCCAATGCCATGCTTACAGTACATAGTACATGCCGGCGACCCATCCTGTGGTGCGGGATGGCTAAATTCCAAAGATTGTCTATCGCTGCGGAACAACGCCCTGAAGCAGGTAGACAATTTCCCAGGCATATCAAATTATTGGTGTTACCTGGTTGGGTCACAACTCACCTGATCAAGCCTAAGGAGGTCCGATCGGATTTCAAAGAATCTTACCTAACTAATCTTACCTCGTGTATGGTGATTTCGGCAAATCTGCCCACCTCGATAAGTGGACCCTCGTCAAGATGCCGTTCTCGGACCACAAGCTAATCATCCAGGGATCGGGTCATGCAGCGCTGCTGAGGTGTTGCGTCTCGTTCAGTGGGGCCCCTTTTTGTCACACCATCCGATCCCGGTCCGATAGCGAGGGTCAACCTTCGATAATCCGGCATCAATCTTGAGGGTCCCCATTCGGGCGCCAACTGTGAAAACAAAATCAAAATATCGAGGCTGAGTACCCCAAAAGGAAATACACCGGACACAGGTTACAAAGGAACATATAAAGTACTTTAATTTACACTGAATTCAGTTACAAAGAACAGAACAAAATCAGATAGCTATCGGCCCTCAGTGCAACACAGCAAACACCAGCGTGGTTCGGTGTATTCAGTGAGAGACGCTGTATATTAGAATTCATTGCTCTTTTATACTATTTGCGAACACGATGTCCAACCCTACTTCGGGTTAATATTCCTCTAATACATTACTGATCTAGGATTCATGCCGAGTTCGCATATACACATGTAACTGGTTCGTTTTTAATACATATATCAACAAGCCTACACCGCAACTGTGTATTCTGAGATTTCCCATGCAGGTCTTCTCAACGATTAATACAATGTAGTTAAACAAGTTTTCTACGTTCAGTATTTGAAAACATTGTTCTCAACATATGCCCGCGGATTAGTTTCATTGCACGAGTAATCCTTTACACACAGGTGAACGAAGGACAAGGTCTCAGTTCACGACCTCAACAAGTGGCCTGCAGGCAAGTTACATATTACCTACATGCAGAGGTCAAGACGGCCATGTTGTATTTCGGAATGACATCGTCCACCATTTTAACTCACAGGGTGACTTTACAAAGTGAACCTAAAATGGCGGATTGACCTAAAATGGCGGTTTACATTGATTTTAAGGTCAGGACCTTATAACACGGATTTCTTCGCAAGTGACTTACAATCAGCTTGGCGTAGGCCGATATACATATATTCACTGCAATAGGAGGCACGATATAATTTCTCATTTGACAAGGGGCCGCTAGTGGTCCATAGTACCTTGTTTTGGGACTTAGGCAGTTTGATGGCATCACACCTGGCTTCGAGCAGTGATGAGGATGGCTCAAACTCAGTTCGGGTACAGTGAATCATCTCTGCCCAGGCTAGAGGGCGTTGAGCAGGTATGAATGTGATAGCTCTCGCTGGTAGAAGGCAGCTTTCGGCAAAGCAGGTCAGAGCACTCACCAGGATCTGTTAGAGGTCGAGCTAGGTCAACTCTGATTGTGACCAACAGGAAGGGTTTATGAGTGATGCTGCAGTGGTTTGAGTTGGCATGGGTGAGTGTCAAAATAGTTAACACTTGCTTCAGTGTGTGTTTTGGAGAAGCAGCAATTCAAGAGCAAGTTGGGTTGAGTCATGGTGTAACCCCTGGCTTAAGGTGGCAAGTGACTATCGAGTGGTTTGAGTCAGGCCCCGGTGTTGAGAGGTTGATTTGAGCCTAGCAGGTGATTGGCTCAGAAAGAGCATGATGCAGCGTTGAGCTGGCTCGAGATGAAGGTGCTGTAGTTTGAAGTTTCGGAGGGGTGCCAGAAATTAGCACAGGTGGGATCTGGCAACATCAATGGTATCGAGCTCAGCTTTGACAGCAGCTCAACCAGCTTCAATGTGGCATCCCGGGGAGCCTTAGAAGATCTAGTCATCCGGATGCTGGGAGACACACTTCTGGGCTTGAGGACAGGATGAGATCTTTCAGGGTCTGCTCTCACAGCCGTGGTAGATTCTGGTGCAGAGGGCTAGGTCCTGGTCCACAGCAACAGTCACCTCCCAATATTCCCTGGGAGTGGGTAGAGGGCAGAGTTTCCCTCTTCCTTCAACTGCTCCTTCTTCACCTCAGTAGTTGAGGCCTTTGGAAAGTACAACTCTTCCAAAAGAGGTCCAGTGAATCCTTCTCAGGTGTTGTTCCAGAGTGAATCAAAGAATTAGTGTGACGCTGCTTATTTTAAAGGTAAAACTCCACAGGTGATTGGACTACAGCTAGTCTGCTTTAGTGGTCTAATCCCTGTTCTTAAAAGAAGTGGAATTCGCCGTTCTGACAGCACACCTGAAGTGCTTTGCACAAGAGGAAGTGGATGGGGCAATACAGAGAGGCAGAGAGAAACAAGATGATGGAAATCTCCCTCAACTGTACAAATCTCCCCCTCTCTATACTAACCCTACCCCTTTCCATCTCGTTAGGATCAAAGACCTTTAGCTATGCAGCCCCATTTTGTAAGGCCAAGACTTTTTTGAATGGGTGTGCCCTTTGGTTCCATTTCAAGAGCCAGCTCCTTGTGGAGTGGCTGTCCGTGGGAAAGGGTGTTACCTGCACATACAAAGAAACAAAGAGACGCAATCCCCTCAGACTGCATTCCTGACAGAAGGGCAACGTCCAGCCTGTCTAGGGAGAATGCCTGTAAGCCTTCCACAGCTGAACTGGGCATACAGGACTAACACATATGTGGTATCAAATTGATGTGGCTACAATGTTTATGAACAGTCCATAGACAATGCCCTTACTTAGGCATGACTTATTTTAGAGTTTACCCTGCCACCAGCCTGGGCTATTTATAATCATAATATTTTTGGTACAGGAGTGCACATTCTAAATGCAGCTCCTGTGCTGCAGAGCCTTGGCTGTCAATGCAGCTGTCAAGGGGGAACCTGTAACCTCTGAACCTACTCTGTGCAACTGGCAGAGCATGAGCTGCTGATCAAAATACTGCAGCAGGGCACATGTACACACTATGCTTCTATGCTTTTAGCATGGAGATTATGAAAGGGGAATGTGATTGTCCGACTACCCTTTCAGACATGGAATTACATGCATCATTGTATTGGTTAATTAACATAAAAAAACGGGGAAATTCCTCACACTCACTGCCTCTCTTAGTCAACAGCACTCATCATAAAAGCGACCTGAATTCTGGGAGAAAGGACCTGAAATAAACATCAATCCTCAAAACCTGACAGTACCAAAGATCTTCAGCGGTGTTGCCCAGGGTGCCAGTTTGTAGTGCCCTTACCTGTACTGAACAAAAAATGTCTGACGTGAAGCTTGTAGGGGAATACTTTAATACGGGCACAACCATTCAGCACTCCAAACCTGCAAGAACATACACATTACAGAAGCCACTGTGAAGCATCAGAATTCATTCTTCAATTAGGTCACAATATACATACACATCCATGTAGCAAAGCAGCTCATTTAGAGTAAATCATTGTATGTGGGCCTAATATAGCCTGGCAAATACATTTAGGCAAACACCCATGTACTTTTAATCTGAACCTGCCACAGTTTGAACCAGCTTAAGAAATATAGAAGAGGGTTTCAGAATGATAGAATGCAGAAGTGCCACCAGTTCACATTAGCTAAGCACATTACATGTGAGCTGCAAATGTAATCAGCCTTTCTCAGAGAGAAAGGCTCCCCCACTTCTGAGAATGAAATAGCAGGCAGGTTTTTATAGAAACACCTACTCACATTATATACATTATGTACTGCATGTCAAATATAATCATGTGCTTTCTAGCCTGATTAGCATCATAACATTTTAGTTAGAAAAGTTTATAGGCATTATTTCACTTTAGCTAAATGCAACACAAACACACAGGTCAGAGTTGAGTCTTTTTCTCTCGAAGCCCGGGATCCTTCTCTCAGAGAAAGATATCAGACAAATTAATTCCTGAGTTTGCAACATCGCATGAATACAGCCTTGTGTCACCAGAAGCTGACAGCACAACAATAGATGAATTAATACAGCTTTTCCCCACAGGAGTTTAGCTCCCAGCAGTGAACGATACATGCAACTTTAAAAAGATAGTCACCCTGGAGGTGAGGACTTGGTGGGCTGATTAGCTGAGATGATGCCAGCTTAACAAGTCACACAGCCAAGTCTTAAACTAACTATAACAAATTGTGTTATCAGGCTAAGAAACCTAAAGGCTGTGTTCTGGCAGAAAAAGGGAACAACCAGGCATGTTCTTAGGATCAAATGAGCACAGTACCACACCACCGTCTGTGGACTAAATAAGCATGTCCAATGGAACTTTTTCTAACAAATGGTTTTGCACAAACCATTATTTATAGCACAGGCTTTATAGAGATAGAGGGAAACACAGACACTTCCATATGAATGCTGTATTAATAAAAGACGACCTGTGACATCACAATCACACCATAAAACATTAACATTTCTTTAATCATAGCATTAATCAGGAGCCTATGAGCGATGCTGTAATTCATATTTAAGACACGCTGTTTGAATGCATTAGGAAATTAAGCCATTTTGTGATTATGTGCACTGCACTAGCGCAGTCGTACGTTTATGAATGAGCCAAGTTCACAGGCAGCTAAGTCCTGCATGTAAGCTCAAGAGACAGGACAAAGATGACTCATGGGAATAGGAAAACGGCGTGCAGGTAAAGTTTCCGCTGAGCAGAGCTACAGAATGTAACATAGATCAAAATGTTGAAGAATAGTGTTTTTGGTGCCAACCTGAAGAGGAATCTGGATAAAACTAAAAAGTTATAATTTATGTGTCTCATGGATTACATCACACATAGATAATTGGTTCTAGCAACTGCATTCATACAATTACACTCATATGCCTTTTGAAGCAACCAATGGATATTGCAATCTAAATAGCTACATGTGTTTAGTGTTTTTTGACCAATCCTAACTTGGGTGAAACAAGATGACTTAATTAGAGATGAGCTAACCTGTACATCTGATATTGTACCACCTGTTTAGAATAGACCAATGAAAATATATACTGAATAGAACGATTTATATCATTATTTACACCAACCAAACAAGAAGACGCAGTGCTCCAAACTGTTGCATTTTGCTTTCTGTAAAACTTAATATAAGCCTGTGCTCACACCATTACAAGTTGAATGTCTGCTGATATTTCTTTGCTTAAGCAGATTCTGCAATAAATTATTCTTGATTTTTCTTGTATCCTGTGCATTGCATTTTTTGGCTTTTTCTGAGTACCTTTATTAGCAGAAGAAGAGGACCTATACCGACCCAGGCAATGGAGGTGAGTGTAGTTACTTGTGGCCTTGTTTTTATCCATTTTAAAAACCTGTTCAAGCCCCAAGCCCCGGCCTGTGCACTCTATCCCTCGCCCTCTCTTTGTGTTTCCATTCCCCCTTTCCCTCCCTCCTCCCACCTCCCAGCCTGCCCCCCTACCCTGATGGGTCAGGTGGAATAGCCTTGCCTGGCCTAGTCAGTGATCATAACACACCTTCCCAGGGCCTCTGCCCATGCAGGCCTTGCGACTAAGGGCCCCAAGGCAAAGGGCGGCTCCCTCAGAGGCGGTTCCAGATAGTGTCTGCACGTGTCAGCAGAGGATGCCAGTGGCCAGCCATCAACCAGCAGCAACCACCAAGCCAGGTGTGGCCTGGGTGTGAAGTAGAGCAATCACTGTACTCTGGGAACCCTGCCACTCTACCTACCCTCTGAACAGGCCTGTGTCACACTCTTGGAGAGTTGTTAGCATTGCATTAATTCACACCTAGAATGTGCCCACTATGATGGTATTGTGAATTATTGGACTGCGTCACACACTCAGAAATTGCTAATGTTGCATTGATTCACACCTAGAAAGTGCCCTCTGAGATAGTCCTGTGAATGATTTGCCTGCGTCGTACTGCTGGAGAATTAGCAGCATTGCATTTGATTCACTCTTAGAAAGTGCTCACTGAGATAGTCCTGTGAATTATTAGCCTGCATCGCACTGCTGGAGAATTATTAGCATTACATTGATTCACACCTAGAAAGTGACCACTAAGATAGTATTGTGAATTATTAGCATGCGTCGTACACTTAGAAAATCTGTTAACGTTACACTGATTCACAACTAGATACTCCCACTAGCCTACATCGCCCTCTTAGCGAAATGTAAATACTGACCTGTGTCACATGCCTTGAAAACTGTTAATACTGCATGGTGGTGCATGCCTTGAAAATGTTTAATACTGCACTGTGTCACATCTATAGAGTGCCACTATAGACTTGCCTGCCATGTTTGGCCCTTTCTCCCTCTATCCAGGTGTCCCAAATCTAGACGCTGCTATTACAGCTACATTTTTTGCATTTACTCTCGCTTTTACTGCTGCCCTCTACGTTAGACCTTCTCCCTCTATCCAGGTGTCCTAAGTCTAAGCACTGCTGTTGCATTTAGGGCGATGTTACATTATTTTCTACTGCATTTGCTGTTTTCGCCATGTTGACCTTCTCCCTCTATCCAGGTATCCCGAGTCTAGGCACCTCTCGTACATCTATGTTTATTGAGTTCTCTGTTACTGCATTTACTAGTGTCTCAATGTTAGACCTTTCTCCCCCTATCCAGATGCCCCAAGTCTAGGCACTGCTGTTGCATCTAGGGTTAATACATCTTCTGTTACTGCAATTACTGCTGTCCCTGTGCTAGGCCTTTCTCCCTCTATCCAGGTATCCCGAGTATAGGGGCTGTCACTTACTAGTGGGTTATTATGTTCTCTGTTATTACATTTACTGTTGTTCCCTTGGTAGGCCTTTCTCCCTCAATCCAGGTATCCAGAGTACAGGCTGCTGTTACATGTAGGGTTGTTGGGGTCACTGTTAAAGCATTTGCTGGCGTCCCCATGTTAGGCCTTTCTCCCTCTGTCCAGGTGTCCCAAACCTAGGTGCTGCTATTGCATCTAGAGTTGCTTCTTTTTTACAGTTGCCCCATGTTTGACCCGCTCCCATTGTCCTGGTGTCCAGAATCTGGATGCTGGTTTTTACATCTAGGGTCAATGCATCTACTGTTGCAAGTACATTAATTTCTATGTGCTGCCCTTAAATGTTCCCCCTCTATCCAAGTAACATGAGTCGAGGCGCTGCTGTTACATCTAGGGTTGTTGCGTTCGCTGTTACTACATTTGCTGGAGTCCCAGTGTCAGGTTTTTCTCCCTCTGTCCAGGTGTCCCAAACCTTGGCACTGCTACTGCATCTAGAGTTTCTGATTTTTACTGTTGCCCCCTACTCGACCCTCTCCCATTTTCCTGGTGTCCAGACTCTAGACACTGGTTTTACATCTAGAGTCACTGCATCTACTGTTACAAGTACATCAGTTCCTAGGTGCTACCCTTAACCTCCCCCCATGGATGGAGATGTCACAGCAACAAAGACCTCAACTCTGACCCCTCCTCATTACGGGCCTCCTGGCACCACACCTTTCCGCCATAACTCACCCCTCCCAGCGGATATCCTGCACTCTAGCACCCAATTTGATGAACCCCCTTTTATCCCACATCTGGTCGCAACCCACAACCCCTTCCTCCAAACAACGATACACCTGGACCCCGCCTGCCCAGCCCTCTACCATCATTCCAACTCTAAGATCAGAGGAGCACTCTGGCGTGCCAAAAACCTGTCTCCTCAAAAGCTCATCCCCCATTCAACAACCCACCCAAACAAATCAACATCCACCTTCCCTCTAGCATCTATTGAGAACAACCCCAAACTCCCCGTCCATACACCCTGCGCAATATCAAATTCACAAGCCAGAGGAGCTCTCTGACGCTCCAAACATCACAAGTCCCCCTCCACTACCATGCTGTTATTTTGCCCAATGAGGAACTTCCCACCCTCTCAACCTACCTCCAATGCCACCCTCTCCCTCCCCCTCACCCCCTACTCGACCCCCACCACAGACCCCCTTCATAATCCTTCCCCACTCTGAAAGTAGCTTGCCTCGCCCTTTCAAGAACAGTAGCTTCTTCCTCTTCCCCCTCTGACCCTCCTACCCTCTCTCACACTCCGATGGCACCAAAACCCACAAAACACGGAACAAGTAGCTGGTCCCCTCCCTCGACCCTCCATACCTCACCATTTCTCCATCGGTCCAACCTTCCAGCCTTTCCCACCCCTTCCTTCAGACCCTACCCTCACCCCTCTCCCAGTCCCACCCCCTTATTCTTGACTTCTCACCCAGTACACTTAAACCCCCAGCACCCTCCAGACTCGAACCAGAAACAACCCACCTACAGCCCCACACCTAAAGTGCTCCACTCACCACGATCTCAATTCCCCCTGATCCCCCACTTCATCTCTCATATACCTACCACTGCCCGCCGACTCTTCCCGCCCCCCATCAACATAACCCTCTCACCCATCACTCAAAGTCCACAGGCATCCACCCACCCAATTCCCCTCAGTCAGTTTCAACCACCCAGAATGATCCTACCTCATCCCACACCTCATCGGGCACCCATGTCCATCAAGCACTCCCAGCGATGAGCATCACAAAAAACCACCTCCCCTCACAAAGTCACATGCATCCTTTTAATGCCCACTCCATAGTAAAAAATAGACACAGCATCTTTGATCTCCTATCCTCTGACAATCCAACCTCCTTTCTATCATCAAAACCTTGTTCTCTAATGATTTTGTGCCAGTCGCGCACAAAGCCTTTTCCCCTGGCTACTTGTTTATTGCCCACAATAAGACCCTCCAAACGTGACAGAGTGGAAATCCTCTACAAACCCCACTTCTCCGTCTCACTCGTCGATTCCCAGACATGCAACACTTCCTGTGAATCCCTTCTGGTAAATCTCTCGCTACCATCAACACTCACCCACAGCTTCCTACTCATCTACAGACCCCCTGGATATGACAGACATTTCATCAACAATCTCTGTGACTCAATTGCTACCATTCAGGTAAATCACCCATCTCTTACACTCCTGGGAGATTATAATATCTTGTTTGATATGCCCAACAACCCCATGACCCATCCTCTGGTCAACAGTCTTGATGCACTCAACCTCTCCCAACATATCACTGGTCCAACTTACTCTGGTGGGCACACACTTGATGCGATTTTCAGCTCCTGTGACCTGTTTTATATATCCAGTCCCAAACCACTTATCTGGACAGACCACTTTGCCTTCCCTTTCTCCATCCACACACCAGTCCCTTCTCCTACAGATCACCCCGCCCCCACCTTTGATCACAAATGCTGGAACAAAGTCAAGATACTGCCCAACCTAGCAGAAGCCCTGCTAGTCCGTGCCCCTGCTATGCTGTCCTGTGGTAGACCCTTAACCATCGAATCCTTTTGACTCCTGCCTTATAGAATCACTAATTCCTCTCACCCCCTCGCGCCCCACAACCTCACAAAAAGGACCATCGCCCAAATGGTTCACACCCCACCTGAGGCCTTTCAAAAAACAAACTAACTCTCTAGAACGCAAATGTCGAACATCTAAAACCAATCTCAGCAGATCCATGTTCGCCCTCCATCACAGTAATTACAAATCCGAGATCCAGAAAGCCAAAAAAGCCTATTAAAATAAACGGATTCTGAACTGTGGCAGAAGCAGCAAAGAACTCCACAAGATCATCTCCGAATTTGTGAAACCTATTTGCACCTCTGCTCAATCCACTCCCACACAATCACTCTGCGACTTCCTCTCGCTACATTTCTATAACACTGAACTTGACAGGATGGCAATCCTTACCGCCAAATTGTCCTCGCTCACCCCCTAGCCTACACCAACCCCTCCTGATCCCATTGCCCCGACCCCCCCTTTACCAACCTTCGACTCTTACAAACCCTTCTCCAGAGATGAGTTCCTTGTCCTACTATCATCCAGCAGACCCTGCGGCTCGCCCCTCGACCTCTGCCACCCTCTGTTCTAAAATATTTTCCTATAACTGCTCAGGAGAACATGCAAGAACCATACTAAATGACTCCCTCACCTATTGAATCTTCTCTCGAGCTTTTAAAATAGTGCATATCAAGTCACTTCTAACAAAAGCATGCCTCGACGCCCGTGACCCTAAGAATTCCAGGCCAATCTCCAAAACCAGATTTCTTGCAAAGCTCAACTGCTTTGTAGAATCCAACAAACTCCTCGACCGTGCACAATCAGGCTTCCAACCTCGACTTGGAACATAAACCACTCTGATCTCAATCTGGGATGATCTCATGGTCACGGCAGACTGAGGGTTGTGCAGCGCTGATTCTCCTTGATCTCTCTTCAGCCTTTGACACCGTTAACCATTTAATCCTCCTTGACCACCTCCACTGCCTAGCTATCTGTGGTTCAGCACTCAAATGGACTACCTCTTTCTTCAGCAACAGGAAACAAATCTCCTTCCTCTCCTTGAACCCTGATAAAACTGAAATCATGATGTGAGGCAGTACTGCCCTTCTCCCACAACCGCTCCCATGGCCCCCCTCCCTTGGTCCACCACACACTCCCTCCAATATAGTCAAACACCTAGGCTGCACTATGGACTGAGGCCTAACCCTCTCCTGTCAGATCAATTATGTTTCAAATGCTGTCCCTGCCACCTCAAACTTCTTAGAAACATTTCCTTACCTCTCCTACCCCAACAGACTTGCCACTGCTATGTCTATTGTTATGTCAAGACTGGACTATGCCAATCCTTATATATGGGAGCATCGGCACACCAACTCAACAAACTCCAAAGAGCCCAAAACGCTGCTGCCAAACTCCTCCTCATCTGGGACACAGAGACCACATCTCACCTGCCCTCCGAACCCTCCATTGGCTCCCCGTCGGACGAAGGGCCACCTTCAACACTCTATGCATTACCCACCGAGCAGTGCACTAGACCGGCCCAACATACCTACAAGAGAAGATCAAACCCTACCTCCCATCTTGGACCCTAAGATCAAGCACTGCCCTATTTATAGTGATTCCAACCTCTAATTCTGTCCCCAACTCTGTGAGACTCACTCCCTCCACATATTCGACACACCCAAGACTGCATGGCCTTCCGCAGAGCTCTAAAAACCTGGCTCTTTCCATAATGCCGACTAAGACCATCTACGGCTGCTGAGACCTTGCAACCTGATGACAAATGTTCTAAGAGATCCTGAGCAATGACGCCACTGAGGCACCTATTAAGCCACTAATAAGTTTGCTCTGAATGGAGACATCGCACATGCGCACTTGAAATCTGGAATAGCGAGCTCATTAGAACAAAACCTCCACCCAGACACTCACCTCTCCTATCACTGTGCTCACTCTTTACTCTACACCATCACACAATTAGAGCACAGCTACACCCCTCAATCAATTTTAGCCTAGCTGCTCAAATACGAACAATACCCCATGAACACCTCAACATTCTGATAAAATGCAGCTATACCCAGTAAAAATCGGCCTAGCTGCATACATAAGCAACCTACACAGGCCTAGCGCAGCCAAAACCCACTCTTGGTGACCATCCTCCAGACTGCACACATTCAACTGATATCAAATACCACCACACTTAAGGCTAGGATGCAGCTACCATCAGGCAATCGCATCAACCTACCAGTGCTTTGAGGTCATACCAATGATTTATAGAGTGCTATATAAATGCCAAATAACATAACATAACCTCCTAATTGGACATACAACCACTGCCACCTCAGCCACATCTCCTTCAGACTAGTCGCTATCTGCTATACACCAGCCACTTGCATCACACTGTGAGGCTTCTCGCTGGCTAGGTAAGGACCTATTCATTTTCTCCACGTAGATCTAGATTTCAGGTAACCCCTAATGCACTTAAGCCTCTAGGCACTGACGTCCAAAGGACTTCTTGTGTGCAATGCTTACAGTCCCAGTCAAACAGAAACCCTCTATTTTGCACACATTATTATGCTCTCTTAAAGTAGAACTGCCATGCTGTCCATAAATAAAATTAATTGTTTCTGAGAACATGGGAGAACATTTGTTCAGTGCATATTGCTGCTCACACTTTACTTAGACATGGTGTTATTTAATAGGATTAAAAAAATATCACAGGTTCTAGCAGGTAAGTGCTTGATTAAGTGCTGATTAACAAATTCTAGTTGCACCTTAGGTAATGCCATACCTACTAGAGATTTTATTGAGGAGTATTGTTTGGATATTTTATTATTACTGAAACTGTGTTTTTAGAGGATTGCACTGACATGTTTTCCTTGCAAATTCTCAGAACTACTCTATCATGTGGTTCAATAAAACCTCTAAGTAGAGTGGGGGAATTGCCACATTTTTTTCAAAATAGACTTGTTTGATCTGATTTTCTCCAATTATTATTGGACAAGGAGGTTCAAATTGGAACTCCTCATTTTCTGGTAACCTCAACCGCCATAATCATTAATTTTGTATCATGTTATCACCCACCAGGCACCACTGGCAGTTTATTTGATTGCCTACAATAGTTTGTATCTGTGTAATTGTTGTACTTTTAAAATGTTTTTATTAATGATTTTAGCATTTGGTTCAGCCGTAATATAAACACTCACTCAAATACACTAGATGATTTTCTTTCAGCCCATAACTTTATTTCTCTAAATTCCTCTCCTTCACTCTACAGGGGCCATTTCAGGGACCTATTGTTTTTAAGGGCTTGGGTGCAAAGGCAAATATTGTGCACACGTTTCCATTTGGAAGGAACCATCCATTATTTATATTCTTCAATTTTCACATTAACTGCTCAGTTTGGATGGCAGTTTTCTTTGCCCTTTGATTTAGGTCATTTCCTAGTAAAAATAAAGTGTTTATGATCTCTGACAATAAGCTTACTGCTCACCTACCAGAATGTACTTCTGAGTACTCTTGTGTTATGTGTTTGTGAATCCTGCTAACACCATAGAACATCCAGGTAAGAATCCATACATAATAGTCAGCAGGTCTGAAGTGCGGCATCATATCATGTAATGGCTAGTTTATTTGGACGTTAAAACAGACACATTGCCACAACCTTGATAAACCAACTGCTTTTGTGTGTCTCAATGAAAACATGTGAAAAAAAGCCACGACCTTTGACTATACCCCATTATTTGAGTTTAGGGACAAACATGTTTGAATACATGTAGACAAAAAGGGGTGACAGCATATTCAGTTAGTTAGAAGAGTGCACACCAATACGAATGGCGATTCAGTAATCACATTACACCAGAGATATGAGTAACCCTATTATTGGCAGCATACCTGGAGCATATTTTCCCAAATTCATTGATTCTAAACCAGAGAGGTTAATCTGGTTTCAGCCATTGTGTGAGCATGAGCTTAATGATTTGGTGTGTAATCGCTAGATGAGTGTGTCTTATATTATTAGAAGGTGAAAACAAGGGGGTGCTAGAGAGCCCGACGACAAGATGGCTGCACCTTTCTAGACTCTGCGCTACACCGGAGGAGAGGGGAGATCGCAAACAATCTCATTGGATGAAAATCTGCAACAAATAAAGCAGGGGGCCTGGCTGAATGTGCGGGTGACCGGCAGATCGAATTTGGTGGCTGGCCGACCTCCATTGGCGGGGGCAGGCAACTCTGAGGCCCAGCTGCGGAGAGAATCGAGAGACGCTCCATCTCCCGGCCCCGTGGAAGAGACGCTAACGAGGGCGGGCAGCTGGAGCTGCAGGGCCCTCATGTCCTGGCTGAAAGGAGAGCGAGCGGAAAAAGAAAAAAAAAGCAGAGACTCGCTGCGGAGCCGGGAGGGAATCGGCACTCCCCAGCACCGTGGAACGGAACAATGCTGAGCTAGCCTAACAGCCGGGGAACATCAGTGAGGAGTGGGGGTGCTGGACAGAGCGAGCCCTGCGCTGCTAAAGCGTCAGCTGGAATATGCCCTGCAGAGGAGAGACCCCAATGGAGTCAAGAACAACAAGGCGCCTTGGAGAGCAACAGACCTGGTCTGTGAGTGTGAAGCACGCAGGCACCGCGAGGTGCAGCGGGGGAGCCCTCGTCACCGGGAACCAGAACAGATTTACGTGACCAAAGGGCCCAATACTGGGGCACCACACATGTGCATCAGGGAGTGGGGAGCTGCGACAGGCCCCTCCATACACTGAGACTGAGTCATACCCCCGCTGGATGGCAAAATGGAAAAGCACCCACGGCCTGGCAACCTAACATGAGCAGCAGTGGGGCCATGGAGGAACCGGAGGCCCCCTATGGTTTGATGCGACCCCACCGCGGGAGCCCAGCAACAGGAGGGGTTGACTGATAAGGCTACAAGCACTGGCTAATTAGACCTGAAAGGGTCTACAGGCCGGCAAGATTGTGGTAACAGAAGAAGACCAGGGGAAAAGAGTGGGCCCAGGAAGGTGCCATGAGGGGCTCCTAAGCAGGAAATAGGCAGTGAAAGAGGCGGAGGGGGTGTGCCCTGGGAACCATGGGCAACTAAGCTACGGCTGTTCGGTACAGAATTGAGTCCGGGTGTAACACTGCCCAAATAATGTCGGTTACAGGACAGCGAGTAGCTCGCCCCTCCCTGAGAGACTCATTTGGGCTCAGCAAGATGGATGAACTGTACAGAGGCCTGAGTGGGGGCACGTCAGCCCTCCCTACAACCAAATCACCGGAGAGTGTACCAAAAAGGCAAAGTGGGCCTACTTGAGAGGGCCAGCTCTGAAACTGAGAGGCAAAGAGCAAGACTGATCTGCATTAGCACAAGGGGTGACAGACGGTAATACCATAGCCACTAACACCAGACTTGTAGAAACCCCAGGGGGCCACCCCCAGTGAAGCGGCAGGGCGCGTGGCACTGCATGAGTCGGGCCACCAATAGTGCAAGAACCCTGAAGCCGTGGGGAAGAACCACCACCCCGGCCTTGATATTGGCCCAGTACTGGCACGCATCCCATACCAAACCCGGGGAACTAACTTTAAACGTCCGCTAGCAACAAAAGGAACCGAGGCAACTCAGAGTGTGACAACTCTGCGCTAGGCAATAAAAGAAAATTCCATCTGACTTTCTCCCAGAAAGGTTCACTGCATAAAGGGAACAAGAGGATGTCAGGATCCCTTGACAATCCAACTAAGGAACCCCTCCTGGGAGGAGAGAAGCCCCATGTGAGCCCCAGTAGTGGGCCCCATTTGAATTGAGCCAAGTACTCACTGAAATGAGTTTGCATCTGTTAACACCAAACTAGACGGACTGGTCTACAAGGTAGACAGGATGCAATAGCGCATCGAAAAGGAGAGTGGCAGGATATCGGAAGCTGAACACCAGGTTGGGGCTCTGGAGGACACTAGTGGAGAGATGACGCAAGCCATCCAGGAGCTACGAAGGGATGTCAAACTGATTAAGGAAAAGAACAAGGACCTTGAGGCGAGATCCCGCAGAAATAACATTTGTGCGGTAGGAGTGCATAAATCGATCCCACTGCGAAATATGGAGACCTTCATGGAGAGCTTCATAAAAGAAGCCCTGCAAGATCCCTGCTATCAACTCAGTTCCTGATAGAAAGAGTGCACAGGGTGTCACAAACAACTTCTAGGCCGGGACAGAGCCCTCGCCCGATCATTGCGCGCCTGTTAAATTACAGAGACCGGGACAAAGTATTGCACAGAGCCAGGGAACTGGGGGATCTTACGTATGAGAATGCCAGAGTCTTCTTCTACCCGGACTTTACTCTATCTGTACAGCAGGCTTGCCTCTACGCCTGGCTGCAAAGAGGGCCCAACGGGACCAAGGAATACAGTATACCATGGTGTACCCATCTAAGTTACGTGTCCAACACAGGGGCCAGGCCCACTTCTTCACCGACCAAGGAGCAGTGTGCACATTTATTGAGTCACTTCTGAAGAACCGTCCTGACTCATGGTAGTGGAGTGTTGAACGGCAGGAGTTGGTGGGTAGGACTACTGGGTCATATATATGGTGGCCCGGACTGCACCATGAGTTAATGGGGTCAAACTGCTGGGACCAATAAGAACTTCCCAATGAGGGTTGACCATGTGCTTTGAAGGGAATGTCATGAATCAGTCCAGTAGAGAAATGTGAGTAAGCTATCACAATTCCCCCCCAGAGGTGTGGGGATTTAAGGTGTTGCTTGGGTCGCGTGGTCTGATGCCCCTGGACAGTGGCCCATGGAGAACCTGGGTAGTTTGGGGTTGGGGGGAGGGCCCTGGGAGAGGTCCGTTGGGAATGTTGGGAGTTAGACTTGAAAATTGATTCACATCCCATTAGCATAGGAGCAAGTATAGGTACCAGCCGCATGTAGATGAGCTACTAAGGTGCAATAAAGATGAAGGTACTTAGCTGGAACGTGCAGGGCCTGAATAACCCACGCAAGGCCCGCAAGGTTGTCCACTTCTGCAAACAGCATGACGCCAAGGTGGTCTTCTTGAAGGAAATGCACCTAGTGTCTAAAGCAAATGAGGGAGTGGCCAGGTCATGGGCAGGGTGCAAACACTACACTTCCTACTCAACGTACTCCGCAGGAGTGATGACCTTGGTGCACAAATCACAGAGTTTCTGTGTGTCCGAGATTATTGTAGACCGCAACGGTAGGTTTGCAATTGTGTCTAGTTGCCTGGGCCCCACAATGGTCACTTTTATTAACATCTACGGACCCAATGTGGATGACCCCGGTTTTTATGAGTCACTGGTAAACAAGTGCCATGGGTTCCTGCACACCTGTTTGGTCTGGGCGGGTGATCTCAACATAGTGTTAAACCCGCTAAGAGATAGGTCAGTGGGGTGGGGGACCGCCTACGTTCCAGAGCAGCAGAGGTGGTGTTGGGGGCATGCAGGAAATGGAGCTGGGTGACATGTGGAGACTGCTACACCCAGAGGGGAGAGAGTACTCATTGCACTCGTTGGTACATGGCACCTCCTTGCGTCTCAACTACATACTGGCAGACCCCTCACTGGTTCACCAGACAGATGTGTGTGTCCTTCTCCCTTGTACACTATCTGACCATACACCAGATCTCTGGTCAGTGAGCCCTGAGGGAGAGAGAGCGCAGCGCCCAACTGTAGATTCAAGTCTGCAGCGCTATCAGACTAAGGGCCTCATTACACGGTAGGCGTAACCATGGTGCTATTAGCGCCATGGTTGCGCCGGTATTTTACCGTGTCCGCCTTGGTGGATGGTGGAATTACCGCCCTACTCCAAGGTGAGCGGGGGCGGCAATTCCCCATTCACCAAGGCCCTTCCCCATTCCCATTCTTGCCCCCATAGGGCATAATGGGAATGGGGAAGGCGCTAATTACGGTAATTCAAATTGCGGTACCTTAATTAGCACCAAGGTCCCTTTGCGGCACCCTACTTTAACGGCTGGTAAAACCAGCCGTTAAAGTCGGGTCCCGCAAAGGGAACTCGTAGTAAGGCGGTAAGGGTTAACGGTCACCGGTAGCATTACCGGTGACCATTAACCCTTACCGCCTTCCGTGTAATGAGGCCCTAAGTGTTTAGGAGTGAGGTGCTCGAGTTAATGAAATTCTACTTCAGCATGAACCTGGGCACAGTACCCGCGATTAGCACTGTCTGGGAGGCTTTCAGGGTGGTGCTCCGAGGCGGCTGTCTGTCCCTGGAAATGGGTGCATTAAAAGCAATCTGCAGACAGCTCACAGAGGTGGAGGTAAAAATACAGGCATTCGAAAGACAGGTGGACAAGGAAAGAGGGCCACGGCCTTTGGCTAGCCTAAGGGTGGAGCTGGGAAAATTTAACAATCTGACGGAAAGGGAGGTCAAGTGCCCGACCAGCCATGGCCCGCAGATAACGAGAGTGGGGGGGGGACAAGTGAATTATTAGAAATGATTGTTTTCCACAAGAGATGGTACACAGATTTTTCAGTGGTAAGGACACCGGAGGGGACAGTGGCGGTGCATCAAGCGGCTATTGCAGACACCTTCCGCCAGAACTATGAGAACTTATACTCTTCAAAGGGATAATTAGCCAGGCAGGAACTGGAGGGCTACATCAGGGAGGCCTCCCTCCCTGTGCTGAGTGAGGAGGCGGTAGAGGCACTGAGTGCCCCTATCACAACGGATGAGATCCTGCGGGCAATCCGAGCCCTACCAACCTCTAAGGTGGTAGGTACAGACGGTATCACTGCTGAATTTTATAAAGAATGGGAACCGGTGTTGGACCGACACATGCTAAAGGTGTGGGAGGAGGATATGGAAGGAGGGTACCTCCCCCCACTATGCGAGAAGCAATAATCAGCCTAATCCTAAAGCCAGATAAGGACCCTTTAGCCTGCTCCCCATATCGCCCGATTTTGCTGCTGAATTTGGACACAAAGATTTTCGCCAAGGTCCTGGAGGACCGGCATCTTCCGCATATATCCCGTATAATTCACGTGGATCAATTGGGCTTCATACCAGATAGGTCGACTTCATCTAACCTACGTAGACCTTTGCAATTTTAGCCCAGTTCGACCCCAAAGCACAGGCAGCGGCAGTACTGCTTGATATGGAGAAAGCTTTTGACTCTGTGGAATGGGGCTACCTGTTTGAGGTGCTGCATCAGTTAGGAATACCCCCATACTACCTAGCAGCAGTCAAGCTGCTGTATGCGGGATCAAACACTTGCATGGGGATCGGTAGCAAGAGATCTAAGCCGTTCGTGCCAGGGCGGGGGACTAGGTAGGGCTGCCCACTCTCGCCACTGCTCTTCGCCCTGCATTTGAGGTGATGGTGGCTCGACTGAGGAAGAATCATGTGGCTTGGAGCCTCGATATGGGGGGCACCAGGGAACTGGTGATGCTATATGCCGGTGATGCGATTCTATATCTCAAGGACCCGACGAGCAATCTAGCTCTGGTGTCATGGGAAGTGCTGGAATTCGGGGAGGCCTCAGGCCTGAGGTTGAACAAGGGGAAATCTACCTTGTTCCCACTAAATGGAGTACGGATCGGCCGCCCGACACTGAGGGATACAGAAGGGATCCACGGGCTGTTACATACTTGGGGGTGAAGGTTAGTAGAGGCACCTGAATGCTGTTGGCAGAAAACCACCTACAATATTTGTGAACTCTGAAAGTGAAGGTTGATAGGTGGAGTAGGCTCCCCCTCTCGTTGCTGGGAAGAATTGCAGTGGCTAAAATGGTGGTGATTCCCAAACTGTTGTACATTTTCCAGAATATTCCACTGTGGCCGTGGTGGGATATTTTGCTGAAGTGAAGACTCAAATGATTAAACTTGCTTGGCACCCTCGTAGACCACTATCAGCTGGGTCACACTGACCCTGCCTCGGGACAGGGGGGGTCAGGCCCCCGGATGTAGAACTATACTTTCTGGCAGCTCAGCTATATTTAACCTCAAAATGGAAGCTGGGGGCTCCGTCTTCTCCTCATGTCCGTATAGAGAAATGCTCAGTACGCCCCTACTCTCTCCAGGGGATTCCTGATGTCCCGTAGGGTGGTGGACAAATGTACATTTGACCCAGTGGCATGTACGGTGTATGCATAGAAGAGAGTCCTGAAAAGGTTGAGGGTAGATGTCCCCTTTGACCCGGGTATTGAGCTGTGGAATGTGGAGACGATAGCACCAACCTGTGATGAAGTCATTACCCGAGAGTGGCAGGGGGCAGGGATAACCCGAATGGAAGACATGTACCCTAATTCCTCCTTTGTTATCCAGGAACTCTTCACGGAAAGGATGGGGGGAACCTCCAACGCAGGTTACAATATCTAAGGATGAGGGCAACCTTTAGGGAGTGTTCCCCAGAGTTCCCGGTGCAGCCGCCTTATGCCACGCTCCTGAAATACATTGTGCGTTCACTGGGGTGGTCTCAACATAATACACATTAATTCAACACGATACCCCACGAGCACCTCTGAAGTGTAAGCAGCAATGGGAGGAGGATGCCGGGAATCACTTAACAGATAAAGAATGGGCGGGATGTGCGAAAACACACATAGAGGGTCTTTCAACATGCACCTACAGTTCATACAACTAAAAATGGTACACTGTGTATACATGTCCCCGGCCCGTATCTCTTGGTTTGATGGCTCCAGGCAGGCCCGCTGTTAGCCATTAACCGGCTGACTTCTTACACATGATGTGGGCGTGTTCCAGGCTGAGGTTATTCTGGGAGGAGGTGGCAGAGTACTGCTCGGCGGTTCTGGGACAGGTAATTCCCTGCAAACTATTACACTGTGTGTTTGAGTGGGCCCTGGGTCTTCCTAGACAGCATTGAAAACTACTTACAACCTGTATGATAATCGCCAGGTGATGCATTTTACTGAAAAGGACTAGCCCAACCCCCCCTGGGATAAAGATGCATTTGAAGGACTTAACATGGCATAGTGATACAGATAAAGAATATGGGAGCCTATGTGGGCAGCAAAATAGACCAAAAGATATTTGGGGCCCCGTCACCGCTTACCTACTGTCCAGGGACCCCGCACCAGGAGTGGGATCAGACCTTACAAGAGAGAGGTCAATTTCTGAAATAAACTTAAATGTCAGGTCTGATTGCTAAAGGGGGAGGGGAGGCAGGGATGACCAACCGATATAGCTCCGCTCCCTAATTCGCCCGAGTCGCCAGAAGCACTACATAATGTACTTGATGATCGACTTAATGTAAAAGGATATTACATGATGCATGGTTTTGTTAATGTACTTCTGTGCTGAATTGTATGTTAACCAATGCTATGTGATGTGAATCCCAAGCAAGTTAAAAAAAAAAGAAGGTGAAAAAAAGGAGAAAGGATATCCGCAGGAAGTGAAGACAGAGTTCATGGGAAATTTAAATGCATCTGCAATTACATTTGGAAAACAAATAGCTGGAGAAAAGTGCAGACAGTCCTTCTGAAGAAGACATTGCAGAGTTTTAAAAATTGATGGAGGAACAGATTCAAGCAGCAGATGCATGTTCCAATGACCCAGAAAGTGGAACAAGTGAGAAGCATATTCTTACTCTTTAAATATGTGTTTGTCCATGATGCATATCATTGTTGGTGCACAGACTCACCTTTTGTCGCGTTACCCGATTAGGAGATAAACCTGTTTTAGTTTAAGAGTACAGGCTCCTGTTAGCTTGTTTGCCATCATATTGTCAAGGTCATAAAATAATTGAACCAAGAGGGATAATCAGATCCATGCTCAGTACATGGAATATACACCTGTATTGGGAGTGCTGATAATCAATCAACAGTAGAAACTGCAAAGACTTGGGGATCTCAACAGAAGGATCCCAGGGTCTTGCTTACGTTGAGCTAGGGGCACTCCTAACACAGTGTTGCGATGGAAATCAGTATATCCCACCCCCTAAGCGCTTTCAGGTGAGGCGAGTCCCCTATGAGAAAGTTTAGTGTATAAAGGGGGAGAAAACCACACTATGAAACACTGTGCGAAAAGCAATATAGCACAAACAGTAGATGCACAGAAAGAAGGAAACACCATTTGTATTGATGACGAAAACAAAGGCTTGCATCACCGCACTGCACCAGCCGAGCTCCATGGAAAGATTTCACTAGGCCCAACATCATTAAGGCATCATTAAGGCCGCCATTTCTCACGGAAGTTCATATCCCCCATGACCCTTCACTATTCCAAACATTTAGTATCATCAGAGGAATGCGCCCTGCAAGAGCGTGAGACAGCATGAGACTCCGCGCAGCGTCCATTCATCACCACTAAGCTGCCAGCAGGCCTCTAACCCCCACCGGGCCAGCACAAAGCCAGCCCCACACCACTGACCCAACCCCCACACCCCTGCATTCTATGATAAGCAAGCAACCCCAAATACAAATACAAATGAAGCGTCCATAAAATATCCAAGCATACGCAACTGTGTCACCCCCCAGCATAAAACACATCCTTTGTAACACGAGGTACAGGGAGGGTAAATTATAGATCAAACCCAGGGTGGCAACCTTGAATGCGAGAGGTGCAGTATCAACAAAGCCTAGAATGTGTGGGTCAGCGTGACTGTATTTCATCCTCATTTCCCCTGGCACCAACCTCCGAGCTGCCCAGGTACATGCGATAGTGATGTAGTAGTAGGTGTAGCGTGTTAGTATAACTGTAACAATGTATTTTATGAGTGACCCGACCTTCACCAGACAACAGGATGAGCCCAGATGACCCACATGGAGTCTGATAGACAGCGACACAACCTACCAATAGTAGCCTGGCATTCCCTATGGAGCAGGCCCATGTATATGGTCTTGCCAAACCGTGGCACCAGTTTTTACTGTATGTGATGATGCCACATGGCTTTTCAAGCTTCTGCTTGTTCTCAGCCTAACCAGAATGTTCTCGAGCAGCAGAGTCCTTTGCTGATATTTGTATTCTGTATTATTAAACCTTGTTATCCTTGAAACGCTGTTTCCTGGCCTGTTTCCCTATTGGGGTGTATTCACTCTGGAGTGTGCATAAAAAGGGGCAAGTCAACAGGTCCAAAAGTAGGTAAAAAGTAATCCACAATACTCAAAAAAGAGTGCACTACTTGCAGGAAAATAAAACACAGATTAACTGAACATAGCCAACTTTACCTGCTCACTGCAGGTTGAACATTGTATAGCCACAAACAAAACATTAGAATATTGCAAAAATAAATAACAAAAACATCATCCTAACATTATGATTGGCTGGCTGTCGCCAGTACCCTAAACAACCCTATACATTGCTCAAAAACTTCTGGCAGTTACCCTCTCATCACAAAAAAGAAGACCGACCACCTGACATGGTCTCACCCCGCTTATCCAGCAAAAAATTCACCAACCCCATCTCAGGGGGAAACAGTTTAATAAAGGGCTTCATACTAATTGGACCATGCTACCTCAGACAACTGGGGCTGCAACGTCCCACCGAGATGGTCCAATGATCAGCAAAACAACATTGCACACACCTCCCCCATCCATTCCCCATTCCCACTGTGCACACCTGCTCACTATGTAGCTCCCTATACTGATAGATGTTTCCAATCCTGGTGCACTCTCCCTGCAAGGAATGACCTTCTAGAAAAAAACATGACAGGTCAACTGCTGCGCACAGCTCCTGGGCCATAATTTCTGCTAATTTCTCCATATTATTCAGTCAATTTCACATTGTGGCTGCATGTGAACTAATCCCACACCTCACTGGCCTGCACAAACATGTATTCTTTCCCTATCTGATGAGGCAGCATTTGCTGTCTGGGTCAATGGGCTTTTCGTCCCCTGAGAAACATGTCTCCCTTGCAATAATAAGCTGCAACTCTCTCATACACCTCCCCACCTGCCCTTGATCGTTCAGCCTGCTTGCAGGACAGGACACAATTCAATCAAATACTCCCAACTAACAACTATGGCCTAGTACACTATAATAATAGCTCAACACCTCTAACTGAGGTATATTCAAAAATGGTGAAGCTCTTGTTCCTAGTGCCTTGTATCCCTACAGTCACAAGACAAAATAATGCAGTGCTGTGAGTTCCATAGTGGTTTTCTAAAAAATAACAAAAGAAAAATAACAAAAGGTGCACATGGTTGCCGTAAAAGAAAATATAATGCAATGCCCTGTGTGTGTGCTGTGCCAGATGGTGAAAATGTGATTTTACATGCTATGCACCTTTATCCAGCTGTTGTGTAACACGTGCCATGAGCTTGATTGTGAGCAGGTGTGCTTCATAACGTGCTGTGTTTTTGCTATGAAGTGTGATGCATGCGGGAATGCGGTGCCATGCCCCATGTATTCTCTGCCATGCACCATGTTTTCTCTGCAATCATGTAGTGCAGGCAAGGTCTAGTGAAAATAGTGCCACGCAGTGTGCTGTGTGCCATTCACGAATGTGGGGCAATGTGCTACGTGAAAAATAATATGATGCATCCTCTACTGTGAGGTGCAGTGCATGCAAGTAATACAATGTTATGTGCTGCAATGCTGGCAAAAAGTAAAGCTACAATACAAACATTGCCTTTGTTTTTTAAAAACAAAATATACTACTGTGTGCTTGTGCTATTTTGTGCCACCTCTCAGCTACTAACCTAAAGTTAACAGCACTGCTAATGTGCTCATGGCGCATGACTACTAGGTTACTGCTGGGGTCCTGATGCCCTGTTAGAGGTCCTTCCTCAGACGATACTTCACTCACGTTGTGAACATTGCACATGCATTTGAACACTTAGATGCAGGGTTCAAACTTATTTATCACATTAGATATGGCCTTGGGATACTGGCGTCTGCCACCAGCACAAGCAATGCAGCATTTAATCACACTTCACTTCCAGGAAAGCGACTTTGCGTGGGAACATACATCCATTGACTATATATATATTAGGAGCTAATTTGGGATCGTTTCACACAAGGCACCGCTGTAAACTGTTGAACGTAAAAATATATTATATGTTGATGATTTTCCTACTGAAGACTGACAACATAGATGCACATCTCCAAGATATCAAGCACGTGTTCACCCAAATACAAAAGGCTGATAAGAAGGTCTCACTACAGATGGAACAGTGGTGTAGAAAAGGTGTACATTTCTTGGGTCATGTAAACATGTCCATGATTTGATCCCCCCGTAAGAAATTGTTACAGGCCTATTAGAAATTGAAGGAAACCCCAATGTGAAAACCTTAATGAGTTAGCTGGTTATGACAATATATAATAGAACGCTCATTGACGATCATGCAGAAATGACACAACCACTAACAAAACTCTTAAAACTAGATGCGCCCTGGAAATGTGGGAAAAGAACAACAGGAGGCAGTATTTAATTTAAAGATCAGCCTCTACAATGCCCTATGTTTCGCTTACTCAACAAAAGTTCTAAAATTCTCAGCTTGTATTAAATTTAATAAAGCATGCATATCAGCAGTAATACATCAAAAGCATGATATGACTAGCAAAGTTACAGCTTATGCCTTTACAAATCGGGTCACAGTTCAATGAAAGTGAGATTGCCTTATTAACTGCTGTGTGGACCATGCAGCACTTCCTCCCCAGTATGCAAGTTGAGTGGGTAATCACTGAAACTGCACATCAGACATTACGTTTGTATACAAATTGTTCGTTTTACAACTGTTCGAATTACAATTGACCTTTTCACAATTGACCGAATTGTGAAGGTCAATTGTAACATATATGTGGGGGGAAACCCCCCACAACCCCCTACCTAACGCCAAAACCCCCAAAACCCCTACATATATAAATAAATATATATTACCAAACAGATATATATATATATATATATATATATATATATATATATATATATATATATATATATATATATATACGGTCAATTGTGAAAAGGTCAATTGTGACCCTTTAAATTCGGTCAATTGTTCATTCGAACAATTGTAAACGAAGAATTTGGGTAATACCGACATTACAATACTCACAGAGAAAACGTTAAAAGTAATTTATCAGAATCAAGAATTACCCTTCAGGAAACAGCATTGCAAGTCTTCCCCTAGATGTGAGGTAAGAAAAAAGCAAGAAGAACCCTTTGGCCTGTAGTTTAGTAGAGCCATATGATTATGTATGTAAGGAAGTTCCTGAAACACCAGATATCGAAAGCATGTGTCTGCTTATGACCACTCTCCACATAAAGATTTCGAGGAAGGAAAATATCAACATGTGCACGCTGTCTATGTTGATAATTTTTCATTCAATTTGAATAATGATCTGGACATAAAAACGAGTTGCATGATAGGACATGATTGGGGCAGGAATGATGAGATTCTATTGGTGGGTCTCTGGATAGGTCACCATAGTAGCCAGGTAGAACAACTGGCTAGCATTTACAAAGCTACCACCACAGAGGTAGTGAATTTGTTAAAATAATTGGAGATTGTCACCAACTCCAATTATTCCAGGAATAATTTTGTAAAATATGTTGCAGGATCGAAAGTAAAGAGGATGCCAAGCCAAGATAGGGGCAGAAATGTGGCAATTAATCCCAACAGAAAATGAGCTTGTTGTGCTTTAAGTAACAGCGTGGTCACAATCACCCAGCAAGAGTGCTCTGCATATGCTTAGTGGCAGCCGGGAGGTAGCCAGGATTCTCTAACAAGTTGGGCTTGAAGCTAATGTAGTTCGGCCCAACGCAGTGACATTACATCTGTAAATGTTCCACACAGAACTGCTGAGTGGGCATTTACAGATTTTGGGTGGGCTTTGCCCCCTCAGGCCCTACCCTGTCTATGCATCTGCTTGGTGGCGATTGAAGACCTACAATAAAGATCTGATCAGCGCTAAAAAGAAACACCCCATATCAGTGATATTGTTTAATCATATATTGGATTTGGACTGGAATGCAATCAAGAAAGGGAAAAGAAGAGTTGAGAGTATATTTAAAGAGTAAAAACAGTCACATTAACAAGATGGACTGTTCATTTGCCAGCCCTCTTGAGGACACATTGGGCCTCATTACGAGTAGCCTGGTAAAAACGGGTTCATTACCGGCATGCCGATAAGAGCGGGTCCATGCTCGTATGAACCCGCTAATAGCGGGTGATTACGAGTGCGCGAGCACGTGCGAACCCCCATTCCGGTAATGGTAATACCGGCATGCCGCTAAAGGCCCTCCAACCCCCCGATAGCGGCATCAGGGGCCCCGCCGATACCGGCACCACCTCAGAGCAACCCCTAAATATCGGCCCGGTAATACCACCATGATAATACCGGGTTCGCAAAACCGGACCCGGAAATTACATCATCGCGCAGGAACGGAAAATGGTCCAGCGGCCATCTTTAAAACACAATCCATTGCCAACCTCCCCAACAACCAGTATTTTCGTGTCCTGCTACAACAGAAAAGCCTGTGGATGTCCAAGGCTACCCAGAAGATGACCCCTCGGAAGCAGAAACAGCGTTTCTCTGACGCTGAGCTCAACATGCTGGCGGACACTCTCGCCCAGCATGCAGACATAATCAAGTCAAATGACATGAAGCAAGCTGCCCAGATGAAGAAAAAGCAAATCTGGCAGGAGGTTGCCCAGAGGGTGTCGGCTGTGGGGACCACCCCACGCACTGTGCATGACTGCAGAAAGAGGTGGGACGACCTCCGCTTGAGGGTGAGGAACATCCTGGCAGTCAACAGGAGGGCGGCCATGGTGACAGGCGGGGGCCACACTCACCAGCAAAGCTGATGCCCTGGGAGGAGACTGCCAGCTCATTCATTGATCCCAAATCATTAGAGGGATTCGGAGAGATGGAGATGGGCGCCGCATCATCCCCAGAAGGAGGTGAGTGACCCTGCACATCCCTGTAGGGGAAACCATGACGTAGCACAAGTGACGTGGAAGTGAGACTAGGCAAGCCAATGCATGTCCCAGACCCACATCTGGACACAAAGATTTTCGCCAAGGTCCTGGAGGACCGGTATCTTCCGCATATATCCCGTATAATTCACGTGGATCAATTGGGCTTCATACCAGATAGGTCGACTTCATCTAACCTACGTAGACCTTTGCAATTTTAGCCCAGTTCGACCCCAAAGCACAGGCAGCGGCAGTACTGCTTGATATGGAGAAAGCTTTTGACTCTGTGGAATGGGGCTACCTGTTTGAGGTGCTGCATCAGTTAGGAATACCCCCATACTACCTAGCAGCAGTCAAGCTGCTGTATGCGGGATCAAACACTTGCATGGGGATCGGTAGCAAGAGATCTAAGCCGTTCGTGCCAGGGCGGGGGACTAGGTAGGGCTGCCCACTCTCGCCACTGCTCTTCGCCCTGCATTTGAGGTGATGGTGGCTCGACTGAGGAAGAATCATGTGGCTTGGAGCCTCGATATGGGGGGCACCAGGGAACTGGTGTTGCTATATGCCGGTGATGCGATTCTATATCTCAAGGACCCGACGAGCAATCTAGCTCTGGTGTCATGGGAAGTGCTGGAATTCGGGGAGGCCTCAGGCCTGAGGTTGAACAAGGGGAAATCTACCTTGTTCCCACTAAATGGAGTACGGATCGGCCGCCCGACACTGAGGGATACAGAAGGGAACCACGGGCTGTTACATACTTGGGGGTGAAGGTTAGTAGAGGCACCTGAATGCTGTTGGCAGAAAACCACCTACAATATTTGTGAACTCTGAAAGTGAAGGTTGATAGGTGGAGTAGGCTCCCCCTCTCGTTGCTGGGAAGAATTGCAGTGGCTAAAATGGTGGTGATTCCCAAACTGTTGTACATTTTCCAGAATATTCCACTGTGGCCGTGGTGGGATATTTTGCTGAAGTGAAGACTCAAATGATTAAACTTGCTTGGCACCCTCGTAGACCACTATCAGCTGGGTCACACTGACCCTGCTCGGGACAGGGGGGGTCAGGCCCCCGGATGTAGAACTATACTTTCTGGCAGCTCAGCTATATTTAACCTCAAAATGGAAGCTGGGGGCTCCGTCCTCTCCTCATGTCCGTATAGAGAAATGCTCAGTACGCCCCTACTCTCTCCAGGGGATTCCTGATGTCCCGTAGGGTGGTGGACAAATGTACGTTTGACCCAGTGGCATGTACGGTGTATGCATAGAAGAGAGTCCTGAAAAGGTTGAGGGTAGATGTCCCCTTTGACCCGGGTATTGAGCTGTGGAATGTGGAGACGATAGCACCAACCTGTGATGAAGTCATTACCCGAGAGTGGCAGGGGGCAGGGATAACCCGAATGGAAGACATGTACCCTAATGCCTCCTTTGTTATCCAGGAACTCTTCACGGAAAGGATGGGGGGAACCTCCAACGCAGGTTACAATATCTAAGGATGAGGGCAACCTTTAGGGAGTGTTCCCCAGAGTTCCCGGTGCAGCCGCCTTATGCCACGCTCCTGAAATACATTGTGCGTTCACTGGGGTGGTCTCAACATAATACACATTAATTCAACACGATACCCCACGAGCACCTCTGAAGTGTAAGCAGCAATGGGAGGAGGATGCCGGGAATCACTTAACAGATAAAGAATGGGCGGGATGTGCGAAAACACACATAGAGGGTCTTTCAACATGCACCTACAGTTCATACAACTAAAAATGGTACACCGTGTATACATGTCCCCGGCCCGTATCTCTTGGTTTGATGGCTCCAGGCAGGCCCGCTGTTAGCCATTAACCGGCTGACTTCTTACACATGATGTGGGCGTGTTCCAGGCTGAGGTTATTCTGGGAGGAGGTGGCAGAGTACTGCTCGGCGGTTCTGGGACAGGTAATTCCCTGCAAACTATTACACTGTGTGTTTGAGTGGGCCCTGGGTCTTCCTAGACAGCATTGAAAACTACTTACAACCTGTATGATAATCGCCAGGTGATGCATTTTACTGAAAAGGACTAGCCCAACCCCCCCTGGGATAAAGATGCATCTGAAGGACTTAACATGGCATAGTGATACAGATAAAGAATATGGGAGCCTATGTGGGCAGCAAAATAGACCAAAAGATATTTGGGGCCCCCTCACCGCTTACCTACTGTCCAGGGACCCCGCACCAGGAGTGGGATCAGACCTTACAAGAGAGAGGTCAATTTCTGAAATAAAGTTAAATGTCAGGTCTGATTGCTAAAGGGGGAGGGGAGGCAGGGATGACCAACCGATATAGCTCCGCTCCCTAATTCGCCCGAGTCGCCAGAAGCACTACATAATGTACTTGATGATCGACTTAATGTAAAAGGATATTACATGATGCATGGTTTTGTTAATGTACTTCTGTGCTGAATTGTATGTTAACCAATGCTATGTGATGTGAATCCCCAATAAAGCAAGTTAAAAAAAAAGAAGGTGAAAAAAAGGAGAAAGGATATCCGCAGGAAGTGAAGACAGAGTTCATGGGAAATTTAAATGCATCTGCAATTACATTTGGAAAACAAATAGCTGGAGAAAAGTGCAGACAGTCCTTCTGAAGAAGACATTGCAGAGTTTTAAAAATTGATGGAGGAACAGATTCAAGCAGCAGATGCATGTTCCAATGACCCAGAAAGTGGAACAAGTGAGAAGCATATTCTTACTCTTTAAATATGTGTTTGTCCATGATGCATATCATTGTTGGTGCACAGACTCACCTTTTGTCGCGTTACCCGATTAGGAGATAAACCTGTTTTAGTTTAAGAGTACAGGCTCCTGTTAGCTTGTTTGCCATCATATTGTCAAGGTCATAAAATAATTGAACCAAGAGGGATAATCAGATCCATGCTCAGTACATGGAATATACACCTGTATTGGGAGTGCTGATAATCAATCAACAGTAGAAACTCTGCAAAGACTTGGGGATCTCAACAGAAGGATCCCAGGGTCTTGCTTACGTTGAGCTAGGGGCACTCCTAACACAGTGTTGCGATGGAAATCAGTATATCCCACCCCCTAAGCGCTTTCAGGTGAGGCGAGTCCCCTATGAGAAAGTTTAGTGTATAAAGGGGGAGAAAACCACACTATGAAACACTGTGCGAAAAGCAATATAGCGCAAACAGTAGATGCACAGAAAGAAAGAAACACCATTTGTATTGATGACGAAAACAAAGGCTTGCATCACCGCACTGCACCAGCCGAGCTCCATGGAAAGATTTCACTAGGCCCAACATCATTAAGGCATCATTAAGGCCGCCATTTCTCACGGAAGTTCATATCCCCCATGACCCTTCACTATTCCAAACATTTAGTATCATTCAGAGGAATGCGCCCTGCAAGAGCGTGAGACAGCATGAGACTCCGCGCAGCGTCCATTCATCACCACTAAGCTGCCAGCAGGCCTCTAACCCCCACCGGGCCAGTACAAAGCCAGCCCCACACCACTGACCCAACCCCCACACCCCTGCATTCTATGATAAGCAAGCAACCCCAAATACAAATACAAATGAAGCGTCCATAAAATATCCAAGCATACGCAACTGTGTCACCCCCCAGCATAAAACACATCCTTTGTAACACGAGGTACAGGGAGGGTAAATTATAGATCAAACCCAGGGTGGCAACCTTGAATGCGAGAGGTGCAGTATCAACAAAGCCCAGAATGTGTGGGTCAGCGTGACTGTATTTCATCCTCATTTCCCCTGGCACCAACCTCCGAGCTGCCCAGGTACATGCGATAGTGATGTAGTAGTAGGTGTAGCGTGTTAGTATAACTGTAACAATGTATTTTATGAGTGACCCGACCTTCACCAGACAACAGGATGAGCCCAGATGACCCACATGGAGTCTGATAGACAGCGACACAACCTATCAATAGTAGCCTGGCATTCCCTATGGAGCAGGCCCATGTATATGGTCTTGCCAAACCGTGGCACCAGTTTTTACTGTATGTGATGATGCCACATGGCTTTTCAAGCTTCTGCTTGTTCTCAGCCTAACCAGAATGTTCTCGAGCAGCAGAGTCCTTTGCTGATATTTGTATTCTGTATTATTAAACCTTGTTATCCTTGAAACGCTGTTTCCTGGCCTGTTTCCCTATTGGGGTGTATTCACTCTGGAGTGTGCATAAAAAGGGGCAAGTCAACAGGTCCAAAAGTAGGTAAAAAGTAATCCACAATACTCAAAAAAGAGTGCACTACTTGCAGGAAAATAAAACACAGATTAACTGAACATAGCCAACTTTACCTGCTCACTGCAGGTTGAACATTGTATAGCCACAAACAAAACATTAGAATATTGCAAAAATAAATAACAAAAACATCATCCTAACATTATGATTGGCTGGCTGTCACCAGTACCCTAAACAACCCTATACATTTCTCAAAAACTTCTGGCAGTTACCCTCTCATCACAAAAAAGAAGACCGACCACCTGACATGGTCTCACCCCGGTTATCCAGCAAAAAATTCACCAACCCCATCTCAGGGGGAAACAGTTTAATAAAGGGCTTCATACTAATTGGACCATGCTACCTCAGACAACTGGGGCTGCAACGTCCCACCGAGATGGTCCAATGATCAGCAAAACAACATTGCACACACCTCCCCCATCCATTCCCCATTCCCACTGTGCACACCTGCTCACTATGTAGCTCCCTATATTGATAGATGTTTCCAATCCTGGTGCACTCTCCCTGCAAGGAATGGCCTTCTAGAAAAAAACATGACAGGTCAACTGCTGCGCACAGCTCCTGGGCCATAATTTCTGCTAATTTCTCCATATTATTCAGTCAATTTCACATTGTGGCTGCATGTGAACTAATCCCACACCTCACTGGCCTGCACAAACATGTATTCTTTCCCTATGAATGATGAGGCAGCATTTGCTGTCTGGGTCAATGGGCTTTTCGTCCCCTGAGAAACATGTCTCCCTTGCAATAATAAGCTGCAACTCTCTCATACACCTCCCCACCTGTCCTTGATCGTTCAGCCTGCTTGCAGAACAGGACACAATTCAATCAAATACTCCCAACTAACAACTATGGCCTAGTACACTATAATAATAGCTCAACACCTCTAACTGAGGTATATTCAAAAATGGTGAAGCTCTTGTTCCTAGTGCCTTGTATCCCTACAGTCACAAGACAAAATAATGCAGTGCTGTGAGTTCCATAGTGGTTTTCTAAAAAATAACAAAAGCTGCACATGGTTGCCGTAAAAGAAAATATAATGCAATGGCCTGTGTGTGTGCTGTGCCAGATGGTGAAAATGTGATTTTACATGCTATGCACCTTTATCCAGCTGTTGTGTAACACGAAAATGTAGTGCCATGAGCTTGATTGTGAGCAGGTGTGCTTCATAACGTGCTGTGTTTTTTCTATGAAGTGTGATGCATGCGGGAATGCGATGCCATGCCCCATGTATTCTCTGCCATGCACCATGTTTTCTCTGCAATCATGTAGTGCAGGCAAGGTCTAGTGAAAATAGTGCCACGCAGTGTGCTGTGTGCCATTCACGAATGTGGGGCAATGTGCTACGTGCAAAATAATATGATGCATCCTCTACTGTGAGGTGCAGTGCATGCAAGTAATACAATGTTATGTGCTGCAATGCTGGCAAAAAGTAAAGCTACAATACAAACATTGCCTTTGTTTTTTAAAAACAAAATATACTACTGTGTGCTTGTGCTATTTTGTGCCACCTCTCAGCTACTAACCTAAAGTTAACAGCACTGCTAATGTGCTCATGGCGCATGACTACTAGGTTACTGCTGGGGTCCTGATGCCCTGTTAGAGGTCCTTCCTCAGACGATACTTCACTAACGTTGTGAACATTGCACATGCATTTGAACACTTAGATGCAGGGTTCAAACTTCTTTTTCACATTAGATATGGCCTGGGGATACTGGCGTCTGCCACCAGCACAAGCAATGCAGCATTTAATCACACTTCACTTCCAGGAAAGCGACTTTGCGTGGGAACATACATCCATTGACTATATATATATTAGGAGCTAATTTGGGATCGTTTCACACAAGGCACAGCTGTAAACTGTTGAACTTAACAATATATTATATGTTGATGATTTTCCTACTGAAGACTGACAACATAGATGCACATCTCCAAGATATCAAGCACGTGTTCACCCAAATACAAAAGGCTGATAAGAAGGTCTCACTACAGATGGAACAGTGGTGTAGAAAAGGTGTACATTTCTTGGGTCATGTAAACACGTCCATGATTTGATCCCCCTGTAATAAATTGTTACAGGCCTATTCGAAATTGAAGGAAACCCCAATGTGAAAACCTTGATGAGTTAGCTGGTTATGACAATATATAATAGAACGCTCATTGAAGATCATGCAGAAATGACAGAACCACTAACAAAACTCTTAAAACTAGATGCGCCCTGGAAATGTGGGAAAAGAACAACAGGAGGCAGTATTTAATTTAAAGATCAGTCTCTACAATGCCCTATGTTTCGCTTACTCAACAAAAGTTCTAACATTCTCAGCTTGTATTAAATTTAATAAAGCATGCATATCAGCAGTAATACATCAAAAGCATGATATGACTAGCAAAGTTACAGCTTATGCCTTTACAAATCGGGTCACAGTTCAATGAAAGTGAGATTGCCTTATTAACTGCTGTGTGGGCCATGCAGCACTTCCTCCCCAGTATGCAAGTTGAGTGGGTAATCATTGAAACTGCACATCAGACATTACGGTTGTATACAAATTGTTCGTTTTACAACTGTTCGAATTACAATTGACCTTTTCACAATTGACCGAATTGTGAAGGTCAATTGTAACATATATGTGGGGGGAAACCCCCCACAACCCCCTACCTAACGCCAAACCCCCCAAAACCCCTACATATATAAATAAATATATATTACAAAACAGATATATATATATATATATATATATATATATATATATATATATATATATATATATATATATATATATATATATATACACGGTCAATTGTGAAAAGGTCAATTGTGACCCTTTAAATTCGGTCAATTGTTCATTCGAACAATTGTAAACGAACAATTTGGGTAATACCGACATTACAATACTCACAGAGAAAACGTTAAAAGTAATTTATCAGAATCAAGAATTACCCTTCAGGAAACAGCATTGCAAGTCTTCCCCTAGATGTGAGGTAAGAAAAAAGCAAGAAGAACCCTTTGGCCTGTAGTTTAGTAGAGCCATATGATTATGTATGTAAGGAAGTTTCTGAAACCCCAGATATCGAAAGCATGTGTCTGCTTATGACCACTCTCCACATAAAGATTTCGAGGAAGGAAAATATCAACATGTGCACGCTGTCTATGTGGATAATTTTTCATTCAATTTCAATAATGATCTGGACAGAAAAACGAGTTGCATGATAGGACATGATTGGGGCAGGAATGATGAGATTCTATTGGTGGGTCTCTGGATAGGTCACCATAGTAGCCAGGTAGAACAACTGGCTAGCATTTACAAAGCTACCACCACAGAGGTAGTGAATCTGTTAAAAGAATTGGAGATTGTCACCAACTCCAATTATTCCAGGAATAATTTTGTAAAATATGTTGCAGGATCGAAAGTAAAGAGGATGCCAAGCCAAGATAGGGGCAGAAATGTGGCAATTAATCCCAACAGAAAATGAGCTTGTTGAGATTTAAGTAACAGCGTGGTCACAATCACCCAGCAAGAGTGCTCTGCATATGCTTAGTGGCAGCCGGGAGGTAGCCAGGATTCTCTAACAAGTTGGGCCTGAAGCTAATGTAGTTCGGCCCAACGCAGTGACATTACATCTGTAAATGTTCCACACAGAACTGCTGAGTGGGCATTTACAGATTTTGGGTGGGCTTTGCCCCCTCAGGCCCTACCCTGTCTATGCATCTGCTTGGTGGCGATTGAAGACCTACAATAAAGATCTGATCAGCGCTAAAAAGAAACACCCCATATCAGTGATATTGTTTAATCATATATTGGATTTGGGCTGGAATGCAATCAAGAAAGGGAAAAGAAGAGTTGAGAGTATATTTAAAGACTAAAAACAGTCACATTAACAAGTTGGACTGTTCATTTGCCAGCCCTTTTGAGGACACATTGGGCCTCATTACGAGTAGCCTGGTAAAAACGGGTTCATTACCGGCATGCCGGTAAGAGCGGGTCCATGCTCGTATGAACCCGCTAATAGCGGGTGATTATGAGTGCGCGAGCACGTGCGAACCCCCATTCCGGTAATGGTAATACCGGCATGCCGCTAAAGGCCCTCCAACCCCCCGATAGCGGCATCAGGGGCCCCGCCGATACCGGCACCACCTCAGAGCAACCCCTAAATACCGGCCCGGTAATACCACCATGATAATACCGGGTTCGCAAAACCGGACCCGGAAATTACATCATCGCGCAGGAACGGAAAATGGTCCAGCGGCCATCTTTAAAAACACAATCCATTGCCAACCTCCCCAACAACCAGTATTTTCGTGTCCTGCTGCAACAGAAAAGCCTGTGGATGTCCAAGGCTACCCAGAAGATGACCCCCCGGAAGTGGAAACAGCATTTCTCTGACGCTGAGCTCAACATGCTGGCGGACACTCTGGCCCAGCATGCAGACATAATCAAGTCATATGACATGAAGCAAGCTGCCCAGATGAAGAAAAAGCAAATCTGGCAGGAGGTTGCCCAGAGGGTGTCGGCTGTGGGGACCACCCCACGCACTGTGCATGACTGCAGAAAGAGGTGGGACGACCTCCGCTTGAGGGTGAGGAACATCCTGGCAGTCAACAGGAGGGCGGCCATGGTGACAGGCGGGGGCCACACTCACCAGCAAAGCTGATGCCCTGGGAGGAGACTGCCAGCTCATTCATTGATCCCGAGTCAATAGAGGGATTCGGAGAGATGGAGATGGGCGCCGCATCATCCCCAGAAGGAGGTGAGTGACCCTGCACATCCCTGTAGGGGAAACCATGACGTAGCACAAGTGATGTGGAAGTGAGACTAGGCAAGCCAATGCATGTCCCAGACCCACATCAACATATCCAATCAATAATGCGTACCCCACCCTGCCACACACAAATGCATGCTGAGTGCCAATCCCAATCCCAACACACGGGCAACATAACATGTCCGTGCCCATATAACTCAACACACAGACCCCATATCAATGGCATGCCACCTTCCATGCATTGATGGCCTACATGCCCCCTCAGAACACCAATTTCCACACCACTGTAATAAATGGATGCATGAATGAATGAATATATCACAGTGCAATAGTATGTCGCTGGCATGTGACACCATCACTGATGACCTGCGTCTCTTCTAACCCCCAGGCACCGATGAGGAAGATGCCAGTCAGGAGAGGGGCGCAAGGGCATCAACATCACGCCATGGGACAAGGGCCACCGCCACCACCACCCCCCAGCCAGAGAAACAGGTCAGACCAACACGCAGTGTGCCAGACTCGGTTGAAACCCAGCAAAAAACACCTGCTGCTGGGCCACATACATCAAGACCAGCATCAGCCACCCACAACAGTGGGAGGGGGTTCCGTTCCTGCACCACCAACCACCGCGGACATTGCAGATGCAAATGTGGACACCGAGGGTGTCACAGTCGTGTCCACTACACCCACCCCAAGCCCCCTGACCACCTCCCCATGCCATATGGAGGCCGACAGCAGTAACAATCCCTGCCTCCACGACTCCGACCTCAGAGATTCCGACATGTGCCTTTTCGAGGAGGACAGCACCCTGGATGTGGGCCCCATGCAAGCGCCATCCACCACCCCGGCTACCACCACCACGGCTACCACCACCCCAGCTACCACCACCGCGGCCACCAGCACTCCAGCTACCACCGACACCTTTGAGGCTCGCCTGTCAAGGGTGGAGGCACAACAGGAGTCAATGCTTGATCTAATGCGGCAGTACATTGCCGATGGGGAGGACACCAGGTGGGCCATTGCTACTCCCATTGGGGAGACCACAGCAGCCATCGCTGCGAACACTGCTGCCGTTAACACATCTGCAGTCATCATGAGGGACTGTCTGGAGGCAGTAACGCAAGTGCTAATGTCCATCCTGCTCCATATGCAGCGGCCACGCCTTGGAGCAGGTGTGTAATCTGCCTCTGACACGTCCTCTGCTACAACACCTTCAAACTCAGCCCGCACAAGCCCTGTGCGGATGTCCCGGAGGAGTGCACAGCACTCGGAGATGCCACCCTGGAAACCAAAAAGGCCAAGAAGTAGATTGGCCAAACAATGGCCGTTGGACACATGGTTCTTGGTGAAGGGAACAATCATCAGAGTACATTTGGGGGTTGTAGGGTGGGTTAGGGAGTTCACTGGGGGTTATTGGGGTATGTAGGCTGGGTTAGGGTGTTCACTGGGGGTTATTGGGGTTTGTAGGGTGGGTTAGGGAGTTCACTGGAGGTTGGGAGGGGAGTGTTCACATTGTTGCCTGTTTGAAAAATACACCCGTTGTGTGCCAAAAATTCAATGGCTGGACATTCTTCATTTTGTGCATGTACATTTAATGTGTGATGGTGTTCAGTGGCCAACTCCCAACAATACAAGTGTGCATGTACACATGGAGCCAGTGTGTCACTGACACATGTCTATCATAGTCCCTGTGTTTAAGAAGTATTCGTAAATTAGTGCTTGGCGTACAGCATGGCCATCCCGTGCATCATGTACTGGCAGGGGGGCTACTTCACCTCCGTCTCCATCCTCATCATCCTCACCCGGGCCATCCATGTCAATGGCAGCTGGCAGTGGTACATTTCTCCGGACGCACATGTTGTGCAGCATGACACAGGCCATGGTGATCTTTGCCACCTTCTCAGGCCTATATGGGAGTGCCCCACCAGACCTGCTGAGGCAGCGGAACCGTGCCTTCAACAGGCCAAAGGTCTGCTCAATCACAACACTGGTACGAGTGAGCACACGATTGTACTCCTCTTCATGGCTGTTCTGTGGGTTCCGCACAGGGGTAAGTAGCCACGGCCTCAAGGGATATCCTCCATCACCTGCAAGCAGATACAAATAGGTGTGTGTGACTCTGAACTGCCAACTTCAGGGAGCACAGTCATGGCGGCAGCTATTTGGTGTGGGCATACACATGTCCCTGTACGCATGCAAAAATGTCACCTAGATGCAATCTATAATGTCATGAGGCGTGGTAGTCTCGATGGCGTTCAATAGATGATGCAGGGTGTAATCATGCATGCTGAGGCAGATGTGCTGTGGTATTGCAACAATGTTTAGCCTCCAATTCATGCATTTCATTCTTCACTATGGATGGTCACACTGACCACATTGCCTCAGTTGCCATCCTGTTCATTCATGCATTGCTTGCCATCACCATGGTGGCCTGGTTGTGCCTCTTACTTGTTGTCATCGATATGCATAATTTGTGCAATGTGGCCCAGTGATGTGTCATGTTCCGTTTGGCCGCTTCAGGTCAGGAGTGTTTAGCTCTGCATGCATTATCCAATCACCGGCAATTGCCACCCAGGTGGAGTATGCCCCCCCTTTCCACCCAGGTGGAGTATGCCCCCCTTTCCCACCCAGGTGGAGTATGACCCCCCTTTATTCATCCCTACATATCAGTACCCCAAAGCACTGCCATGGGACAGTTGTGCAACTCACCAAGCAGCCAGGCACGTGATCCAGCATGTCGCTCCATGTGACGGGGTAGCGTGGAGTTGCGCAGTACCATGGCATCATGTGTTGATCCGGGATATCGGGCGCTGCAATGTGTGATGTTCTTGCTGGAGTCACATACCATTTGCACATTGATGGAGTGGTATTGCTTGCGATTACGGTACACCGCCTCTATGGCATGGGGGACTACCAATTCCACATGGGTGCAGTAGAGGGCACCAACACAATTGGGCATGCCTGCCAGTGCATGGAAGCCTACTTTGGTGTTGGCTATCTCCTGGGCAGTCCGTGTGGCTGCTTGCGTGCTTCAGGAGGGCATCCAGCACTTGGTTCAACATGCGTGAAAATAGTGGCTGTGAAATGCCATGCAGCTGGCCCACTGTGTGTTGGTAGGTGCTTGTGGCCAAGAAGTGGATCACAGACACCACCTTTAGTAGCAGGGGGATGGCAGTGCATATTTCTATGAGCCTGGCAATGTCGTTCTGTATCATGTCCACTATGGTGGTGATGGTGTCACGGTCCAACCGGTACAGGGTGTGGATCTGCTCAGGGGTTAGATTAAAAGGGTTGGGTCTGGTGCGAGGGATTGGTGGTTGCCTGCGAGGCACTGCTGGCTGCGCTGGTGGTAATTGCTGGGCCTGTCTCACCCTCCTTCTCCTCCTGCGTCTCCTCTGTGCTGCCTGTTGTTGCTGCTGTAGTTGTTGTTGTTGTTGCTGTTGTTGCTGTAGTTGTAGGAGTATGGGCATGTCCTCCAGCACCATGATTGCAACAGCTATTGGTAG
This sequence comes from Ambystoma mexicanum, assembly GCF_040938575.1. Taxonomy (NCBI): domain Eukaryota; kingdom Metazoa; phylum Chordata; class Amphibia; order Caudata; family Ambystomatidae; genus Ambystoma; species Ambystoma mexicanum. The sequence continues at coordinate 266,050,705 of NC_090940.1, forward strand.
CATTTTGGTGTTGGAAGGGGTGTGGTTTGTGGGTGTGCTCATTTTATACTGGCCCAGCCTCCATTGACTCCACCTGTGGGGATTGTGTGCACCTGTGGCAGTTGCCTTGTATCCTGATTGCTGTTTGCGGGTGGTCCGCGATGCCTGTATGGGCGGCATCGCGCAGCCCATGATTACCAGCTTCGCAATGCCGGTATTTGCATGTCCGCGTGGGTTGGGATGTCCCACTATTACCAGCATTCCGGTTATCCCCGTTATTTAGGGTGCCGCTAATACCGGGTTGCCGGGTCAGAATACACCGGAGCGGTAAACGATGCTGGTATTATCTGGCCTTACCGTCAACCTTGTAGTGAGGCCCATTAAATAGATACTTCTGAGGACTCATGATGCACCATAGCCATCATGTCTACACATGTTCAAGGATGTTGAGTTATTGTATTTTCTGTGGCACATTCCAAACTAGTTTTCCAACCCAGAGGGTGCCATTATTTAAGGTGGTCTGATCTACAGGTTGGATTTATAGGTCAGCTTTGTCAAGTTTTTTTTAATATAAATGTAACACTGTGTTCCTAAATAAGGTATGTCGTCATGACATGTCATCCTTCAAATGTTAAAATGTCACAAAACAAAGTCCTTCACAGCAAATGTTTAATGCAAACACTGTTTATTTGTGCAGCTATGTTCACACAATGAAAAATCAATGTGCAGTATGTACTATGCAGATTGTGTTAAATGTGTCAGTCCTAGATTGGTAGGTGTTGTGTGGGAGTGGCAGGGCCATTCGGGCCCCCCCTCACCCATTCAGTTTAAGATGCATCACTTGCTCGACCAACAGTGGAGGACGCTTCCTATTTTTGCCCCTGTGTACATAACCAGCCCCCGTGCTGATGACAACGCAGGTGGGGCTGTTGGAGAGACACTTGGCATCCATCTTGGACACCTCCGACTCCATCTTTGGATTAGGCCTCACCTCGATACTACGAGAAGACTTCTCTCCCCTCTGCAGCACTGCGCACAGCGCTTGCAAAAGCCCCCACCTTTTCTCCCCATCTCTGAAAGCCCTGCAGCTCCATTCTCACGCCTGAGCCAGAGGTAATTGCAACAATATAAATGTAACGCTTCACCCTTCCTCTGAGATCACTGTCCTGTACGTGAACCGGCTCGAACCATGCCTTGAAAACACATCCATATCCACAAAACCTGCCTATGCCCCCCCACACCCGGTACTGGAAAATGACTGCCAATCCAACCCCATGGCCCCGATAGGTATTCTTTTGATGTGCCAGATATGTAACCCCAGTGCGATGCTCACCCAAGTGTGCCACGACTAATAAAAGTCAACCTCTGTCAAAGTATATTGCACCTCAGAACTAACAAATGTCAGCATACCCCCTAGTCTCTCTGATGCGCCAAGACCCACCCCATGATCAACGATCCCACCTGGATTGAGCCCTCCCGAGTTGTGATAAACCCCCAAAGATCCCAGTGAATAATGATGTGGGTGTAAGCTTAGAATTTATAGAGGATGATGATTTGCTCAAAGGAGCCTCAGTAACTGTTATTTAGTGCATGCTTGAAGCAATATGTTATGTTAGATTAGCTAGGGCCTGCCCAGCTTCATCGTGACCTGACCCTCACCCCACCCGGACACAGGCAGCTGGACCTCGTGGTATGAGCCCTCCCGCCAACTGAGCAACCAATCCAGCGGTAGCAACATCATGTATTTCATATGTATCCAACTGTTTTATCCAATCCTGTGTCTATATAGTCCCTATGCAATGATGTCATGTATGATGCGATATTCTTACTTAAGCTGCCACCTTTGTAATGTTTGCCAGAGCGCTCTCGGGCAGCAGAGTTCTCTGGATGTCAAATTTTATATAAACGATTAACTCTTGCAGCCTGTCCTCCTAGTCTCATTCCCCGCTGGGGTGTGTTATATTCTTTTGTATGGCATGCAAGTCGGGGAGTGGGCTTACATTTTGCATATGAAGAGTAGACACAAATTCAGAATTTCCTTGTGGCAGTGAACGTATAGGCTTTAACAGTGGTGCAGGTCCATATAAGAAATTAAAATATATATACATATATATATTTGTTTTCATTCCAATTTGATCATAATTCTGGAGGGCAGGAGAGATATACTTACTTTAATCACATGAATAAATGCATTGGACCAATCAAAGTAAACGGGGGGGAGGGTAGTTGGGATTGTTAGTATCTGCAGAAAACCTATCCTAGGCACCTTTCCAATCCAAAACTGATGGATAAAATGATGTTGCAAGGGTAAAGTTTATCAAGAATACAAGGGCAAACACATAACAAGTTAAAAAAGTTCTTGAGTGATTTGCAGAGGTGAGGAGTTTGTATATAGAAGTACGCATTAGGATTCCATCTGGATGTAGCTGGTGGAAATCCCCCTTAAGAAGGCATTTCACAATGCAGAAGCATTTCCAAATACAGTGAGATTGCTTGAGAGGGATTTTAAAAGCACAGGACAGAGTGGGAATAGAACTTACATGGCAGAGATGCCTAGAGGTTTTGATGTTCCAACGTGTACTGGGCCCTTAAAAAGACAAACCCAAATTGAATACAAGAACCCCTGTGCATTAAGATATATGTCTCAAGAATGAGATACACCCCATATAGCAAAGAAAAGTATTTTGGTCAAATAGTTTACAAGCTATGCCATTAAATGGGGACTGTGCCTTTAAGGGAATATTTGTGGAAGTATATAGTGTCCTAAATTTAAAAATCGTGAAGAACATATTATTCCATGAGAAAATGACATTTTACTTAATCGCTAAGTTTTCACAGGGTCACATTATATCTGGATGTGTGACATGGTGTACAATGTGATTCACAGATTTGAAGCAATTGATAATGTCTTGCCCTGTGAATTTGTGATATATATGTGATATATGTGTTATGTTATGTTATGTTATATGGCATCTGGATAGCACTCAAAATGCTCTGGGATGAACGCCCTTTGGAGGACCGAAGTCTAAGGTATGCAAATTGAAAGGAGGCTTTTTTGAAGCGTGTGTGCATTTTAGCCAGCATTATGTTAGGGAGGGGTGACTAAGTTCCTGCTTAGTGGATGGGTGCTATGATAGACTATCAGAAGAGTAGACAAGCAAATGAGACTGATTATGTGCCCAGCTGGAACAAATATTTGTCATGAGACGCAGCTGCATTCTAATGGCAGAGGTGATGTGCGTTATGAAGTCGAGTAGTGAGTTGCTGAAGATGTATGTGTGTGAGTGGCTGTGCCCTCGGTGGGATAAGGCTATTCTTACCAGATAGTCCCACTAGGCTTCAAAATGCAAGCCTACAGCGCTATCCCTGTGGGAAAAGATCCAGGGCAGTGGCACCAGACAGCAGCAAGTTTCAAAATGCAAGCCTTCAAGACTAACCCTGTGGGAAAGGTGCAGGGTAGGGGCACACAACAGCAGCACGATTCAAAGTGCATGCCTACAACACCATACCTGTGGAAAAGATGCAAAATAGTGGCACAAACACCACAGAGACTCAAAGTGGATGCCCACAACACTATCCCTAGAGGGGTGCAGTCCTGCAGAGATGTTCAGTTTGGGATCTCCCTTTATTCCTTGCCCAAGACACACAACTTCCTAACCTGTTTTGCTTTTCTGTCGTGTGCAATTACTTTAGAAACCTTAGAAAGTTTGTTGACTCAGAGGGGCAATAATTCACACTTAGACCGATAAATGGAATATATAATTGGCTCTTTACAGGCCCTTTATTCACTTGTAATATGAAAACACAAACACACACACCCATACCATAATAAATGAGTGAAGTTGGTTATACATAAACATACACAAAAAATACATAGACATAGATAGGGTACTTCACCATTAGAATAGTAGACAAAGAAAACGTCATCTCGGCCACCACGACACTACCCAGTCCTGAGGCAGTTAGGCAGAGAGATCACACATACTAACAGGGTTTGGAGCAGAGCGTCCTCCCTCTCAGCGAGACTTCTTCACCACCCGGAGTTCTCAATCTGGATCTACTATCTGGATGCACCTCTCTTATGGGGAATGTGTCCCCGCCCACCTTAGGTTGTCAGCTGTCCCTGGCCGAAGGACGGACAACAAGCATGGGAGGGATAGAGTGGACATTTCCAGTTACTAGTGGAAAAACCCAGCTTGCCTCTTGCATACTAGCTTCCAGCACCCCTTATCACTGCACCCGCAGAACTCTGACTCCCTTCTTGGCGCGTCGTTGATCACACAATGCCCCAACTATACTTCATAATGAGCTCATTGGCTTCCAAATATACACATCGCCGCTGTGGCAGCACTCATGTCTGCTAATTGGCCTCACAGAAACATAGACTTCCATTGCAGTTATGAGAGTAAAGGTCTAAAACGGCAGTGCACCGGCGCCATGTTTTTTAGCACACTTTTACACAGGCATTAGACTCCACCTTTTGGACATTTCATTTCCATGTCCCAATGGATGGAAAGTGGGTCTTCGCCATTGATGAAACATGCATAACAAATTTGGGATACAAGCAATACAACAACAAACAATATCAAAATATCATCGACATAGTGCGAGATTTGCACATCAGGTTTCCACGGAATCTTATTTTAGTGTTCTACCACCAGCCGGTGACAGATGGTAGGGATATGCATGTACCCCATGGACAAACGTTGAAGCGTATACTGCCTCCCATTCCAAGAGAATGCAAACTGCTCCTGGCATTCTTCTTCAATCGGTACTGTGAAGAATGCATTCACCAAATCAATTACTGCATACCAGGTCCCTTTGAATTTCTGGACATTCTCAATCAAGGTAACTGCATCTGGAACTGCGGGACCAACGGAGGAGTATGCTTATTCAACTCTCGATAATCCACAGTCATCCTATAGCTTCCGCCTGGCTTTTTGATCAGCAAGACCGTATTGTTCCAAGCTGTAGTCACCAGTCGTAACACACCTGCTTCCACACATCCCTTAATGGTGTCTGAAATCTCCTTTGAACCCCCGAAGGAATAAATATTGTTTCACCAATACTTGTTTTGTGGCTACGGGAACCTGCACAGGAAGCATGTTCAATTTTTCTTACAAGGACGGGAATACACGTTAATGCACTCACCCCAAACTGTTAGGTTTTACCCTCTAACCCAAGGGGTCACCCTTCCAGAATATCGAATCCAATAATGTATTCTGGTAGGGGAACAATCAAGACTTGATATTTATTTCTCTCTACATTGCCAATTTTCATGTCAACTCTGGTTTGGACTGCAGGAGTTTCTTTACCTCCCAACCCTGTAATAGTGAAATGCTTATCATAAAACCTTGAGGGATTCCTGTGACTCATTGAAGGCTCCGCCCCAGTATCAATTAAGACACAAACCTCTTGTGTATTTCCGACTGCCAAAATAATTTCACATTCACATGAGGCTGTCTGTCTACCTTAAGTCGGGCAGTCGCTACCGAAGTTTGACCACAATCCTAGTCATATTTTGAATGCGTACTCTTGGACTCTGTGTCCAACATTGCGCTCACAAACTACCTTAAATCAGCATACATCAGCTGATAGGGTAAAGGCATCCCTAGGGACTCTTCATCCACCTCCTCCTCAGGCGGGGCGCAGACTTTTTCCCCATTGGACTTATTAACTTCTTGCTTTTCACTTGTTTGTACTGCTCTTTTCCCTCTAGCCCTCCCTTTTTATAAACTGATACATTTCACGGGTTTCAATCCCATCATTGTCTTCTCGCAGCACTCCATCTTTTAAGAGCGCTAAAAACATATCTTTCCTGGATACTCAGGAATCTCGGCTATCAAGCCCCCTTCCAAGGGTTTGTCTGTCATTACATCCCCCCTCTATCTCTCTCTCTCTCTCTCTCTCTCTCTCTCTCTCTCTCTCTCTCTCTCTCTCTCTCTCTCTCTCTCTCTCTCTTTCTCTCTCTCTCTTTCTCTCTTTCTCTCTCTCTCTGGGTCTTTCTCCTGACTTATCCCATTCCCCTAAATCCGTCAACTGCCTTATAGCATCCACCACTTTGTCCATGATCTTACCCATCATCCCTACCAGCAAAGTCATAATAACATTCTTATACGCCGGAGGTGCAGTGTGAATAAGAGTATTCCGGGCTGAAACCGATAATGCTACTAGCTCCATATGTTCGGGCGTCTCAATGTGAATAGCTTCTTTCATGGCATGTTTCCTAAGACTCTGAATCACCTCTCTCAATGTATACCATTTCTTCACCTCGCTAGGCCAGTCCGATGTAATCGGATACTTGCGATGACATGCTTGTCCAGCTAACTGTAATAGCGAGACTTGCGGTTCCCTCCCATCCTCAACATGAGGTGGTCCTGCACGAAAATCCTCCTGAATGTGGGTTTCCTGTGACAATGCCAGAAACCTTGCGGCGTATGTCGCATCCAGGAGCAACCCCGCCGCCCCTCCATCAAATAATCGAACCATCCATGTCAGCAGAGACTTCCCAGCCCTCTGTTTCAATCAGTTGATTAATTCCCCCATTTCCTGCTGAGATTAATCGTCTAACATTCTCAGATCCACTAATCCACCTCACAGATTATTTGGATTGGGCCCCGCACACCTGCACATGACTGGTTTAACAGTCACTTCTTTCCTACCAGGTTCTAACTTGGATGGCACTTCCCTTTCTGACCCAGACTCCGAGCTGGTACTATCAAAGATATCTCTGTCCCATTGGTCAGGGTCCAAGTCAACCCCAGCAGAAGCAATTACTGTTGCCATCTTTCGAGTGATCACCCTTCCTCTTCTCTTTCAGTATTTATATCAAGCCACTCTCACAGCAGCTCGCTCAGCTTCTGCTTGATATTTATCAGCCTTGTCATGATACAACTTTATTAGAAGCTGCTGCATTATTGCAATCTGTATCTCAGCAGCCAGCTCCTTTTCCAATCTTAAAACATGTGCCTGCATCTCTACATTCTGTTGGTGTATCCTTCTAAACGCATGCAACAAAATCCACCCTCGTCTACCTAAATGGAACACTCATTCTCCTTCTCCACAGGCACTTGTTGCAGGCACCCCGCCACTTCGGCAGGACTCGCCTCTCCCAGACTCGTATCCCAGGTCTCTGGGCCACATGCCCAAGCCTGTGCCAACTTATCATATGGACTATTTGTCCACCCTGGGATTTTTACCTCAGGACAGTCTCTGCCTGCAGAGTTTCCTTTTTTCCTAAATAGGAAACTCATCCTGTCGATGAATGTTTCACGTCACTACCACCAATACCTAAAAAACACAAGTTCCGAGTTTGTCGGGTTCTTTGGCGTCAATAGCAGCACAAAGACCATGCTCACAGCGCCAAAATGATTTGCTTTTCTGTCATGTGCAGTTACTTTAGAAACCACTTACCAGATCACACAGACCAAAACTTCATGGACACAGGGAGGCAATAATTCACATTTAGACCAATAAATGGAATATTTAATTGGCCTTTATTCACTTATAATATGGGAAAAACACAGAACCCCATACCATAATAAATGAGTGACGTTAGTTAAACATAAAATACATAGAAATAGATACAGTACTTCACATTTAGAATAGTAGACAAAAAAAAACTCATCTCGGCCACCACGATGCTACCCAGTCCCGAGGCAGGTATTCAGAGAGATCACACGTACTAACAGGGTCTTGCACGGTGCGTCCTCCCTCTCAGCAAGACTTCTTCACCCGGGGTTCCAAATCGGAATTTACAATCTGGATGCCCCTCTCTTATGGGGAACGGGTCCCTGTTCACCTTAGGTTGTCAACGTCCCCGGCCGAAGGACGGACAACAAGCATGGGAGGGCATAAAGTGGAAATGTCGAGTTAATAATGGAACAACCCAGCTTGCTTCTTACCTGCTCACTCCCAGCACCTCTTATCACTGCACCTGCAGAACTCTAACTCCCTTCTTGGCATACCCTTGATCACACAATGCACCAACTATCCTTCATAATGAGCTCATCAGCTCCCAAATATACACATCACCACTGTGGCAAAACTCATGTCTGCTAATTGGCCTCTTAGAAACATAGGCACTAATTACGAGTTTGGCGGTAGCCATGGAGCAATTATCTCCATGGCTGCCACCAAACTGGGCTCATTTACAGGGTTCCTGCAATGAGGAATAACCGGGTTATTCCAACATTGGAGGACCCAGTCATTCCTCCTTGCAGGAACCATTCCCCCTTCCCATTTGAGGCCCCATAGGGTTCAGGGGGAATGGGGAAGGAGGTAACAACGGGCAGATTACAACTGGCCCATTGTTACCTCCTTCTTCCCCTCACGGGACCTGAAAAGCACGCCTGGTTTTACCAGGCGTGCGATCCGGGTCCCTCGATGGGAAGCTTGTAATCAGCCCTGTCGGAATGAAGGCGGCCGGTCCCGTACCGGCCCTCTTCATTCCGACACTGCACGGGTCGTTATAAGGACCATAGACTTCCTTTGCGGTTATGAGAGTGAATATCCAAATGGCCGTGCACAGGCACCCTGTTTTTTAGCCCACTTTCACACACACATTACACCTGTCCCTCTGATTAGTGCATCTGCCAGCTCCCTTTCTGCTACCACCCTTCTAAATGTACTTTAGTTCTGCCACTGCCTGGACATTACACCCACTGTGAATGGGGAGTGTTTACTCAGTTACCAGAGCGCTTCAGGTCCACAAGACTGGCTTTTACCACTCTGCCCTGAAGGGTCTCCCTGTCCTCTGTGCTTGGGGACAAGCTTTCTGGGTTACGTCACCCAGAAAAACAAGAAAGCGCATCAGATGCAGTATTAGAACTCTCATGAACATAATCACCTTGGGGATATGATAGCGGGTGAATCTAACAGAATTTGCCTTCCCTTTTCTTTGGTACTAAGCCCAGTGGAGAATGTATGATACTCTCCAAAGCGAATGTAATGAACAGGCGTGCCTTCCTGCCAATTTATTTAAAATTGTATTTCTTTTTTAATTTACTGTTCTGTGAAAACAAAATCAAAATATCGAGGCTGAGTACCCCAAAAGGAAATACACCGAACACGGGTTACAAAGGAACATACAAAGATCTTTAATGTATATTGAATCAGTTACAAAGAACAAAACAAAATCAGATAGCTATCGGCCCTCAGTACAACACAACAAACTCCAGCGTGGTTCGGTGTATTCAGTGAGAGACGCTGTACATTAGAATTTGTTGCTCTTTTATACCATTTGCGAACACAATGTCCAACCCTACTTCGGGTTAATATTCCTCTAATACATTACTGATCTAGGGTTCATGCCGAGTTTGCATATCCACATGTAACTAGTTTGCCTTTAATACATACGTCAACAAGCCTACACGGCAACTGTGTACTTTGGGATTTCCCATGCAGGTCTTCTCAAACATTAATACAATGTAGTTAAACAAGTGTTCTTAGTTCAGTATTTGAATACATTGTTCTTAACATATGCTCGCGGATTAGTTTCATTGACGCAAGTAATCCTTTACACACAGGTCAACGAAGGACAAGGTCTCAGTTCACGACCTCAACAAGTGGCCTGCAGGCAAGTTACATATAGCTACACACAGAGGTCAAGACTCAATGTTGTATTTCAGAATGACATTGTTCACCATTTTAACTCACAGGGTGACTTTACAGAGCGAACCTAAAATGGCGGATCGACCTAAAATGGCAACTTACATTGATTCTAAGGTCAGGACCTTGCAACACAGATTTCTTCGCAAGTGGCTTACAAGCAGCTTGGCGTAGGCCAATATACATATATTCATTGCAATAGGAGGCACGATATAATTTCTTATCTGACAGTTCTATGGAGCTTGTCTGCTGAAGGTATGTTCTTGGACATTCTGCTAGTTGGAGGCCCTTCATATGTGATCTTAAACCCATGTCTCAATTCCCTCTCTTGATCTCTTGTGTAGCCAGTCAATAATGTATTAAGCCGATGGCTGTCAAATGGTGATGCACCTTTGCCAACCATTCATTTCCTTGCCACACCTTGTTGTCCTCTCCCATGACCCCGTCCTTGGGCCCTTGTGGCACACAGATGTCGGGTGGGGTGCGCCACACCTCTCCCAATTGTGAGGAAATGGATCTCTTTCACGCCAGTGGCACGAACCGCTGTTGAAAAATGGCATGAGATGTCACCTTGGTTGTTGATGCCTGGCACCCTCCTGCCATTATTGTGGAATCCACCCTTGTACATGTTGTGAAACCACACCTTATTTTTTGTCATGGCTGACCCTGGCAAAAGGGATGCTACCCCTCCCTCATGAACTGAGCCTTAGTGGACGCTGCGGTCCTCTGGACTCTTATTTTGTGGCTCCAGTCCTTGCTGGTCCACTCGTTACCACCCTGTAAGCTACCCATCTTTCCATGTCTTTCCAGTCCTATGTCATCTCAGGAACTTGTGCCATCTTGAACCTTTAATCTCTGTCATACTCAGCCAACCTGATATTCCATATATCCTATGCTCCTCAACCATGGTGCTGCTATATGTCCAGGGCATTGCCCCTTGATCTGGAAACGTCCCCATCACCACTGCTAGCAATTAGGAAAAACATGCTCAGTGTATCTTACCCCTGTATCCCAAACCTGCATTGAACTTTAATCCTTATACTGATGAATGCGTCCTTCCGTGTATTACTTATACATACCAGATAATTTAATTCAGGTGTCCTACTCTTTTAGCAACTCTAAAGTTTCTTAGACCAGGGGGCAACATTCAAGTTGCAAGCTACTAGCCAGCCATGAAAAAAATCATCCGCCACCTCAATCATAAACATGCACACAGCACACCATTCCGTACCTGCCAAGAGTCAAACATCACAGTTGGCAAGTGCAATTTCTTTGTGGGCCAGTCTAAATATATTCCTCGGTGACAACATATCCCTATTGCATCCATTGCTACCTCCCCTTTTGCAGAGGTGCTCCTGCCACCAGAAGTCTAGGGCATGCCATGCTTGATGCATAACCTATGCCATGTGTTTGTGGAAGGTGTCCCAGGATAGGTTACTGCTTTGTGGCGTCAAAGCACTCTGATGGATGTGGCAGTCAGACTGGTGCTGCCTGTTCCCCTTATCGGTGGCTTCTAATTGCAAGTGCATACCAAAAAAACAGAAACGTCTGTGGTCTACTATCTTTCATACCCAAAGCAATCAATGACGGCGTGTATTGGTGAGCATTCGTTGAATTTTGAACTACATATTTTTTTTCATCAATAAGGTACACAGTGCACAAACATTTGGATAGTCTGGTACTAAAAGGGGTTTAGTCTCAAATGAGTAATACCAATCCTACACGTCATTCATCCCTCAAAAATTAAACAATATGAAATGGTCGAATACATATTCAACACCAAACGTGGTAAATGTCTAGATTCAAATACATTTTAGAAAGGGAAGGGAAAGTTACAAAAATAATGACAACCTATAATGAATGAATGAAGTCGACTAGTTTTAACAAAATTGTAGTTTTTCTCTGAACATAATGTCAATTAAAAAAAATATGACTTCTGACCAACTGTCATACCTTAAGTGCGCATCAATCGGTATTATTGTCCTAAAAAACGAACAGAAAGAATGGCATGGTTTATTTTCGTCCAAAATCACAGTGGACCCTCATTACAATTGTGCTGGTGCGGAAACAACGATGCCGGGAAGACTACCGGCAACGTTGTTTCCAGACCGGTACACCACAACTCTGATGGCGGGTGCTTTCCTGCCACACAGGGTCAGCCCTACCAGGCAGAACGGCGCCCGCTCGCAGAGTTCTCATGGGAGCACAGGCACCATTGTTAACGGTGCCGGTGCTCCTGTGTCCCCATTCCCATGGAGTCTCATAGGACTCCATGGGAATGGGGACAAACAAAATGACTGGCATCTGACTTCCCAGCCACCTGACTCGAATAGCCCACTGGCACCGGGAAGACGGGAGCAGTACTCTTTTACGGGTCCAATGGCAACCCGCCAGTAGCACCGGCAGAGTTACCGCCAGGCCTGTAATGAGGCCCAGTGACTAGGAAAAGGGGCAATCGATTAGAAACATATTTGAATTGGTAAATTAGGAGTTTGGAAGCTCCTTATCATGTCAGGCTCGGCAGAGGTAGGAAAAACAATGTTGATGCCTAGTTACTTGGGCACCTCTCAATAAAATATGTTACCACTGAAAAAAATTGAAAGTTAGAAGAATGAGTCTAAAGCCAGTGAACAATGTCAAAGAAATGCTCTGGGTGCAGAGCCAGGTGATCTAAGTAGTTGGTTTTCCGTATTAGTATTCAGAGTCCTCAGTGGGGTCCCTTTGGAAGTGATAAATGTTAAATTATGATTTGTATGCATCAATGTATTTTTAAAGCATTTTTCTGTGTTTTTTCTGTATTATGTAACCTAATGATGCAACGTTCCATTATATTTTATGATGTTTTATATATGTTGATGGATGTGTAAAAAGTCAAAATAGGTTTGGCTAATGCACAATAAATACATTTAAATAAAAAGTTACTTGGGCTTGTGCTTTGATATCCCATACCATTTACTGCTATGGGGACAATCCACATGTACAGCTGGCTGTTTCCTGGTGCAAGCGGCTTGGTTCCCTTGGCATTTCTTTCAATCTGCACATATAACAAAAAATGACTGGCTAGATAATAATGACAAGTGTACAACAAACAGGGGATTGATTTATTACTGCAACGATGATGCATTGACCAATGAGAGAATTGATTTCTTAAGAAAGGGAACTGCTGGTTTCTTTAAAATGTTTTTTTTTTAAAGTTTCTTTATGTTATTATAAAACGTGCTTATGAAATTAAACACGAACAGGACAAATTAAATTATGCCTGTCCCTTACAGCTGGAAAAGCAATTACAGACCAACAGTGAACATTGAATATGTCACCATTCCTCACGCGCTTAAAAGACATTTAAGGTCAGTCACATATCAGCCTACACTCACAACATTATGACAAAAAATAGGGTACATGTAAATAATGATGAATATATGTTTGTTTGGTTTTTAGATGACTTTGAAATTCTGAAAAGTTAAGTCATTAAACACGACGAACCATAGTGGGCTAGTCAAAAAAAAATGTAAAAATTGTCCTGAAGACAGGTCCAAAAGACACGTGATCTAGATCCGTCAACGCACGTCCTGTCGAAAACAGTTGGACCTAGAAACACATCAAATGGTCGACACGACTTTGCTGTTTCAAAAATATTTGAAAACATGCCAATGATGAGAAAAAAGAATGTTGAACAAGCCAATGATTGTTAGACATGTATATTCACTCACGTGGAAGTACTAACTCACGCCCATCTGCCAATATTGATTTGTGAAAGGCAGGATTCTTTCATGTGTTTCCATTACTTGACTTTACTGATTTGTTTTCCTGGTTTTTATACATTGTTTTATGTTTTGTACGAATGTGTATCAGATAACATTAAAATATGTCTTTCTTTTTATATTCTATGGTACCCTTGTCTATATTAGCTTTGTCAGCTATATAAATGTTTTGACTGTGGCTGCTTGATGCCCCCATGTGTGAGGACGGGTAGCTGGCCTGCGGCATTTCCGCTGTTAGGTATATTTTTGTCCCCCTAAAAAAGAAGGACATCAGAGCTCTTGTTTTAGCTCACCTTTATAATAGGGCCATATTTGACGTTTTAACTGCAAATTGGCACTGATCATCTGATGGTGGCTCCTTGGAAAACTGTAGAGAAGTTCCTTGAACTTTCTAGGGTTGCATCCCACACTATATCTGAGTTCCCCATGATCAGAAGTACATTGTGTGGGTGGACTTTGAGAAGCAGAATAGATGTGTTAATGCAGGTGTGAGCATCCCTGGGGGGGGGGGGGGGTTATTCTAAATGCATGTCTCCATATTCAGTGTTGTGATTGTAAGAATAAAACATAGGTTTATGTAAGGAAATCGGGTAATTCTCTCACTGATGTTTTTATCAATTGATGATGTATGTTATGTTTGGTATCCAATATATATACTGCGCTGATCACCACCACCGTGCTGGTCTTATAGCGCCTGGCCTTGTCCAAACAGTGGCATAGTGTAACCCTGCCATAATGTCGCCAGACATAAGTTTGTCGAAAGGAAGGGTAGGTTTGGGAGGAAAGACAAATTATACAATACAATTATCAAAATCAGAGAGGAAAAAAATGGGAGTGAGTGGTGCGGCTTATGGTGGTCGAAGTAGGGATGTGTGTTGCTCAAATGCGATAAGCTATTGTTAAGCATGAGTGTCGGACTCAGAAGAGTACAGCTCAGTTTCTTCTGAAGGTAATATCTAGAACCGACGAGGCATGGTACTAGATGTGATTAGTTGGTGAGTGATGGGGGACTTGAGATGTGGCCGAATGAGCCGTAAGAAGAGGTGGGTGATATAACATGTTTGAATGGACAGCTGTGCACGTGGAGTCTTCACAAAGGCTACACATAGGCAAGGATTTGTAGTGCATGTTTTATTCTTCCATTCAGTTCTGAGTTTAAGCTCACATTGCACAGCATGTGTGGATTACACCATCATATCTGTGTTGTACAACAAATGTAAGTTATGCATTATGTTTATGTAGTACTCATACATGATTTATCCCACAGAAAATTACTCGTATACAAATCGGCCTCAAAATATACCCAGAACATAACGTAAACATATTTCCCCTGCTGTGGGAGCTAATGTTCTCTGCAGCGCGTATGTTCCATCCCTGTTAAAACGCTGTTTGCTTTGTCACATAAATAAACTTGGTGTTCAGAGCCACAGGGCTCTCGACGCTCACGTGACGTCTCTACTACTTCCTGCATTCAATGCCTCTCATTAGCACCAATTCCAGTCTCCTGTAGGAACAGGCTTTACATAGAAATATACGTGCGGTTTAAAAGTTGTTTTCTCCTGCATCTGTTTGTTATTCTCCGTAACGCACCCGGTTCCACCAACACTCAGAAATGAATGCGCTTCCTCAATGCTTACATTTATGGGGATCTATTTACATATCTGCGGATTGAGCTGGCAGTTTTACGGGGAAAGTTTGCAGCAATTGTCTGACTTAATAAAAATGTGTCTGCGATGCGATGACAAGCAGAAACGAATCAGCCTCAAGCCCGAGGGGCAATTCTTAGCTGCCTAAAAGATTACAAATGTTTGGAATTACTTCCGTGAACAAATCATGTATGTAGGGCAAACACTATCTGTGCTGCGACCCTGCGTGGACATGAACCAATTTAAAACGAGTTGCTAAGGTCGAGAGGTTCAATTCATGAGGCGTAGTTCATCACAAAACTGGAATAAGGTCGCATAAATGTACAGAGTCCGAAGGAAGTGTGCTCCCACCGTCCACCATTGCGCCAATGGACAGGCCTGCCGAAGACGCAGAACAAAGGCAACACTATCCAGTGTTGCTAGGTTTCTGGATTGGAAACGTAAAACGTTTGGGGAGTTGTTCCCCATTCTCTAAGATGGAATTGGTTTCCCGACAGAGGCAAATATAGGTTCATAAACTCCTACTCTCTCACCATTTGGTATTCTGGATTGAGTAGACGAGGCCAAGCTCTCGGAAATAGAGGGGGTTGGAAGTGAGGCAGGGTAGCGTTTTCTCACAGTGAGTCAAAGGCTGCCTAGAAATAGGTACCCTTTAAAAACGCTGCCTTCTATATTTAAGTAGATTAGGCGCAAACAGTTGTAAGCAGTTCTCTTTGTCCAATACCCCAAGTCTCTAGGTGTAAGCACTTGCTAACCTTTGGGCATATGGTCACATGTGGGTTTCAATGGCTGTAGCGGTCCATAGAAGCTGGGAATTGTCTATTTGCATGTCAAGATACTGCTAGTGGACATCAGACCATTCCTATTTGAACCAAAATACTGGGGCACATTGATTTTTGGGATCTTGGACATGCTAAGGCTCAGTGGCTAAATGGGAGTGGTCGTCCAGTTAAGTTTTCTTAAAGTTGTTGTCGTTTGTGAGGTATCCCACAGCTATCGCAGGAGTCTAGATTGCTGTGTAGTTTACAGTTGAGTTCTCCATATTACCCCGCAAAGAACTGGTGCCCAAGTGCCAATATCGGAGCCAAAGGAGTCAAGTTAAGGGTGAAATCAAGCAATAATGCAGATGAAACCTAATAATCAGAGCCCTTCTGGGCTCGGATTAGTTCTGTTTTTTATTATTTATGCACCTCTCTTCCAGGGCTCTTCAGCTGCTTTTGAGTAAACATGGCAATCGCTTGCCCCTGTAGCTACTGGTTCATTTAGACATGTTTTTAGGCAGCCTGTTGGGGTGTTGGTACCATCCTCAGACATTGTTTAACGATTAAAGAACCAACTGAGAGTTGTTCAAGAAGGACATCCCACCTTCTGGAAGCACAGCTCCAGTGATGGCGAGCCTGCTTGAAGTGCAGAAGAACATCCCACCTTCTCGAAGAACAGCTCCAGTGATGGCGAGCCTGCTTGAAGTGCAGAAGAACATCCCACCTTCTGGAAGCACAGCTCCAGTGATGGCGAGCCTGCTTGAAGTGCAGAAGAACATCCCACCTTCTGGAAGCACAGCTCCAGTGATGGCGAGCCTGCTTGAAGTGCAGAAGAACATCCCACCTTCAAGAAGCACAGCTCCAGTGATAGCGAGCCTGCTTGAAGTGCAGAAGAACATCCGACCTTCTGGAAGCACAGCTCCAGTGATGGCGAGCCTGCTTGAAGTGCAGAAGAACATCCCACCTTCTGGAAGAGCAGCTCCACTGATGGCGAGCCTGCTTGAAGTGCAGAAGAACATCCCACCTTCTGGAAGCGCAGCTCCAGTGATGGCGAGCCTGCTTGAAGTGCAGAAGAACATCCCACCTTCTGGAAGCACAGCTCCAGTGATGGCGAGCCTGCTTGAAGTGCACCTTGGATCCAACCATAAGGTGCAGGTAAGGAGCCACCTACCTTATGTAATAAGTTTTTTTGCAAAACATTCTTTGAATCTGAAAGCATATTTGTTCTGTCACAGGTGGATATCTCAGTAGTTGTAAGTCCTCTCTCCTAGCACCAGGATCACACCTGTGGCCTTGTCTGGTTCCTCATAGAAGACATGATGCTCAAGGCTTTGTCCCAGCTGGCTCTGTCAAGAAACATTCATAGTCGTACCCCAGATGGTGAAAGTACAGGTCACCAAAGTAGCACGCAGAAATATGCTGTCAAGAGGTAATGACAGGTTTCGAATGTTCTGTGGCAGGGTTCCTCAGAATTATTCAGGACCGGATTCTTCTTCTTCCATAAGATTCTAGATATTTGGAGCAGGCATTGCATATGTATGGTGAATTGTCCTGCTGGGTAAAGCATCCTATTCAAATATTCTGGCCGCTATGCAGGCAGTAGTAATTGACACTTTCAAATTTGGCAGACATATTCTCAGGCAACCTTCACCTCAAACTCCAAGCATCCCAATCACAATGAATTGGTCTGGTCTTGACCTGCACCTGCACTGCAAATTCCACATAAGTAAGTCATGAACACACACGGACGCATCAATGCTGCAAACTCACCTCCTGCAAAGCTTCTGACTGGCGCCAGACCTCATGAACGTATGGTTAAAGGTATGGCTGTGGTTTAATCCCCTGACCATATCCATGCCTACCTGCCTAAAACTGATACTCGGATACCAAACAGGGAGGGTGCGTCTCACAGCCAAGAAGGCAAGGCTACCTGCTTAGGGGAAACAGGTCACACCATGGAAACTTGAGAGCTAGGCCCTCTCGAGGAAATCAGCGATTGCAGAGTTCAACCATGGTGTAGGTAAAACAATAAATAAATAAGGGAAATATTGAGGGAAATAAGAAAACATGCATGGACATGGCAGCAGAGCTATGACTTGGAATGTTTGGTTTTACACTTCAACATCTTAAATAGCGCAAACACATCTGAATTGGACTCTAAGTCAACCCAAGTAGGACCTGTATACCCAGACGTGGGTCCTGAACCTGCTGGGCCTAGAGATCCAAGCTAATCCTCACTGATGAATCCCAATGAGGCCAACACATGTCTCTGGATGCTTGTGGTCTTGTGCAGACCTAACAGTTTGGTCTAGGGCTGCCGGTTTGGTGTGGGATGAAGCCTGATTTGCATAATATTTACATAAAGGAGATTGAAACGAGAGGAGTAAAACTATTATGAAGGAGAGATGGTTTGGGGAACTGACCCTGTATGTGTTTCTCGAAAAACCGTAGAGATACAAGTCTGTGTTATTTAGCTACTGATGACTAATGCAGCTATTATATGGTATAACACGGCTGGATTTACTAACCCCTTGCGCACAGAATGGGGTGTGGCTTTGTTTATTTTCTATACTGATTTATTAGGAGAAGGAAAAACGAAGAAATAAAGAAAAATACTGCTGTAAAAAATAGGTAAACCACCATTTTTCAAATCTAGCTATCTGTGTTAATTGCCTTGATGGTTCAGGAGGGACTATTTTTTATATTTTGATTAAATAAATGATGTACATCCATGAACACTGTCATGACCTCATACGTTAACAGTTATGTTGCTACTCATGGGTGTTCGAGTAAAGTACCAATATGCATGTGACAGGATGCCATCGGAGAGGGTACAACCAAACTTTGAAAAAATATATTTTTACCAAGTAAAGTGAAGGTGGATTTTCTGCAGTAAAGTGCTGCTGCTAAACAAACATACATTCCACATGGGCTCTGTTGCTAAAGGTACTGTCAGCCATGTTACCTGAGTCTGTGCCAGGCCTTGTGAGTGTGCAACATAGTCACTGCCATGTGTAGAGTGGATGCATGTATACTGCTGCTATGCACAGATTCCAAGAAGCCCAAGAATCCTAGCAGATAAAATATGACTTGCCCATCTTTTATATAAAAGCATTGTACTTCAAATGTGCACATGCAGGAGCTAAGTAGAAGCCTAACCTGTGGGCTTCCTTCCGAAAGCTCTAACGGTGCTGAGGAAACACTCGTATTCTACATGTCTCTTATCTTAATCAAATATTGGAAGCAAAGAGAACGTACAGTATGGAATTACACAGGCACCTAAAGTTGTATTCATCTTCAGCAGCACTGGGGTGACACTTTCAAAAGTGTTCCAGCCAGTTGTTAACTTACAAAGTGGAAACAATTTTTTGGTTGCCAAACCGTGCTACAAATTAGCAGGTACATTCTTAACCCTAACAGGAAAGTGTGCTTCAAAGTACATCTTGCTAGCATTTCTACAAAGAAAGTTATTCTAAAATTGGCACTGGGCAAACAACGAGGCGGCCGGGACTGCAATGGCCACCTGCACTACCCATCTCGTTCCCTTATGAGAGGATAAGGGGCTGTTCTATGTTGCCAGTAAAGAGAAGCAAAGTGGTGACAGGAGAGGACTAGATAAAAGAGGAAAAGTCTCAGCCGAAAGGGAGATCCAGAGCTTCTCCAACTTGGAGAAAAGTGCTGACGAGATTGCGGCCCAGTAGAGGAGAGGACCTAATATGAACCAAGGCTTCCAGTGAGGGGCACAACAACATTGTAAGTGCTGCTAGGAGCTCAAAGTGTGAGTGAATCCTGCTCTGAGACTGCAGGCAGCCCGGTACATGGGAGATGCAGTGGAGGGACATGGAAACCGAGCCGAGCCCTCAGAGATGGTTAACAGTGTGGTGAGACATTTAAAAAGTGGTTGGTCCCCTGCCCAGGGGAAGCCCATGAGTTGCCACGCAAGGAAGTAGATGCATGGATTTTCATCCGAGGACAACAGCAGCTGGCACCTGAGGAACAGCCCTGTCGGCATCTGGAAAGAACACCCCTGGGGGCCAGTATGGTGCAGATAGGGTAAAGAACAGAAAGTGCACTAAGGCGAATATAGATCAGAGTGTATTAAGGGAGACTGACTCTCCTGAGGCAGAAGAAAGTAAAGTGGTCCTCTTGAGAGAAAGAGAAGTCGTCATTTCAACCTTAGTGGAGATAAAAGGATAGGGCACCTAGTGGAAAAGGTCTGGATACTCAAACTGGGTAGGTCCAGGATCCAGTCTTAGGGCTTGATTTGTCCAGACGTGGACTCTTTGCTCACTATTCTTAGAGAGGCACAGCTCCACCCTACTGATGAGGTCCAACCAGACTGAAACACGTGTCTGGGTTTGCGGTTGGTACTCTTGTTCAGAGGAGAATTGCCTAGCAGTTCAGTGCTGGACTGCCCAGTGCAGGACAAATACTGATATGTTTGGGATATTTCTTCTCTGTGAAAGATAGTGAACTAAAGACTCTCGCTAAGTCTCTTGTAACCAGGACTAATGTCTGGCAGAGGGACTCCCAAGACCCCATTGTTAATTTGATTTGTCACGGTGACAGAGTGGGAACAACAGTGCTCTGAAGACTGACCGTGGTGGCAGAGAAGGGAATTGAACTGGGTGAGAGGGCCTACCAAAGTACGGCAGAGGAATGTGAGCAAGGGGGTGAGTGCACAGGTTGACTGTGGATGCTGCATAACAAGAGAGGTAGCAGAGATACCTTAAGAAGGCACTACCCAAGGAATTTACAGCCACCAGGAACACAGACCTGGATAGCCCAAGGAGTGTACAGCCACCAGGAACGCAGACCTGGATAGACAAAGGAGTGTACAGCCACCAGGAATGCAGACCTGGATAGCCCAAGGAGTGTACAGCCACCAGGAACGCAGACCTGGATAGCACAGCACAGAGCCTGTCTATTTTGTTTCATTTTTTTATTGCCATAACGTTTTCAGAAAACCTTACACAACACAATTCATAACAATAGAACGCATCATCTTAAAAACATATTGTCATGGATATCAGGCCGGTAGTTGGGGCAAGCTGGGTGGAGGCTTGGCAGGCCTGGCATAGGCACACAAAGAACGCATAACAAATCCCTCCTTTCATTCCTTTCTAGTGTTTGTAGTAACCTCCTGGTTACCACTTCCTGTTGCCAAACAAGAAGTGCATGATAACTCATGAGCTCTCTAGTGTTTGGGTGTGGCTGCCAATATAAGCCACACCCAAGATTCTTCCAGTGCTTCATGTTGCTTACTGTGAGCTGTATCAGCAACACACTTGCCATTCTCTGGATCAGCCAGCATCTGCTTACCTGCTCCGGATCATCTTGTTTCTGCTTACCTGCTCCGGATCATCCAGCTTCTGCTTACCTGCTCCGGATCATCCTGCTTCTGCTTACCTGCTCTGGATCATCTTACTTCCACTTACCTGCTCCGGATCATCCTACTTCTGCTTACCTGCTCCGGATCATCCTGTGTCTGCTTACCTGCTCCGGATCATCCTGCTTCTGCTTACCTGCTCCGGATCATCCTGCTTCTGCTTACCTGCTCCGGATCATCCTACTTCTGCTTACCCGCTCCGTATCATTCAGCTTCAGCTTACCTGGTTCTTACTACACGCCGCAGCTATCTCCATTCAAGAGGGGACTTCTACACCAGCACCTGTAAGAAGAAAGAAGAACAGCATTAACACGCGCACATCAGTAATGCTGCGCATACTCACCGAATCTTCCCGCGATGCTGGAATCCAGGTTAGTTGCACAAGCGCACAAACCCCTGTAAGAAAGAAGAGACATTATTCACTGTGCTCGCTCCAATAACATGGACACTTATTTCACTGCGCTCTCTCTCTCTCTACGCGGTGCATACTTACCAAAAGCTCTCTGCAAACTTACCTAACCACCATGTCTCCAGTAGCGCTGAACCCGGACTCGAGGCGCTAATACCACATAATTTCTCCTGCAAGGGAAAGGGAGAGACATTACCAGTTGCACTCGAATTGAAGGCGCTGCGCAAACCTACCAGCAGCTAGCTTCTACAGGCAGCGCTACTCATCCACAAAAATACCAGCAAACAAAGACAATACGGACAATTTTGGACACTCAACATTCTCCCCGCAACGTTCACTTGTGAGAAGGACTATCTAGCCAGTGAAGAAACTGCCACCTTGAACGCTCAGCCTCGCTGTGAAGGCGTAAAACAGCGTTTGGCATCTGAACTCAGCCTTCAGACTTTGGCACCAATCACATGAGTGAATCGCGCCCCTGCAAGTGCAGGATGGAGTGCACACCCTTCTAAATATCAAGGCATTCCTCCGAGTGAAACAGGGGAAGTGAAGACTTGGGGTCAAGGGAGGCTCGTCCATCGCTCCTGCATAGACACAGGTGAGTGTGACACATATCAATTCATCTAAAAGATCTTGTAAAAAATGATAAAGTGCAATGATTAACGAAACATTTTCCCCCCACATTAGTCTGGATCAGAACAAGTTCATAGACTATTAAGATTTAAAACATTCACATTCTTTTACAAAACCCTGCACTCTAGAAGAGATAAAGTGCAGTGCGGACAGTCCATAACCAAGTGGCAAAGAGTTTCCTGAACGTCTTGTGCAAAAACGGTAAATCGATAAAGTGCCTATTGCTGAGTTCGGTTCGCAGTGCTTAGACGGTTACCTCGTAGCTAGCTGGTTTAATCTAAAGCGCATGCAAAGAGCCTGCACCTTATTGCACAGGAAATTAGTTAAATACAAGCAGAGAGATTCTCTTTTTCATGCAAACTTTGCATATTCTGTTTAAGAAGAATAGGTGTAAATAGAATCAATGGTTACCGTACAATCATGTCTGAAAACTTTAAGTTTAGCCCCCCATACTCGACTGATTATTTCCGCCTCCGAAGATCCCATTTCCATTAAAAGGTCTTGCCTCTTCTTTTTGTATGCATCAATTGAACCGATTGAGGCATCTTTTAACATTAAGGTCAAATCCAGATGAATTGAATTATATGGGGGATGGAGGAATTTAGCATAATTCGATAGTTGTCGCCAAGCCAACCATGCCTGTAAAGAAATAAGGCTCAGCTCATGGTGAATAGTCGAATTAGGAATAGATGCCTCCCCAAATCAATAAGAGACATATCAAGACCGTACAACAGCACTGGCTCAATCTTCATTAAATAATATCGTAAAATTGGTAAAATGGAGAATGTACACCCTCTGAAAAAAAGACATTTCATATGTAGAATGAGTGGACGAAGTTTGTCCTTTAAAATGTCCTTCCACATAACAATCGAAGCCGTGTTACACAAATTATAGCCCAGGTACCTCAAATTCTGTACCCACTCAAATTTCCCCGAACCCTGTACCCAACACATCGTTTTTGGCTTTGGAGATTTAGAGAAAATAACAATCTTTGATTTAGCCCCATTAGCCTGGAAGTGGAAGTGGAAAATAAATGTAGTTTGTGTTGCAGGCCTAATGCCGTTCGATCAAACAAAATAAAATCATCAGCAAAGGAAAAATAGTGTAACCTAAGGTGGCCTAGCCTAGCAGGAAATATGTTAGGAGACTGCCACAAAGCATTAATGTCACTTACATATAAATTAAAAAGAGTAGAGGCCAACATACATCCTTGCTTTAACCAATTTCAGACAAATATTAAGACTGTGTAATTTCATCTACAGGGTATTTCAAATGACACAAAAAAATGCATTTGTCATGTCAAGCGATGCAGTCTATACCGGTCCCTTGGTATTATGTTTAGCATCATGAAGTAAGTGAGCCAGAACTGTAGCATTCAACATGGCCCCCATTCTCTTCCTGAAACCCACTTGTGTTCTGGAAAGAAGCAAGGATTGGAGAATAGCAGAATTTATATCTCTAAAAAGCACAATTGCAAAGACCTTATTAATAGAATCTATTAAAGCAGTAGTTATATAGTTAGAGGGATTGAGAGGGGCACCTTTTTTAAAGATTGGTATAAAAGGAGAGTGTGTCCACGTTATAGGTATTAAGTGTGAACACATGGCCCTTAAATAGGTAGCATATCGTGCAGTAGATGGGATGCAGAGTAACTCTTACAGCAAATAATCCGAACCAACTCAGGAAGAAGTTAAAGTCGGCAATGCTGTTTTATTATCAATTTTTTAAAACAGGGAGTTACAACGGACATCAACGGACGTCGCAGAGCATAATCTTACTTGAAGCATTTCATAACAAAATCACATATATAAAGTAAAAACCGTCACACGTGATGTCACACTATGTCGCAAACAATAAAAACCTATGTGGGGTTGTAATAGGCTTAAAGGAAACATCTAAGTGTACTTTCTATAAGGGATCCAGTTGTGATTGGGTCTCTACAGTCAGGTGGACAACTTATACCCACACCTAGTGCAAGTCATCTTCAACAGTTATTTGACACACAGGTATTCATTGACTATCAAACTATAAGGCCCTTCGTTATATGGCCTCCTATAATTGGTTGGCATGCTCGTACACTTCTGGAACATTCGGCTCACTAGCAGCACGTAAGCTTGTACCCCAGGTGTCAGTAAGTGAACTTTGACCGTGTCTCCCCACCCAATAAGCCTAACATCTCTCATTGCCCATGACTTCTGCCATGGAGATTGCCTTTAAACTTGGCCTTGCAATGCAGTCTAGCTCCTGGGAATATATGGGAGTGTGAGCACATGCTATCTAAAGTCTAGAGATGTGTGCCCAACTTCTATTTCCATCCATAGTCCATTGACAGGAGACTGCAATTCGGCTCATTTTCTAGCTTTACTTGTATTAAATGAATACAACTTGGCACTCATAGTGTTCCTTCTTGCACCTTAGCAAGGGATGACTCAGCTTCTCACTTTCACTGTTCTTCAAGGATAGATAACCAGTTCTTGGCTGCTCCAGTATTTGACACTGGGCCAGAGAGCCTTTCTTGGTCCTTCCTTGATTCCAGCTGCTTTCTTGCCGTGACACAACTTTCAGCCATCTTCTCCATGGGCTTAAGTTCACTAAAATTGTGACACTGAAGTCCAGATGCTATATAATGACGGCACCGCCTGCAGTCTATTCACTACATATAGCCAGCTTCTAAGACTACTTAGTCTACTTGTGTTGCTGCATCTGTACAGTTATTAAACAGCTTGCATTTTCTGCAGTGCTCTTCACACATGCAATCTTCACTTCGCTTATGAAAGTTTACTTGATTCTTTACTTTGTCATCAGATTACATAAGGTCTATACATCTTCTTCTTCAGCCACTCTTCTCATTGAGTCACAGTCATCTCTTGTGACGTCACCATCTTCTCTTTCTTTCATCTTCATATTCCTTCAGCGACCTCTTCCAAGAGATTGTCATCTCTACGGGGATACATCAGTTAGTGTTTTCTTAGTGGATACCTTTTCTCGAAGGCTCTTCGTGAAATAATCGTAACCACTGGTGTCATGCATGGCTCAATTTCAGGCTTCCAGCATATAGGCAGGAGCGGGGGTGGGATTTCCCCCAGAGGCATTCCACTGCACCTCTATACTCCCCCCTCTGGTTGATTCATCGACCACACCTTCATTAACATCCACATTCTGAATTCTTATCTTGAAGAAGTGCTTCTTCAGGGTCCAAATCTTCACTACTCCCTTCAGGGATCCTGTTGATTTTAAATGTTCATCTACACTCCAGGTCATGTAGTTGCACTGTCCATTTATATTACAAAAGATCCATCATCCTACATACTTCTTGTGTTGCCTTGAATGTAGGAAAGTTATTCCCTCAGGTGCTACGATGTTGGCCTCTATATATTTTCTGATATCTTCAGCTGTCAACTCCTTGGGTCCAAACCCTGATTCCATATTGATCATGATCTTCATCCCTACTGCCTTCTTTGCTGTCTTCATGCACTGTGTAATTATCATCTTATTCACACAGAGTCCAAACATTATCATCACTAATACAGCTCCAAGAAACTTGAAGATAATCACCATCTATTGTGGAACCCATGAAAATATGGACGCAAACCAACCGCCATCTGCAATGGCCTCTGTCTCATCTTCCATCTGATTGTGCTGTTTTGTAAGCAACGTATGGCCTCTGTCAAGGTCCCATTCTCGTCGCCGTGCGAAAGTATGAACGTGCCACATGATGGCCTGATTTTGGCACAAACTCCTCCATCCATCGCCGTGATCATGTCAAGGACATACCTGTGCACATATGGAATAGCATCAAAAGATTCTATTGATTTCGCTGAGAAATAGTTCTCCTTCTGTGTTAGATTGAGAAATTTGAGTGCTCTTCTCCTTCTGAAAAGGGCATCCACTTTTGCAAATTCACCAATTTACAGATCACTCTGTGGAATCACTAACGCAGGAAAATGGATAAGCACTGAGGAACATGTTTCTCCCCAATCTTCTGGCATCTTCATGTATGCTCTGAACCCACAAGCCCAATATCGATCCATCAGGACAGCTGTCCCTGCTCCCATTCTAGTAACTTCAACTATAGTTTTGCAGCCTTTATTAATTCCCACATGATTCTTTCCTTCTCTTCTAAAGGATAATGTCGCATTTGCCAACGGGATCACAACCACTAGACCTAATTCTTCTTCGACCCATGTTAGTAGTTTGGCATACTTGGCTTACGACTTCAAACATTCATTGTTCACTTTCTGTACTTCTTGTATATATTCATTCTTCAGTAAGTGAGCTGTACAGGACATCGGCCCTTCTTCCCATCCCTTCTTGGTCTATAGACTAGCAGCTGAGATATTTCCCAGCACCCACGCATCCAAGGTATTTCTGTTTCATCAGCACAGTTCAGTCTCTCCATTTCTTTAACGACTACCTCTTCCTGTCCTGTAACAGGATACGTAAACATCTTGCTTTTCCATGCAGGTTCTTTTTCCATTTGTGTAGTCGTAATATTATAATCCTGAAATTGAAACAACCATTTCCCAAACCCATCGCAGAGCGGCCCAACTTCCTTGAAACGGTCCTCTGGTCGTACATGCTGCAAGATGAACAAGACATCTGGCTTGTGTTCTGGAATGTCTCTAGAGATGAAAGTTCAAGCGATATTCATGGCATAGGGCAATAAGTATTTAATCCCATCATTGTCTTCCGCCACGCTCCTCCATTGTCTCATTAACATTATGGTTGCTGCCCATGGAAACAACTCTAAAGCAGCTTTACTATGTAAAGACAACACAAGGAGATTTGGGCAAATCTACACTAGTTCCGGAGTGGGGAGGATCAAAGGGACATCTCTCTTATTTGGACCAATGAAATAGAGGGTGGGAACCAAGAGAAACAGGAAGACAAAGATAGAAATTGAACATGCATGTATTATACACCAGAATACACCATTTGTGGCATTCTGGAATTAGTTGGGCTTGCTCATTCTCCAAAATCGTACCAGCTTCAATATTCCTCATTATTGTTTCAATTGTTAAGGAAAAACACTTTTACTCCTGTAACTGCAATAAATCTGGCAACTGCAGTATTTCCTCTACTATTGTTACAAGCATCCTTCTAATTACAGGGCCATTCTTAGGATCCTGTAAACAAGTGGGAATATAAACATATCTTCTGACAAGAGCAGGATAAGCTTGAAGGATAAATACAAAAACAGCAAGAATAAGTCTGTGGGCAACTCTGTTTGTTAGCTCCATAGATTTAACCAAATAGAGACTCAGTGAGAAACGAGTCTGAAAATTGTTCGCATTTCGAGTCGTCAAATTCAAATTCGAAATTAGACATATTTGTGAAACATCAATAACTCCAAGTCCAATTTTCAAAAGATTCCTGTGACTCTCTGCACGGGATGCACGCCTGCTATAATATCTTTAAGGAGTGTTCAAACGAGTCACAGTCCAAATACAAAATCTTCATTTATCAACTGGTCGCTTTATTGTCCTTCTTTGTCATCGATTGAGTTCGCCCATGCTGAAATTTTTCATCTTGTCTTGCTGCTGGATCAACAGCTGGGGGTGGTGCGGTCTCTACAGTGTATAGCTTCACGACTTTCAAATGAAGCCACGCTTGTCAGCCTTGGACTTTTACTGCTGAGGGAGTAACATTTTCAACACAAAAGGAGCCATTAAATCTCAGCTCATGCCACTTCCTAGTGAAGTTTCTGATTAGCACGGTATCGCCAACACAAAAGTCTAGGTGCTGCTAGTAATTCAAGAGATCCAGTTGCTGAATGGTTTTCATCTGTGTTCTGAGACCGAACCCCTGATGCTTGAGTTGATCTGAAATGAGAGAGATGCTAGAGGTTATGCATGTCAAATAATTGTGCAGCTCATCACCTAGCAATTTTGCAGTACTCTGGGCATCACTTATACTCCTCGATGGAGGTGTAAGAGGTATTCTCATTTGCCTCCATGTTACTAGTTTGTGGGGTGTGAGGTGGTAGTCCGAACCAGGCTGATTTCTTAGGGCATATAAAGCTAAGGGCCAGCAATATAGCCATCCCTTTTTCAACATTAGTTAAGCTTGGCAATCCTTTCCTTAAGGAGGCCTTTGAGTCTCTAACATATCCCGCTTGCTTGTAAGTGATACATAGAAGAAAACCTGTACTTATGCTTAACAATAATCCTATTTGTTTGAACACTTAATTGACAAAGTGTGACCCATTATCAGATCTCAGCACTTCACACACGCCTCATCTTGGAGAGACTTCACATACTAAAAACATCACTGTGCAAGTGGCATCAGGGTGTATACACAGACCTGCCTCAATCCACCTAGAGAAGGGACACACCACTGCTTTCAGATACCTGTATCCATTACACATCTGCAGCATACCAACATAATCAATATGTAAATGCTGAAAAGGATCATTCGGTCTAGGAATAACTCCCCTAATCAGCAAGGGCGCGGGTGTTGGCGTCCCGCGAAGGGTGTCTGAATTAGCCCAGGAGGGCCACCGTACTCTCGGAGGGGAGGCCACGCCCCCTCCCTATTTCTTCTCCTTATCATCCCCGCAGGGCAGGAAGCCCGCGGGGGAGCAAGGGCGCGGGTGTTGGCGTCCCGCGAAGGGTATCTGAATTAGCCCAGGAGGGCCACCGTACTCTCGGAGGGGAGGCCACGCCCCCTCCCTATTTCTTCTCCTTATCATCCCCGCAGGGCAGGAAGCCCCTGGGGGAGCAAGGGCGCGGGTGTTGGCGTCCCGCGAAGGGTGTCTGAATTAGCCCAGGAGGGCCACCGTACTCTCGGAGGGGAGGCCACGCCCCCTCCCTATTTCTTCTCCTTATCATCCCCGCAGGGCAGGAAGCCCGCGGGGGAGCAAGGGCGCGGGTGTTGGCGTCCCGCGAAGGGTGTTTGCGGTCCTGTGGAGGTGCACCTTCTGGACTCTGTCTCTCTGACCTTAAGGTGGCGCAGGGCCGCAGTGTTTAGGAGGTGAAGAGGAAGGCCCGGCCGCCTGGAGAAAAAGGGTGAAAGTAAGTGTTGGCGAGGGACTGCAAGAGGAGTTGTTGTCTGTTTGCTCTGGACATAAGGGCTGAAAACTGGTGCAACTGGTGTGGACCTACTAAACCCGTAATGTCACTCCTCAAGTCCCTGAGATCCTTGAAAGCCCACGGCCCCCCTAGGAAACCCCCTCCTCCGTCACCAGCGCTCTCACCCTTCCACCTTCCTCCTTTTTGCTCTGAGGTTCATCTCGCCCGCCAAAAGAGTGGCCCCATTTCCAAGCGTAAGATCCTGGCTGTGAAGAGGTTTCACTCCCGGGACCAGAAGGGAGTGCCAGCCAAAGCCCTAATTCAGGATGGACAAAACTCTGTTCTATTACATGCGGGTGAGCACTTTACTTGTTCCCCCGAACCCCCTCTAGAGTTGAAAGAGGGGGGTTGTTGGTTATCGCAGGGGAACAGTATAGTCGCAGGACAAGGGATCACGGAAGGTCCAATACCTATCAACATTGGCAGTCTGTCTGATCCTTGTGAAGGAGGGGAATGCACCTCTAAGCCTCAGGCTACCACAGACTCCATCGGAGGAAGACCTCCTAGCCCGCTGTCCCACCCATCCACTGCAGTCATGCTCTCTCCCCATGTTTCCACCCTGAGCGGCAGCCTCCCCAAGGTGTTATCCTTTTCTGGAATTTTTGGTCCCGGAACGGAGATGCCGGAGTCCAATGAGGAAGTCACTGCAGGAATTGGAGCACTAGTCAGCAGCTGTCCCTCAGCTTGCTCCTCTCCTACCAGCAACATCAGGGCCTCCACCCCGCCATCTGGCTCTAATATTCATGCCAGCCCGGGAAAGACTCCTTCCAACTCTGCTCTGGCCAGCCCAACTGCGGGGGGCAGCCCTTCTTTTGGCGATGTCCGTGTATGGAACCTCCCCCTGGGCAACAGAAGTTTCGGGTGTGCACCTATGTCTACAGTGCGCCTATTGGCTGGCCCCTCTCTTCATCCATCCCCACTCAAGGTGCCCAAACAACCAAACTGTGAAACCTCCCCGGCTGTAGGGCCGGTTATCAATCCATCAATTGAGGTGGACATGTCACTAGGGGGGTGTAAGTGTAAACAAGTTCTGGCAGAGTTGGCCGCTATTAGAAATTTGCTTACAACACTAATAGCCATGCAGGGGAAGGGGAAAGGGGAGGGGGAGTCTTTTCCCACTCCAATTGTTTGTAAGGGTCTCTCTGACTTTTCTTTGGTACACCCTAAGAACCTCGACCCTCCTTGTCCCGAGACTATAGTCCCAACTTCTTCTGGCCCTAGTTTGTTGTCTGGGATGATACATTCGGTCATTGAAAAAGGTCCCAGGGTAGGGGGATCCAAGCATAGCGAACCCAGTGGGGCGGTAGAAGCCCTCATCATGGGGGGATGATTGACTGTGGTCAACGACACAGAGACGGTCCATCTCAGCCGCCTGTTCAAGGCCAGATTGGCCGAGCTACAGTGTATCTCCACGGGGTACCAAAAATGGAAAGGAACTTGCTGGAGTCCAGGGAGTCCCTCGTAAATAAAAGTGTCCACTGGTTACGATCCGTGAGAGGTTGTTCCTTTGTGTCCAGGGAATCCTTGGTGGGCTGTCGGAGAATGGCCAGTTTGGGCAATAGCTCGGAGGATATAGTGGAACTGGCCTTTTCTGATAGGAGACTGGCGAGTAGGGTCCTGAGTCAATGGAGGGGGACAGGAGGGACGCCAGGGAGCGGAATTGTAATCAGCCCACACTTATATTTAGGCTCCAAATATCCCTTGAGGCCAGTCAGGAGGCCCTTCCCCCTGTCTGGGGCAAACCTCACTCCCCTGGGCCGTGCTCGGTTAGGCTTTTTGGGGGCCAGGCCTTGGCATGGGGAGTTATTCAGAGGGTGATGTGGTCCTATGTTTCTTCTTTTTTTGTTCCCTTATCTTGTATGGATCTGCAATTTTATGAAATTATGACCTGGATTTGTGTAATAATGTGTATCTCTGTCGTTTAATGGCTGTTTTTATACAACCGAATAAACTTGTTTGCTTGCTTGTATACCCAGCTGTACATTTCTGACATACAATGCAATTCACTACATAGAATGCAACATGTTCTAACAGATTCATAACTAACCAGTCTTCTGCACGCAAATCTATACCCTCATTGGTAGACATAATCTATGGTGGAGGATAAGCTGTCTCCCCTCTTGCAAATTGACTATTCTGCACATTCCCTTGGCTCCAACATACACGTGCAATGTGCCCTGTCATCCCGCAAGTCCAACATGCAGTGGGAGACTACCTGACTTGTCCCCTTGGTTGCATCCTTCTTGCGCATTCTGATTCACATACTGTATGTTCTGAAACCCACCTTGATTGCTTTGAAATCCACCCCTTCCTCTATAGCCCAGGCCTCTACCTCATGGAATGAACCCATTCCCTCCTTGGTCCATCAGGTGCTGATTATTCACCTGCAATGTACCCACTGCTTGCTCTATTCCCAGCCTTTCTCCGCTTGTCAATACCGCCCCTTCTATGGCATACTTTGACAATTTCTTCAGAACTAATTTAGCTTCTTCAATTTTCCTTGCCTCATCTTTCTTCTTGTTTTTCTCCTGTAATAGCTGACAGTGATGCAATATTGTCAGCTGTATTTTAGCCCATGGCTTCACTTCCATCCCCACTTGCTTGTTCATTTGCAGCTGGACTTGCTCGGGCAACCCCTGACATAAAATGTGGTAAAATAATGCCACCATTTTTTCCCATTGTTAACTCGTTTCAAGAGTCCAAGGCTCTTGAATGTCCTGAATGTGAGCAATAGGGTCTTCACCATCCTTCATCTTATGTGTCATAATTACACCCATATCTGACATGTCAGGATATTGTACCCTGAGACCCCTCTAAACATCCGCAGTGCAATTATTTGCACTCCATTGTGTGCTGTGTTCTGTGCTGTCACACTTGAATAGCCTGCTCTCCTCCATATGTCATCAGCTATTTCCTCAAGAATGGTTGCCAAGAGACCCTTAATGTCTCCTATGGCCAACAAATGTCCTCCTGTTATTTTTTCTAATCTGTAAATCCATTTTCTACAACCAGAGTTGCATCTTAAATTAACCTTATCCATCTGTGGCCATGGAATATACTATGGTCTTGCTCTCCCTTTTCCCAATAAGGGAAACAGCATGAACCCTAACCTGCAGTCAGCTCCCATTGTCTGCCTATCCATGACAGAGACAATGGTCCCTTATCGTCTCCTCGCTGGCAGTGACCTTAACCTGCTCAAATATGGCAGTGATTCTCCTTTCTCACTATACGATCGTCCTCTGGGAAGCTCTGGGTATGCTATGGGATCTGGCGTCCTTTCCTCCTCTCACATGTCTAGTCCCGAACTAGTGTGACTCTCATCCCCTTCACCCTTATCTAAGTTCAGTCTGCTTAAGGATAAGGCTCTGTGTTTGCGGCTGAATGAATTTTCTCCTTCATCTCGTAATTGAAATACTAGGGATTGATCTCCCTTCCCTCGGCTTCCCGATTTACTACTTTCCTTTAATTCTCATTAGGCCTTATCAATCCTGTGCCTGATGCTCCCTATATCAAAGTTCTCTTCGTCTATTGCTACTGTAGATGCCCCTGACATTGATCCCTTTAACAGAAGGAACTCTTCCATTCTGTCCCATTGTTTTGCTGGACTTGGCACCATTAGCTCCTTTTGAATGAGGTTAATATCAAGCGCCCGTTGTCTCCTCTTACGTTCTAACTGTTATCTAATTCTCTTTGCTTTCTCACCTCCCTTCGAAATCTCTCTTCCTCTTCCCTTTGTTTTTCTCTCCTTGCGTCTGCTCTCCTTTCTCCCTCTTCTCTTTGTCTGTGTGTTCTTTTGTCCTTTAATTTCTGCGCTTCTTCATCTCTCGTCCTTTCTCGTCTGTCCCTATCTTCTATTGCTCTTTGCCTGTTCTCATACTTCGTTTGCTCCTCTGCCCGTTCTTGTTTTTTCTCTTGCTCCTCCTAATATATCTGTTCTCAATGCTCCTTGCTCTTTCTCTTATGTTCCTCTTCCTTCAATCTTTTTTCTTTTTCCCTGTCTTTTCTATCCTGTTTGTCCAGATCTTCTCTTTGCCGTACTTCCTCAATGCTTTTTCCATCTCGCTTGAGTAATATCTGTCCTCCCATCCATTCATTCTGCATGAGCATTACCTCAACAGCTTCATCTTTCTCTCCTTTCAATCTCTTAATTCCTCGTTCTATTTCTGGCGATAAATTCGATCGCTCATTTTTCTCTTCCTTGTTTTGTATGATCTTAAAGATCTCCTCTTTTTTCTTACTCTCTTCTGTTCTATCATCACTGTTATAAGCGGGTGGTTTGTATATTGGATTACTATACCCCGTTTGAGCTTTCAGTTCCTTTAAAGGATACAACCCTACTTCTTCCATATCAACGCCTTTAACTTCAGGCAAGGTAAGGTGAGCCAAAGGATCAACACCTTCCTCCTTACGCTGGCTAAGCATCCGCTCCTCAGGTGGCAGATCTTTCCTCTCTTCCTGGTACATTTTCCAAAGCTCTAAAATAGCAAGCCTTTTCTCCAATTTTGTCCCTGTGTATACAGCGTGCAAGTATGTGGTCATGTGTTTCAGTACTGCTTTTGACATTGATCCCCGTGCGGCCATGGCATAAACATCTTATCTGCTATACCTTTCACCCATTCCACACTATACTGTTTGAGCTTGAGCATGTGCTTTGGCAGTGTCTTACATAAATGCATCAGAGGAGTGTGTCCCATTGTGACAAGTCTCAATTGACTGTCAATACTTAGCAGGCTTTATAAAAATACCTTTACCAAAAACAACAAATATGAGTGCGCTCATACAATCGCCACTCAAAAGCTCTTTTTATCTCTGGATTGGTACCAACCACTTCCCTAGATATATAGTATAACTTCTTGACTTGTATCTCAATTCTTTCCCAACATATATCACCTTTAGAAACTTTTCCTTCACACAAATACACAGACAGACTAGTCGACTTTGCACATAAAAACCTCGGTTATCACCCTTTTTCCTCTTCCCCTCTAATAAATTCTCTGATCAGAGTTTATCTTGTCTCCTTATATGACCCTGTTCATACGTATCCTAGGGACCCGTGCTGGGATGTGTGATGACCGCTTCTGAACTCCTTATTTCAGGATTCTCAGGTGCTATATCTCTCTCTATCTTTACACAATACTTGCTGTTGCTCCCGTTACTTTTAAAATTACCACAACCTCGTTCCCTTAGTTTGCCATTCCCCTTAGTCTACTCACCATTCGTCCGTTTGACTCAAGGCCTTCGGTATCGTCTCCTCCTCCAACCGACCACTTTCTCCTTCCGTCCACAAAGCGCTGTGGAAATCAGGTAGGGATTTTGTCAAAGAGGGACCCTGCCCACTGTCTCGATTCATCTTGCAAGATTTTTATCCGGCCTCTCTCCACAGGAAGCCCTGCTATCTTCCGACTAAATTGCGGAGGATGTCCGATCGTCTAAAATACTGGATTTACTTAATCGATGGGTCTAACCATCCTACCACTGCTACCAAATTTACATATGGCCCTTAAATAGGTAGCATATCGTGCAGTAGATGGGATGCAGAGTAACTCTTACACCAAATAATCAAACCAACTCAGGAAAAAGGCAAAGTCGTTATACTGTTTTATTATCATTTGTCTAAAACAGGAAGTTACAATGGACATCAACAGACGTCAAAAAGCATAATCTCACTCGAAGCATTAAAAAAAAATCGCATTTATATAGTAAAATCTCATCATACGTGACGTCACACTACTTGGCAACCAAGGAAAACCTATGCGGGGTTGTAATAGGCTTAAAGGGAACATCTAAGTATACTTTCTATAAGGGATCGGGTTGTGATTGGGTCTCTACAGTCAGGTGGACAACTTATGCCCACCCCTAGTGCAAGTCATCTTAAACAGTTATTTGACACACAGCTTATCATTGGCTATCAAACTATATGTCTTTTTGTTATGTGGCCTCCTATAATTGGTTGGCATGCTCGTACCCTTCTGGAAAATTCGGCTCACTAGCAGCACGTAAACTGGTACCCTAGGTGTCAGTGGGTGGATTTTGACCGTGTCTCCCACCCAATTATCCCAACATCTCTCATCGTCCATGCCTTCTGCCATGGAGATTGCCTTTTAACTTAGCCTTGCAATGTATTCTCGCTCCTGGGAATATATGGGAGTGTGAGCACACGCTATCTGAAGTCTAGAGCTGCATGCCCAACTTTCATTTCTATCCATAGAACATGTGTCAGTAGACTGCAATTCAGCTCATTTTCTAGCTTTAATTGTATTAAATGAAAAAAACTTGGAAACCATAGTGTTCTTGTTTGCACCTTAACAAGGGCTGACTCAGCTTCTCACGTTCACTGTTCTTCAAGGATAGATAACCAGTTCTTGGCTGCTCCAGTCTTTGACACCAGGTCAGACAGTCTTTCCCTGTTCTTCCTTGATTCCAGCTCTTTTCTTGCTGCAACACAACTTGTAGCCTCAGCCATCTTCTCCATGGGCTTAAGCTTACTAAAATTGTGACACTGAAGTCCAGATTCTATATAATGATGGCACCGGCTGCAGTCTATTCACCACATATAGCCAGCTTCTAAGATTAGACTACTTGCGTTCCTGCATCTGTACAGTTATTAAATGACTTACCCTTTCTGCAGTGCTCTTCACATGTGCTTTGGTATAGCATTGCTTCACAAATATACACGCGCCACAAAGAAGCTGTTTGATACGGAAATATAGTTAGATCCAACTCAAATTTTATTGTTGAGTGGTAATCATGTAATTCAGTTGGCCTTCTATGATAACATGTGTTTCAGCATAAGCTATGCCTTTGTCAAATCAGGGCAATTCTAAAGTAAACTAAATAATTTTTTGTATATGATAGTCGAAACAAAGAAAAACCAAAAATGAAAAACAGAAAGTAAAGAATATATAAAAAATAAAAATTAAATAATAGCATTTTTGGAAAATGTTAACAAATTGTTTTCGATTCATTATGTCATTTGATCAGTACAAATATAATCAATGTAGTTATAAACATATATGCCCAACCATATTTCATACTGTCAAGGATGGCACTCTGTCAAGAGTGGCACCAGGCACCCAGGTAGGTCTTGGGTGGCTGTGCTGATGTAAGGTGACAGATAAACACACACAGCAGGAAGCTCAACAAGAAAGAAGAATAGGTAACAGTAGCTGTGAACAAAAAGGGGCAGAGAATACAAAGATACAAACAAACTGGATTCCCTTTTGGGGTGTATGCAGAAAATGGGAAAGAGTGTTCCACGGACCTTTGGAAACTCCAGCCTTCTGCATAGATTGCTATTACAGGAGCCCACTCTGTATGCTCATGGCTGGGAACAACAGCTGTGGGTGTCTGTACAGAAACAGTATAACTGAAATGGATAACTTAAGGGAGAACCAAAGACTCAAGGAAGAGAAGGACAGGGATCAAGAACAGGGGGTTGCAAACAAGGAAGAGAGTAAGGGAGCAGTAACTAGGAAACAGGGGGCCTGCAAACAAGGAAGCAGGGCTGGAGTAGCGGATGGCACCAGGTGCAGGCAAACTGTAGAGGACTGCAGAGAACTGTAGTAGGCTGCAAGACAGGGAGTCCAGAGGAGCAGGACAGAGAGCTGTAGTAGGCTGTGAACAGAGAGCCCAGGGAAGCAGGGCAGCAAAGGAGCGAGCTCAGAGGAGCAGGGCAATGAGGCAGGGATCCCAGAGGAGCAGGGCAGAGAGCTGTAGTAGGCTGCAGACAGAGGAGCAGGGCAGCAAGGAGCGAGCCCAGAGAAGCAGGGCAGCGTGACAGGGAGCCCAGAGGACCAGGGCTGCAGGCAGAGGAGTGTAGCTGGCTGCAAGGCAGGGAGCCCATAGGAGCAGGGCAGCGAGGCAGGGAGCCCAGAGGACCAGGGCTGCAGACAGAGGAGTGTAGTAGGTTGCAAGGCAGGGAGCCCAGAGGTGCAGGGCAGCAAGAAGCGAGCCCTCAGGAGCAGGGCAGTGAGGCAGGGAGCCCAGAGGACCAGGGCTGCAGGCAGAAGAGTGTGACAGGCTGCAAGGCAGGGAGCCCAGCGGAGCAGGCCAGCAAGAAGCGCTGGAATCAGAAGCCAGATGAAATGGCAACAGGAACAGCATTCAAATCGTGGCTCAAGGCAAAAAGGTGCTGGAAGGACTCTTAATGCAAGAGACTGAGCTCCTGCAGGCAGCTGCTTAAATACAGCCCTGCCCTGTACTGAGGCAGGCTAATTGGCAGCACCTGGAGCAGCACACCTGAAGGCAATCTGCCTCCTCCCTCTCTGGTCCTAGAAGGTGGAAGCAGCACTGATCGCTCGGGCTTCTGGGGATTGTGTTTCCAATACTGATGAATGGGAATAGCCAGGAATTGATCATTGTAGCAAGGTGCATTATGATACATGTAGTTAGCTGAATTAAATTACAAAGTACCAAAGTTGTGCAAATGGAAATTAAGGACCAAAGTGTGAATAGGGGTTGTTCAAAGAGTATTATGAAGATAAATGAGTTCAAAATAGTCCATGATGGTTGCCAATGTGTGTGCCAGTGACACAGGCATGACACATACATCCCATATGTCAATCACCAGTTATCCATCATGTTATTTCATTTCAATGACCATATCATACAATGCATATTCAGAAAATACAATATATGTGAGTAGATAGTCCACAGAGAAGCGGGAGGGGGTCAAGGTAAGGTAGTTCGGGAGATTAAAGAAAAAACAATAAAGAAAGGGAAGAGAAATAAAAAAAACATAAATGAGTAAAGATGGTGAAAAGAACTGTAAATTCAAAATGTATTGTTTTTGACAATATATCTATTTATATTGTTTAATTGGGTCAAAATCTCAATCACGATAGGTTACCATTTACAAATATTTAAACAATAGATATGTTGCATGGCTTTCTTAAGGTGGGTTACCACCTTTTACCCAAATTATGTTGCATATTGTCGTCTATTCTTGAAGTTAAGGTTGCTGCGTCATGGGTTAAATCCCTCCTAGGTATAATCATAGCCTTCATTATTATTTAATATAGAAGGAAGCTACTTGTGGTATGTTATTCCTATAAGTGCCCATTGATGATATGTATGGGGTGTATGAAGTGTTCTTTTACTTCCAAAGGACCCAAACACGAAATTGCGGATGTTCGTTTTGGTCATTTTCAATTCAAATGCATGTAATGTTAAAGGTTTCTTCCTTAAGTACTTATTTGGTCTATTAGATGTCTAACTGTAACCTCAGCTCGCTCACAGATATGCAAGTTAAGGGCAACCTAGATAAAAATGTTTTAGTTAAAACGATCTAGCCCCTTCTGTAACATTTTGTTAGGCACGCAAACATTAAGTAGTGTAAATAAACTCTGTTTTATGGTTTCTCACTACGTGCGATTCCCACATGGTGAAAACTGCAGAAGAACCCAGCCCTCTTATTATCTAGTCATGAACGCATCTGTTCGTCATGGATCGAGCCTGATAAGGGGTCTGTTAACAGCCTTAGGGCTTACCTGCAAAGTTCCAAGCCCCTCACGTCCGTTTGTTTGCACGTTCTTGCACGGTCGGAAACTGAACTACTTTTTGTTGGTATACGTTACCATAGTTTCAGCTATTGTCTTTCTTCTCTGTCTACTTTGGTCGCCATATTTCGGGGTCAACACGTACATTTCTAAATGAAGATATATTGCTTGTAGGTGTTACGGGTTGGTTGTGAATAACTTTTAAAGCAATTGTCTCTATTCTTATATTTGAAACGTTTCCATGTCGGTAATTTATAAGAGAAAAAAACATTTTAATAAAGTTTTTTTTACACTGGCAGGACGTACCCTTATTGATTAACCATTTTTTTAAAAAACCGAACATGTCATTGTTTTTCAAAATTGGATACATTTTACTTGGCCTGATAATTGCATTAACTATTATCTTAATCCATAAGGTGTATATAGAGCCATCTGTTTATATTTGTTTAAGGCCATTACTTGCCAGATGGTAGCTCCGTTTGCACGCAATCTAAAACATCTATCTAATTGTGAGTCAAGTATATTAATGATACAACTACTCATTAACCCGTGGAGGTTTTCAATGATAATATATCACTAGTTCATCTGTAGTTTATTGCTCTTTGGCTTTTCTTTTTTTGGTTGTGTTTTGTTTAATTCTTTGTTATGTATAGCTTCTTCACACTCATTACTATTTAAGAAAATCTTGTTTTCATATACTGTAAGGTTAACTACATCTTGGAGTGTGTACAACTCCAGTTTACACAGTTATATAAACCTACAAGAAGGATGACATCTCACTGT
This sequence comes from Ambystoma mexicanum, assembly GCF_040938575.1. Lineage (NCBI taxonomy): Eukaryota > Metazoa > Chordata > Amphibia > Caudata > Ambystomatidae > Ambystoma > Ambystoma mexicanum. The sequence goes on from NC_090940.1 coordinate 266,090,239, forward strand.
CCGAATTCAATCCTCTTTCCACTGTTCTGAATATGCAGATCTATTTGGCTTCTTCTTGTCTTAACCGTAGTTCCTGGTTGCCGCCTCTTGGTTCTAGGCCGACGTTTTTAAGACCAATAAACTTGATTTCTTTCTTGTCACATACTTGGTGCTTCTGCTGGCAGTGGTAGGCTAGGGGTAATGTTGTGTCTTGACTACCAATCAAAGATAAATGTTCTCGAATTTGTACCCGCAATTCACAGATTGTGCTGCCTATATGTATCAATCCACATTCACACACAATTGCATAAATTATGTATTTTGATATTGGGCCTCATTACGAGCTGCCTCCAAACTTGGGTACGGGTCCGTGGTCCCTGAATGGGGAAATACCGGACCATTCTGACTTTGGAGGGCCCAGTATTTCCCCATTCAGGGAACCCGGACCATCCCCATTCCCATTTCAGTCCCCATAGGGCTCAATGGGAATGGGGAGGGAGCTAACAACGGGCCCGTTCATAATGGGCCCCTTCTTAGCTCCCTGGTTCCCTCGCGGGACCCGCTACGGACATCTGGTAAAACCAGACGTCCAAAGCGGTTCTCGCAAGGGGACCTTGTAATAGAGCGGAATGGATTTAACGGCACCGACACCTTTCCCGGCGCCGTTAAACCCATTCCGCCAGGGTCATAATGAGGCCCATTGTCTCTAATCTTGATCTGAATTCAATTTGATTCCTTGAACATGTCAGTGCCATCTAATGCGTGCCTGTACATCGAGCATGTGCCGCATTTTCTGAAACCCAATGTGCGGTGTTGTAGCCTGAAGAGGGAAAATCGAGATCAAACTCCTGCCCCCTCACCCCAGGCACATCAACAGACAGAACAGCAGGAAGAATAAGGAGCACGCTCATCATTTGCACCAGGATCCAGTACACCCATGGGTGACAAATATGCTGAAAGACACCCACTTCACCAACATTGCAACCTACATGCTACATTCAATGCAGCAATACCAGAATCTACAAAACACAATAATTCCTGTTTAAAGGCTTGCAGATGCTTATATGAATTAACCTAATCTAATGGCACTGTGTAAAGCCATGTTTTAGGAAAATTACAGCCACGTACACTTGTCTCACTGAACACCAGCCGCATTGGGGATTTGTGCTGACTTCAGCAGTGCACCTCGCAAACCCAGCAGCAGCCCAAGGTCTTACAGTAAAATAAGATTCCTTTCCTTGAACGACAGTGAACTCTGGCAGACAAGCATTTTTAATTATTCACAAATACGAGTAAGTCAGAGCAGAACATCCAGGGCCCAGTGTTTTTTCTCTGGGAACGAAAGACATTTTCGCATGACCCATACATCATTTGAAACATAATTGTAACAAGAATGGATCAGCTCTGGCCAATGAACGCCGAGGGCCCAGCGGCGAAAAGCCCATTCAAGCTAAAACTAATGGGAACAAATTCACAATGCAACAATTTTAGAATTAGGCAATGGGGGAGGCACAGTTAAACCAGCCCACTGACACTAAAGTCCAGAGGTCAGGATGAGATAGGTTTCTGGGAGCTAGTCCAATTCTGTGATGTCAGCCTGCAGTGTGTTACAAAGCTGGCTTGCAAGCCAGCCCCGGGGGAGACGGTGCCTGGATTATCACTGTGCACAAAGCCCTCTGTGTGTTTTTTTGCTGCCCAGAAATAAACACAGCTTAGAACATGTTGCTGCTTGCTTGGAACTCTGCTGCATTTCTTTGGGCAAAATGGTAGGTGTTGGGGCCTCCCATAGCTGGGACCCCCAGAAGACCTAGTGGGGGTCCAACTTCTCCCCAACAATCCAATTAGTGATTTGTTCTTTTTTTTACTTCTGGGAGCAATGACAGACTCAGTTTGGACTTCAATGTGTTTGCACTTCTATAGATAATAGATGGGAAGTCCTCTGCAAAGTTACAAATGTGTGTGCCCAGTTTCAACAGGTGCCATTCTTTTTAAGAATCTTTATTTTTTGATTATTCTCACAATATGTGGTTATAAATGTTACTTTCTCTAGGTCCGGATCTTGCTTTGTTCTTTGTATCAAAGTTTGTTTTCTGGTTAGTAGTCTCTGTGCTTTGTCATGTGCTATTTTCATGCATTTGCCTGCATATCCCCTGGCCTGAAACCATGTGGACAGAAGAGCACATTCGTCATTGAAGATATTTTGGTCAGCACTGTTCCTACGTGCTCTAATAAATTCCCCTTTTGGAATATTTCTTATGAAAGGGTCATGATGGCAACTGCTGGCAAAAAGCGTATAGTTAACCTCAGTTTCCTTTTGATATGTTTTGGTCATGAGTTGGTTCCCAGACACATAGATGGTTAGATCTAAAAGGTTGATATTTGTGTGACTGCTTGTTCCAGTAATTCAATTACTACAGGGTTTGAATTAGCTCTCTTCATAAATTCCTCTAGGTCTTGCTGGGTTCCTTCCAAATCAAAAGCACGTCACCTATATACCTAGTCCACATGATGACATTTGTTGTGTACGCTTTGTCAGTGTATATGTATTTATCCTCAAACAATGCCATGAACAAGTTGGCTAATGCTGGAGCGTATTTTACGCCCATGGCGGCTCCTCTGGTTTGTTTATAGAACTCATTGTTAAATAGGAAAACATTATTCTGAAGTGTTGTCATAAGCATTTCTTTTAACATGTTCACAAAATGGTAAACTGAGAGTCTTGCTGGAATGTATACTCGATGGTTTCCACTGCTAATTCATCCCTGTGCTTCCAGCCTGTAACTCTCTTTAGGTTTTGTTTTGTCACAATTTAGTATCATGTCTCCCAGCATTGATCTGTTTCTGTTTATTTTCACTTTTCAGTGTTACCTTGATATACTCCACACCACAACTCCCACTCTGCAATTTTTATTCTGGTTCTCTTTGCCTGGTTGGCACTACTCCACTGGGTCTTTGGGAAATACCATAACATCATATCATTTTTGGTTCTCTTGATTGGTTAGTTCCACGGCTCTATGCTCTTGGGTGTCGGAGCTACAATTCCTTACATACAATTTTAGATTGTTTCTCTTGGCGTGTCATGATCACCAACACACGTTGCTTGTGGAGTGTCAGAGTCACAGTGGTCAGCATCAACTTCAAGCACACAATTCTCTTTGGTTCTCTTGGCCTGTCAGTTCGGCTCAGTCTAAGTACCTTAGCTCTCATTCACGCACTTCTTATTTTGTTCTCTTTATTTGTCAGCAAAACTGCAGTAGACTTTTGAAGTGTTCAAACGACAACTCCCTACATGAAACCCTTCTCTGGTTCTTTAGGCTTGTGTGCATAACTATGCTAGGATTAGGGAGTGTTGGAATCAGAACTCAGACCATAAACTTCTCGTTGGTGCCTCAGGGTATTGCATGCATTCTCCTTTTGTGGTTGCCTTGAGATTCTTGACTACATTGGCATCTCAGCTCTTATTCACCATTCATTCATTGCATATCATTCTGGACTTTCTCCAACTGTGACAACTGTTGCATTTGAGGAACTGCAGGATTCCCTTTTTTTATTTGTTTGGCTGAATTAGATCAACCTTTCAAATCTTCAAATTCATCTCTTAGAAAAGCATACAATGTGTTACATGCATACATATCATTCATATTTACAAACACATGAATTACATTGACATTTAAATTTTAAACATTTAAAATTCTTGGAGATTGCAATGATTTTGGATCATACACTGTGCATTATTCTCATAAATTATTGGAAACTAATCTGGAAATAACTGAGCAATAAAATGGACAATTGCTTTCCTCATAGGTAGTTTTGTGCTAGAAAAGATACACCGCCATAAGTCCTCATGATCAGTTGGTGTAAAAATACATAGTGTTTTAGAGAAAAATAGTTTTCGCTGCGTTTCCAAATTCGGACAAGAGACTATAATGTGTTCTAAAGTCTCTATCTGCATGGTATTCTTACAGAAACGAGAGAAATTCAAATGTTTAGGGATTTGTCATTAGTAGGCCATAGATTTAATCTGAATCTAAGGTCTTTGTTTCTTATATATGCAGAAGGACATTTGACCAAATAATCTGACATTTGTCGATGTCTCTTATGTCCAAACAACGCAGAAGTAAAATCCTTATATGACATGCCTTTTTCTCTGTTGGAAATCCAACTATGCTGATATAATTTCCTTTTTGCTTGCATTGGATTTTCAAGTAAAAATTATAGAGCAATGCTTGCATCTGACATATTATTAAAAACCTCTTGTCGCCACAATAACGGAAATGCATGCGCTGAAGAAGTCAAATAGTGTGCTACTCCCCTAAGATGTTATTTAGTTGTAAGATCAATAAGCATTTGCATAGAAAAGCACATTCTTTCCATTTACATATACTGATAAAGGCAATAAGCCCAATTCACAGCGCAAAATCGGCATTGGAGTGCATGTGGGTAATCTCAAGACCTTTTTCCAAAATCGAGCTTCAAGAACAGGCCATAATGGTTGTTGATTACTTAACAATACTTCCATCCCATACACCAAGACTGGCACAACATTTTGCTCGTTAAAATCCAATGTATGTTTATAAGAAAATTTGCCATACTTGTAGACTAAGATTTTTGCTTGGGAAGTCAAGGGTGCTATTTTATAATCGAGGCTGTGTAGATGTTTCAAATATTTTACAGAATCTTGGACATACATACCCAAATACTTAACGTCTGAGACAATGTGAAGGTCCTTTTGATGTATGTGCCAATTATATTTAGTGAATCGTTTTATAGTCCTCCTTTTACACACCAATATCTAAGTTTTTTCTCGATTCACAGCCATATGATTCAGATCAGTGTATTGTGCCAATCCATTTATTAGATTTTGAAGCCCTGTCGGTGTGCGCGACAACAGCACCAAATCATCCACATACAACATCCATGATATACGCTGGGTTCCCAATTTAGGTAGGTCCGACGCAATAGAAAGAACCAATTCACCAATATCCAACATGAAAAAAATAAACAGTGTCGATCCCAAAATGCAACCTTGTTTAAAGCCGCGATTCATTTTAATAGGAGGAGTTAATAAACCCTCTGTATTCAAACGAACCTGCAGCTGAGTATTTAAATGAAAATGCTGAATCAGCGCAATCAGAGAGGAAGGACATTCATAACGATGCAATTTTTCATACAGCAGATTCCGATCAATGGAATCAAAGGCAATTTTGAAATCTACAAAGGCCATGTATAGAGACTGATTTTCTGTTGCACTTTGTGATTTCAACACATTTAAAGTCATCATGTTTGGTGTGGTGCCTAGACCTGTTACAAAGCCAGACTGAAAGGGGTTGCGTCTGAATGTCTTTAGTGACCAGTTGTTAAATTCACGTAGAACAATGCGCGCAAATATTTTACTTGGTGCATCCAGCAAAGATATCGGACGATAATTTGCCGGGTTGAAGCGGTCCCCTTTTTTATAAATTAGAACGATGATGGCACATTTCCATGATTCAGGAATCCTCTGCATTCGATTGATATTATTAAACATGTCAAGTAAAATATGGGCCCAAATCTCTGAGTGAGTAAAGAATATTGTCCCTATCAAAATTCAGATGGAATGACCCAATGTGAGTAGAAATACAATTATTACTTGAGTCCAGCTGTTGGGTATATATGTTGGTGAAATAATCAACCCACGATTGTTCATTTATGCAAGTTGACTGGATTGCTATTTGATTACCAGCAACACATTGGTTTAACAGAGACCACATTTGTGTGGTATTTTTGTTACTTAAGGTGCGTAGCATGTTAGCGCCATCAATTTGGTATAAGTTAGACTTTCTACCCCTCATCCAATTTTTAAACTTAGTCTTAATCTGTTTTAAAGCATTTACTCGAGAGGCTAGTGGTAGTTTTAGGGCTTGACGTTTTTCTTGTCGAATTTGTGTTTTTTCCTCTTTGACCTCCCTGCTGAAATTATGAAAATGGGGCTTTTGAATTTGCTTTGGTGGTCTTGAGGTAATTTGAAACACTGCATAGCCTCAGAATAAATTACTTCTTCCAGATCATGATTTACGCTAGCTTGGCCAAGTTGCAAAGCATAGTAATCACTAAACGCCTTGAGCGAGGTATCATTCCAGAATAGTCTATTGCGGGCTGTGTTTACACTTGTATTACCTTGTATGTAATCAAATTGAGCTTTGTTTGCCTATTTAGGGACTGACCATTCCATACACAACATATTGTGATCACTCAAATTTGTATGATACACTTGGAAAGACGTAAGTTGTGACATAATTTTGCCGTCCACATAGATATAGTCTATTGTACCGGCACTGTTTTCTCTCTTTCTGGTCGGTCTCGGGGGTGTATCAGAGGGAAAAGAACCACTGATGACCAAAAGATTTCTTGATTTAACCAGGTTTAACCATTTCATCAAACAACTGCTGCAATGAGTTTGTTTTTGAGGAAAACAATGTAGATTAAAATCACCTGCTATAATGGTATAACAAATACAAAGACCGAGTAAAATCATGTCCAGTAAACCAGTAAGATCATCCAGAAATTGATAATAAGACTTGGCCTCAGGATTCCAATACAAGTTGATCAAAGCAAAGGATTTTAAGTTATGTTGTGCCTTGATCAACTGTATATACGGATTTGGGGAGGCCCAAAACTTAATTTTTAAGGAAGAGCTCTGTTTAACGGCAATCATCAACCCTGGCATAGGCCTACCCCGGGCTCCCTTGTTTGCATGAACTACCTAGAAGTCATAGCCATTCCACACAGGTGTATCTATGAGCCACGTTTCTTGCAGCATAATTATATCATGCATACATAGCTCTGTTGCTTTGTTCAGAAGATGCCTAAAACCTCGCAAGTTCCAGCTGATTAATGATAGCTGCTGTTCTTTCTGGAGTAACCTCTAGTGACAATTACTTTGCTGAGTGCAGACACAAGCTTTACTTTTTGTTTGATTTTTGCCGACACTCAGATCAGTGTTATTGGAAAATGGAAAAGCCAGGTCCTCCTTCAGCTGCTGTGGGTCATGCAAATCTTCCAAGAGCATGAAACCTAAATCAAACAATTGAGCTTTGTGTGCCCAATTCAAGATCCGGATTACTCTGGAGTTTATCCATAGCCTTACCTCGGTTCTGTTCCCTTCTGAAAGAAACTCCGCTTGTTCAATGTCAATTGATTTGATATCATCCAAAGCAGGGATTTCTGAAAGAATCTCCAGCACCGAATTTCGAATAAAAATATATTGAATGGCAGGTCGAGGATGGCATTTTATTATTTTTTTAAAAAAAGGGCTGGTCGTTTCATTTTCAATATGCTTTTACTAGCTCCCCTATAAGGTAATTGTCGTGCTTCCACTGGTCTAATTTGTAATACTTCTGAAATAGTGGTAGTTATTAAATGTTTAATTTCAGAGTGAGATAAAACAGGGACTGCATATGTCGACACATTTCCTGGTTGTTGTAGGTTGTTGGAGCTTACTGACTTATCCTCGATACAAACTGCTGAGGAGACTATTCTGTTAAGGGAACTCACAATTTCACTCTCCATAATGGAGTTATGTCTTGTATTATCTTTAGTCATTTGTGTTTTACGCTCAGACACATGTTTTAAAGGTAAAGCTTGTGTTGGTTGCAGTGCCATGTATTCATCGACTGTACGACAAATGTCCCTTCGATAACTATTAGAATTTGTTTTAGCTTCCAGCTTTTGAGACGCTTAAGGTTTTGACACATCCTTTGCTTTAGCTTTCTCCATTTGGATCGAGTCATCACATACATTGGGAGTTGAAACTGCTTCAATTAAATCATCAAGTGGTTTGTAAGAAGGGATTGATGTCGCCCTAGATGTCAATGTGATGAGTTCCTTTTGCTGGGCTAGAAGGGCCTGGGCTTGGTATTTCTTAGTAATTGCTTGCGACATTTTCTTAGCTACTGGGCATGGTAACGTTTTCACAAATCTTTTAGTCTGTGATGCAGTATTAAGTTTTGTATTTTTAATATTTTTGGATTTTTTCTCCAAAGCAAAGGTTACTTTTTTTCCAGTCTTAGCCATCTCTGTTTATGAACTAGCCACTGCAAACATTGAATATAGTGGTTTGGGCGGAATTGGATTTTGATAGTTCACAGGTTCTTCACTTCTTCTTTCAACACTCATTGCATTACCTATGTCAGTTTCCAATACTAACGCCCCCTGAGTCACATCAGTTATAATTTCTGTGTAGTGAGGGACAGCAGAGTTGCTAAGATCTTCTACTAGCCCCTCAGTAAGTTGGCCAGCAGTTTGAGTAGTTACACATACGGATGATTTCATCCTTTCATTGAACTTGGCCTTAGACGTTCTATCCATTTTCTCCTCCAACTTCATAGCCACTGACTGTTGCCACAACATAATCTGCTCAATTTGTTTATATTGAGCAGAGAGTTTAAGCTCCATAGATTCAAAAAGTTTTACCATCGATTGGATGGCCAAATTCATTGAGTTTGAGGCAATTTCCAGCAGCATATTTGTAGGTTGCACCTGGCTGGAGTCTACAATAGGCAGCGTATGGAGCATTTTTCGCAGAGTTGGTGCAACAAAGGAGAGTTCTGAAATGACAGACTAAGAGGTGCTCGGGTGTATGACTGGAGAAGCAGATAAATTATCATGAAGTGTTTGTGCAGAAAAACAAGAGTAAATTAAATCTATATTAAGTACCGCAGGGTCTGCTACGGCATCCACTGGGAGTTCATTTAAATCAATCAATGTCGAAGCTGGTGCCGTCATAACATTACACAATAACACACTGTCAGACAAAGAGGCATTTTGATCAAGTATAAACGTAGGAACATGGTTAGGTTGACTTACACATGGCGGGGTGCACAGCCCCACCTTTTCAGTATCAAGTTTTCCTGATGGTTTAGTTGTAAAGTTCGGTGTTTTTTCTTTATTACCATGCTCCATAGATGTCAAAGTATCCATGCAAATAGTACTTGGCAAGGAAGGCGTTCTTATGCCTGTTACTGGCGTAGAAGATTGCGGCATATTTGGATAGAACGAGTGAATGTCCATGTGCCGGCCAGAGTTTTCCATTGGTTTTGGACATAGTTTAGCCATTTTCTGAAAGGGCGTGGACGCGCTCCACAATCTTTTGTTTCCTTGCAGTGGTGTTGTGAGCCCAAAGTTTGGGTCTAAGCGACCAGCTATTAAGGCCACCGGGGGCATGCCTGAAGTTAAAGCGATCATGTCTGTATGTGAAAATTTGCAGTCTCTTCAAAACAAAATCAGTTATGTTTACAAATGCAAGACCACGTAACCAGATAGTCTCGCAAGGGCGCTTCAAGGCGCGACAAGCGTGGCAAAGCAGCCAAGCGGTATCTACAGGTACTTGCTTGGGTGCGGGCGCATGCCGGTTTTTAAAGGCACTACCCCAAGTTGCGTGACAGAGCGTATGGGAGCCTCTGCTGCCTTGTGGGGATGAAAATTCTAATATACATAGTCCAGGAAATCCCAAGAAACACGAAGTCACGGAGAGTCCCTCACAGCCAACCGTTACTTACTGGTACTTGCTTGGGTGTGCGCGCACAGTGCCCGCGTGTGCCGGTTTTAAAGACACTCCCCCAAGTTGCGTGACAGAGCATATGGAAGCCTCTGCTGCCTTCTGGGGATGAGAGTTCCAATATACGTAGCCCAGGAGATCCCAAGAAACACAAAGTCACAGAGAGTCCCTCGCGGCCAAGCAGTACTTACTGGTGCTTGCTTGGGTGCGCGCGGATTCTCTTTTCTGCGTCTTTCTCACCAGAGGTTCATTCACAATTCCCTGCTTGCTTCTTCCATCAATTTTCTGAAGCCTTTTGTGGACTTGTCTGCTCACCATCAATGGATTAGCCACATATGGGCCCCTCTGCACTTTAAGGCCCCTGTGAACTTTAGCAGTGGTTGTTAAAATCACACCACATACTGACCACATTCCACTGCACAGCTGTGCATCTTTGTCCCTCACAATGACCACACCACTTCTTTGGCCTTCTTGGTCCTTTGTTTCTGCTCGTGGTGTCACACGTTCAAAATCATTAGACATTCTCCCTCTCTGTAAGACTGTTTGTGTCAAATGAGGCTGCTCATCTATTAACACACAAAATGCTAAGGGTAATTAATTAAACACATGCACACCTGGATCTCTGCAATTTTACCAATAAACTACAAACAAGTATTAGCAAAGCCAATAGTTTTGCCTTTTGTATAGGCATGGTTTGGGCATTTTCTAGGCAATGCCTTAACGGTTCTATCTGGCAACAGCTGGAAATTGTGTGAGTACATGCTGGGTATATAATGACATTGTCTGGAAATACCTGTGTAATACCTATACACAGACCAAACAAGCTTATTCTTAATAGGACTTCAAATCAGAAGTAGCACGTTTACATGTGTAATTAAATCTCACAAAATACTTTGAAATAATGTTGGCTGACCATATACAGCACAAACCTTGATGTTACAGCGTGAAAGAGGTAGCTGAAGGAGATCCCAGGATGATTGGATGTGTACAGAGAGGGCAGGCAGTAGGTGGGAATGGCCTTAGGGATTAGCATGGCCATGGCAGTCAAAGGGTGGGTAAATAAACAACATCCAAACAACAACAACATCCACAATCTGTGTGCCCCTCCTCACATGCCGCCTCGCTCCTGCACTCCAATTAAGGGCGTTTTCCTATGGGATTGCACCATTATAAAACACTTCTGTGAATCAGGCCCTTTAAAGTTTCTGCTTAAGCACCACCTAAAATGTTGCTACTTTTTTCACAGTCAAATAAATATTTCCATAACAAAAATGTCTAAAAGGATTTTCAGCACTAAAAGCACTTGAACGGTTTAAAGCCTAAACTAGATGTGTCAAGCAAATTCGTTTTTATCGTGCAGGTCAACTTTACCAGTGTGTCTCCTGATTTGTATTTCTATGCCTTATCTTTGGTAGATGAGAGTGGACGAAAGGTGCAGCTGCTAAAGGTTGCATTTATAATGATTTACTCAAACGAAATGTCCGTCAAACATTGATAGGAGATGTACAGCACTTCTAAAATGAGAACTAAAAGCTGCTTCATGGGGGATGGCTGAATTGAAAGTGTGCGCCTGTAAAAGTGAATATGTATACTAAAAAATATTCGGACGGACAAGGAGGAATATTTTTATATTTTTAAAAGGCCCAATGTGATGCTTTGTCTTTAAACGCCTGTTTCGGGAAACAACCTCACTGAATACCATAACGTACATATTTGCAATAAAGACATTTCGCATATAGTTCAGAATTGGGTAGCGCCCCTCTGACTGTGCCCTAGAAGGCATGGCATACATATCTGATACATTGTATTTATTTATTTATTTATTTCCCCTCAGTTTCGAGTATCCACTGTGGGTTTATCTAGTATTAGTTTTCTGGAAAGGCGTGCGGCACCGAACGATATTTACATAGTGTTTGCTGCCACACAGTATTTCATGAAATACAGTCTGAAAAATGAGAAAGGCATAGCAGGTTTGGTGATGGAAATCATATCAGCATGCATGTAATGATTGCCTGCATTATTTTAATGCACGATATGCAGTGAAAAGGTCTGAAAATGACTGATGTTCAATACACCGATTTAGTGGCAAATATGCCTTATTAAAGATATTCATACACTTTGATAATTGAAGGTCAGCTCTCTGCAGCACAAACACATTTGAAGGCATGAGATCAGCGTTTTGATTCTGCAGGTTATGTGAGTTGATGTTTGTTTTCCAGACATATATAAGTAATCAAGTCCCGCAATTCCAGGCTCTGGCACATCTAGTTCTGAATTTTTTAATTGATCATAAAAGAACCCATGATGCAAGTTACTCCCTCTGCCTTTGTAGTTCTTAAAAAAGAACCGCAGTCAAGAGACACCGCAACTAGCCTTCCGCTTCGAACTTGAATGTTTAACTACATTTTAAGCTCTATGTAGACACAAGTGTGCTTTACAATTTATTATTTGGACCCATTGCTCCAGGTGTTCGTGCGCTCAGAACCCCCAAAATGTGCTTAGAAGGCTTGAGCTTGCTTGCACAGTGTAATACGGGGCCACTCTGAAAATCATTTCCAGGGCCACTTGAAATTCCCAGTCCACTCCTGATGGCAATTTCTATTACACTGTCATAAAACACACATCCCACCCAAACAGGCGGACTAGACTAACATTGGGCAAAGCAGGAAGAGGATTGTGATGAGAGAGTTCTCCCTGGGTTACATCAGCCATTGCCACTCTTATTATCCATTCATGGAACCCATTATCGGCCACGGGAGGATGAAGGGATGAGTAAGGCTGGTGGGGGTGTCAAACCTAAGTTACATGGCAACGTCCCATTCCATCGGACCACATTCATTGTAGGGGGCATCAGGTCTTGCGGTGCATGATTGCACAGGTGCATAACCACATAGACATGCGTGCAGGCAAGGCCAAGTGTGGCTCAAGAGTTCTATACACACAGTTCCCCCAGCAGCTATTGGCTGTATGCATGGCACACTGCAACCTCTTAGAGAGACAGAGCATACATGCTTGAATCAGAAAGATGAGACTTCTAGCAATTTGCAGGTCATCACATAATGCTTGTACATGCACATTTTACCGGATGCACGTATTACAGTTACATCCTACACCATTGCCATATCCGTCAGGCTCTGGCATCTGGAACCTTTGGCAACATATTGCTCCTTGGTGAGTATCAATCATCACACACATCCAAACTCACAAACAACCACATGCAAAAAAAAAACACCAGACCCAAACTAAACAATATGTACCATTCACCCATTTGCAGGGGACAGGGCATACCTGCTCTCACCATTTCTGCTGACACCCACCAGGAACCCTTCAAACCCAGGTGAGGCCAGCTACAATGCAGCCCCTGTTGCCCTTAAGTGCACGTGTTGCATAAACCACATTCTGCATAGTGAACACACTACAAACCCGCATCCCTGATGGGTTTCAATGATGAAAGAGGGCATTTCATGTCTGCCAAAAAAACACACTGGCAATTCCAATGTTGGAGCGGCAATGAGTGTGTGCCCTAAAACAGAAACAGCACACTGCAAGCTATGCTCCATCAATGTGTGGGACCACACAAAACACACAGGACCCCCAAAACACATACCTCACATCACTGCCAAGAAACAACATATGGACTACATGGAGTGCCATCATCACTTGAAAATGTGGCCCAGTGTATTGCCTGCTTTGCCAAACCTACACAAACACTATTCCCTGTTCTTCCTCAGACATCATACCAACTGATGTAAAGGCACCCTTTTTGCTCCTTCTTATCTTTTGTCATGTATAGAGCAGTAAATGGGTGAGGTGGTACCTTCCTGCTGCATGATACCACTAGGAGGAACAGTTCACACCTTGTGGATATGCAATACTTTCCAGGGCCTTTGGCTACATACCCCTACCTAGCAAGGAGCCTAACAGACTGTAAACTCAAGAATCCAGTGTCTATGGACTTTACATGTGTCCCCCCTACAAAAACCCATGTCTGTCACTGTGTTCGTGTTCTTCCTACAGCCGCTGCCACCCCCTTGGGCGAAAGTGCTGCACTCCAAATCTTCATTGCTCCTCGTTTATTTTTGAAGAACCATCTGTAGGGTAGCAGCATCACTCTGATACCAAAGTCCTGGTGCCTCCACTAACCGTGGTGAGTTCTAGCTGTTGGGGCAGAGGGAATGCCCTTTTGGCCTGGGTGACAGACATGTTTGGGCCTTTGGCCCACAGAAGGGCCTGAGGAGGAGTGTGCAATGAGTCAAAGCCTGGCCCATACCGCTTGATGAGTGCCTGGCACATGCCTCCACTATTCTTTCTCAGTTTCGTGGAAGGGTTTCACTTCATGCTCTGCTCCTCTATCTCATGGTGTTCACCAGGGTTCCATTTTTGGGCCTGTTCTGTTCATTCTCTATGCTTCTCTTCCATCTCTCATTGCAAGCTTCGGTTTTCGGTCCCAACTCTACGCGGATGACACTAAGATTCGTTTGACTTTCCCTAACTTTGATGATTCTATTTCTCATGAACTTTCTTCTAGCCTCTCTGCAATTTCTTCCTGGATTTCTTCTTGTTTTTTTGGGTCTGAATTCTAAGAAAACGGGACTCCCTTTTTGTCCGACCTCCACTAAGATCTCTTCTCCCATATCGATTTATTTTCCACATTTGCATTTTCCCTTGCCTTGAGGTGCACAATCTAGGGATCATCATTGACCCCTCTCTTTCACTAAAATCGCAAATCACATCTGTGGTCCTGGCTTGTTATTTTCAGTTGTTTAACATTAGGAATAATCATCAGTCACTTACTTTTTCTTCTACTCAAACTCTTCTTCAGTTGTTGGTTCTTTCCCGTCTGTATTATTGTTGTTCACTATATAAGTCTACCTCCTTTTATGTTCAATTCTACATTTGGCTGTCAGGACTCTCTCCTCTCTCCCCCCTTCCACTCACATCTCTCCTTCTCTTGCCCATCTAAAGTGGTTACCTGTCCAACCCTGATGTGAATTCAAGTTTTCAAATGTATTCACGCACTTGCTCCACCTTACCTCAGTTCTGTGATTTCTCTGTACCTCCCACCCTGTAGCCTTTGTTCTGCTGCTCATTGTCTTCTTTATGTTCCTCACCATCCCTGTACAGCCTCTCGCCTCTTTCTTCTCCGCTTCTTGCCCCCAAACTTTGGAACTTTATCCCTCTTGATATTCACTCCTGTCCGTCTCTCTTGCTGTCTTTAAAAAACGGCTAAAAATGCATGTATTGCATACTTCATTTCCTGATTCTGGCTTTCTATCTGATCTTTGATCCTTATCGGATTGTTTCTTCATTTTATGTACCGTTCATTTTCATGTAAAGCACTTTGGATAAAAGCGATATAAAAGCACCATAAATAAATACAACATAAATAAATAAATAAATAAAATGTCCTGACCAAGACATTCCCTACCTATGCTAGAGTGAGGTTTGAGGTATCCCTCAGCCCGCCAACCAGTTTACTAAGAAAGGCAAAATGGGTGACTGTGGCCCCAAATTCAAGTAGCTCTTTCTGAGAACCAAATGTTGTCACTCACATAACCTTTAGCCTGCAGTTTATGGTAATTGAGTGGAGTTTCCAGATTGCGCACTCCCCTCACACGCCATCTTGAGTATGCCTCTTGTGTTGCACACAGGATACAATGTATAGATTAGAAAGAAAGTGATGGAAGGTTACACAAGGACAACGTGAGCTACTGAAACAAAGGACCTGTTTTCAAGAGGCCAGTGTTAGGTCTGCAAGGTGGCATGTACTATTGCCTTGAAAGCCTACTCCTCCATTCCCCTGACTAATCAACACCCCTCATGGATCTCCTACCACCTTACAGTACACACACATATCCCCACCCACAACAGCCACTACAGGCCTAGCCATCAGCACTTTAACAATAACAGAACCATGATAAAGCTCTCCTTTTTAGCCCTAAACATATTCCCAGGTTTTGGCACAAAAACCATACACAAAAACCATAGAAAGCACATTTGCAGACACCCATTCTCACAACAGGTTTTACAGGCATTACACGTACCTCTCGCACTCTCCCATTAATGCCCAATCCCCCTTTTACTGACAGAGCCAAGTGCAGCAAGGGTACCAATAGTGGCAGCAGGGGACTATACAAGATCACTGTATGTGCATGTGACATGCAGTGAGGGGAGAGTTTCCAACACACAATAAGGTGTACTGCAACAGCACTGCTGAGTCAAGAAAATAGATCAGCTCACTATGGCATGTTATGGCATACAATTCACTGTGCACTGTGCATATATGCTGCATCTAGCACTCTGACCTGCTGCATACAGCTGGTACCACAGAAAACTACTCCTGCTGTCACAATGTTTCTACTTTAATATACTTCTTGCCTCTTCCCCATCATCTCCTTGGCTTCAAACGTCAGCACACTGCACTGCTCTGCATTGCAGATAACGTCTAAACAACATCTGCTGCATACATTGTACTAATTCAGACAATGGTCTGCTGAAGGGCCATGCATCTTACAGTGCTTTAACGCCATTACATATAGCAGGAGGGAATATGCAAATCTAAAATTACATTATTTAGTCACCAAATCACCAATTCTACGACCACCATATAGCAACCCCAGAAACACGCATACATCAGGAGATGAGGTCCGTCTCTATGCCCATTTGCAATAGCGCTACAGAATAGCAATCTGCCCATGCACCCCATTTTGTTATCGTTATGTGAGTAAGGTGCGCATGCATAGCACACATATCGTAACTTGTGTAACTCAGGCGCTGAGGGCAGATCCTCCACTGTTCCCTCATAGTGCTCAATATGCCACCTGAAACGTGCTTGTCCTCCTGCCTCATTTGTTGCCTTTTCCTGCCTTATTTACCTTCTCTGCTGTCATTATTGCTACTTTGCTAAATCGTGTTGATCGGAAATCTTAAATTCTGTTTTTATTTCCTATTATGTATGACTACTTTGTTTAATTTGCTAAGTAGGCTCCGACATCTTACTTTTAATTTGACTGTTGCTCATACGTTCGATATCCTGAAACTACAACTGCCATTATATTTGTAGTTCCTGCTGCCTCTTTTGAGTCCATAGGTGCATTAACGCTGGCGTGTTAGGTTCAAGCTAGTTAGTGCTGGTATGTGCCGGGCTTTTGTGTTTGCGCCCAACGAGCACTCCAGGATGTTTAAATATGACCGCTCTTTCTATGATCTCCAATCTATTAGCTGCCCAAAACCCTTACCGACAGGCTATCGATAGGAAGTATATTAACCTTACCCTGGAAAATAAAGCAAATGCGATACCTGTTTGTCCTACCATTGCTGTTCCTGTAGTGGAGACGTTACTATGTGAACAGTCTGTGTGCACTAATCAATCTATTAGTAACCCTACCCCGGGCATTGTGAGAAAACTGAAGGTGCCTCCCTGACTAGTCCCCGGGGACTAGTTATCCAGGTGGCCAGGACACAGCCATCACTATTGGATCCAGTTCCTGAGGGTGGACAGTGCGGGTGAATAACCTGGATCGGGGTCCTCCGAGTGTGGGAAGTGGGATACGGATGGGTGAGATGTGGTACTTTCCGACACAAACACTTTCTTACACCATGACAAATAATGGACTAACACTAAAGCCGTTTACCTGACATGTCCCAACACAAGGGTCAGGCAGAGTCAGGCAATTGATAATAACCACACAGACCTGACGGCCCTTTCCCTTCCCCACAAGGATAAAAGGTGGTGTACACAAGGACATTACAAGGACATTACGAGCAAGGCAGACCGCACAACAAGTCATCTAGGATGGCAGTTCAAGAGGAGAAGAAAGGCAGCTAGAACTGAAAGGACGACAAGGAGAGAAGTGCCATTGCCCTTTCTGATCCAGACCCGTGAAGCCTCTATGAAAGGAATCATAAGACCGGGAATAACAGCCAGCATGTGGTACAGCAGATTTCAATGGTGCACAGAGCCCTCCTACACTGATAACCAAGGCAGGGAGAGACACTCGCTATTGTGGTATCGTCCTTGACTCCAGAGACCAGAAACGCCAAGCAGTTCATCGCAGCTGGTGAGTCGGAGGGAGAACCGATAATAAAGCGAACTATGTTGAGCAAAGGTCGCAAGTGGCAACATAAAATGAAGTAAAGAACAAAGACGTTGTGTGTTGCAGAACTGTCAAAACGACAGGGAGAGACCAGCTGCAAAGTGGTCCGGTGCCACATGGGCGCTCAATCGAAAGATTTTGCTTGGTCCCCTAGTGTTCAAACTACAAATACCAGAGTGCCATAGGAGAGCCCGTTGTAAGAGGTCAAACCCGATGGGGGGATGCCCAAAGAAAGCTAGTGGAAGGGAACCCCGCTTTTCTTATGAGATGAGAAGATCATGAACTGTGTTAAAGTTACACGCAAGAACCCGACCAAGGGATGTTTCCATTGAAATGATGGTATGAGCCCGACAGAGGGCGGCCATCATAACCAACAGGAAATCAAAGGAAAGTAAATCCTGCACTGCAACAAAGCAAAGTGAACTGGATAGTGTGAACCCGGCTGAGGGATGCCCACAAAACAGGGTAATGCATGATAACCCCGGGAGTATTCTGTTGACAAAGAGTGAACCCGGCTGAAGAATGTCCACAGTGAAAGATTGTTTAAAAGGACATTGAGACTTGTGAATAAAACACATGAAATCTTTTGAGTAAAAGCCGTAGTGAACCCAACAGAGGGAGGCTAACATTCGAGAAGGGTCTGGGCCCAGAAGAGGGGGATCCAGGGGTGAAAAGTAATCACCCAACGTACATATGGAAAGGAACTTTTATTTTGGCATTTTTGTACACATCAGGCCTTGGGAAGAAAGATACTTTGGGTAAAGAGACGTGACCACTGCAGATCCTGACATTGCTGAGATGAACAATAGCCTAGTACTGGAAAAGCCCAATTGTGTGCTGTGCTCAAGAGGCCCGCCTTGTCCTGTACCAAAAACCTGGGCAAGGGATATCTCGCTATACCATCCAGACTTAACATTTGTGAAGACTTTTTTCTTTTCTTGTCAACACTATCCCACACTATTTTTGTAATTTAGCTGTAAGGACTGGAAATAGTTATTTTTAGTATAGGCCCTTTTATTTTGACAAGACACCACTAGGACTGCCTTATTATTATTTGATGGTCGTAGCTTGCTCGCATCTTAGATTTAGGTTTAGATTAGGCATTTTTCCAACCCATTCATACAGCTTACTAAACACCCTTGAACTGTGATCACTTGTGCCTGCTTTACTGTTGCCACTGTGAGTTCCTTACAGCATGCAATTACAAACGGACTCACTCATTTTTTAGTACTGTACTGCCTTCTAACTTTGATACCCCTCTTCCGGTCATGGAAGGTCATGAAGACAACCACAGCCCCCCAGACCTCCCAGACTCCCCTGCCGAGGTGCATATAATTACAGTGTCTTTACTGAATACCCGCTCTGCAGCAGACACGCTATTGATGTCCATGATTATATACTGGATAATCAGGTTGATCTTATGTGTTTGACTGAGACTTGGCTTAAGGATTCTAGCGTGCCAGTTATTGATCTTGTCACCCCTATAGGTTACAAGTTCCATGGGAAATACCGTACTACAGGCAATGGTGGTGGCGCTGCATTTATTGCACGTGGAGAGATTAATGTCTTTATATCCCCCACTGACTGCGAAGACTGCGAGGTGCTGCAATTAAAAATCTTTTCCTCAAAACCTGTACATACTTTATTTTAATTTGTCATCCCCCAAAAGACACTCCCGATTTTACTGAATCTCTGAAGAATATTCTAGAACCCCTTAATAAATCGAACCATTCATCCCTGGTACTGGGCTATTTAAACTAATTGTGGGGCAATCCAGTAGATTCCAAAGCCCTAGTCCTAGAACAACATTTTTTTACCCTACTCTAATGTGTTACCCGACTCATATTTTGGGTAACACCTTAGAGTGGATGGTGTCAAGAAACCTCTTTCTTGATTCGTGGGACATCACACCTTGTGCATGGTCTGACCATTTCTGTATCAGTTTTAAAGTTCAACTCCTGGGAACCCGGCACGAGGGTAAAATTTACCAAGAGGATCATTACACGGAATTGGAAGAGAATACATCGGGATGAGCTCCGTTGCCGCTTTAGCAGTATTATGTCGGACCCTGCAGAATCAGACTCTCCTATTAAACTGGCCGCCTTCTATAACAACTCCCTTAGCACTTTTTTGCAGCAAGCTGCGGCCCTGAAATTCATCATGGTTAAGAATGATATCAATTTCAAATCTTGGTTTACGCCTTTGGTAGCTGGTTTGAAACAGGAAAAGAGGCGTGCCGAATGAGCACAGCATAAAGACAAATCAGTGGCAAATTGGCAGTCGTGGAAAGAATTGGAAAAAAGCCTATAAACAGCAAATTTATGATGTTAAAAAAGATTTTTCTAATGAGGAAATTGAGAAAGCTGCCAATTGCACTAAGAAACTGTTTTCTATACTCAAATACTTAGAAAAGCATCATCTGGAGCCCGCACTAGCTGCTCATACTGAAAATGAATGCTTACAAATCCAAGAGGTATTTCTTGATAAAATCAATGCTGCAAGGATGCAGATTTCGGAGGATTCTTCCCCAGAGGTCTCATGTCCTGCTCTTGTGCCGGCCACAGCTCCTCTTTTGGAATCTGGGACTATTTATTGCTGTAGATGAGATGGAGGCAGTGTTAAAAAAAAAAACGACCAACATCCTGTCCTACTGATGTCATCTCCTCTAAGTTTGTCCTGAATAATTTCACTATTTTCCTCCTTTCTCTCCTTGTTTTATTAGTGCCCCCTTTCAGCATAATTTAGTACCATGCTCAGTGAATCAGGTAGTAGTTACACCATTGATAAATAGGACAGGTCTGGATTCCAGTAGGGGGGTAGATAGTGTCATCAAGAAATCCCAAAACCATCTTAGGTTGCAGAGGCTCGTGAAGCCCTACATGTCTCAGACTTTTTTGAAATTATAGTGAGAGAAGTGATAATGCCCCGACTGAACCACTGTAATGTCCTTCACAGTGGTGCTAGCAAAAACAATTTGCATGATTTGAAAGTTCTACAGAATGATGCAGTACGCATTGCGAGGAATGTTCCTAGAAGAGAGCCTATTTCGTCTTATCGGAGACACCTCCATTGGCTTCCGATTTCAGCCAGAATTCAGTTTAAGTTGAACACTCTGGTACATAAATGCACCTTCGGTTTAGCTCCTCTGTATCTGAAGGAATGTTTGATCCAATAACAAGTTTCTCATCTTCAACCAGGTCGTCTGAAACTTTCATATTGTCGTGTCCTAGAGTGGGACAAGGAAGCGGCGGTGCTCGCTCCTTTGCGGTGCATGCCTTGAGGGCATAGAATTTGCTTCCAGCCGATCTCCGTATGGAGAAGAATCTCATTGTATTTTGTAAAAGATTCAAGCCTTTACTATTTACCTGGATTGGTCTGTTCCCTTTTTTTCTGATGTTGATTTGCTATCTGTAGTCCTGTTCTTTTGTATTACCGGTTATTGGTTTTTGTGTTTCTGTTTGCGCTTTGATGGCTGTGGGTTTAGGCACAATATAAGTGTATAAATAAATAAATAAACAATGCCTGCTGCCTGGTAGTTTGTCATTGGTAACTGGCCCCTTGCACTCTCCTGGGGGGAATGTTTTACAACCACAGCCACTTCCTCTGACCACCACATCTGGACAACCATATCTCGTTGATACCATTGCAGGTCCTCTGTTCAGGTACTCACAGTACCCAGTGTCATTCCTACCAGCACCTCTTTGCACCATACTCTCACACTGCCAAGGTGGTGAGGCTGAGAGCTTTCAACTTCTTGTCCAATGAAGTTTGCATCATGGGTGACTAGGTCTTATGAAATTACAAGTCCTTTTTCAGTGCTTAGAAGTAGCTGAGAACTCTTCCCATTGAAGGATTTGGGATGACATCACAGCTGCCATCAATGCAGAGGTGGTGACAGTCTGTACTATTGGGAACACCAAGAAGTGCTGGGTTGACATGAGTATCTGGAGCCAGAATAAGGAGAGGGGAGAGGGCAGACATTGAGAGAGCACAACATGGAGGTGCATTCTGATCGCTGCCATTGTGGAACAGTGTTACATCCCCGGATCCTGGAGAAGGTGAATACACCACTTCATACCCAGGTCCTTGATATACAGGTGCGGATTCAAGCTGTACCTAGGTACACAAAAGGAACAGACTCCTGCATTGTTACAATGGCAAGGATGAGATGGCATGAAGGGAGCAAGAAAGTATGTCCACCGCTAACTGGGTGTTGTCAAACATGTTACTTGTGTAGTGGCTCATTGGCACACTGCACCCGTGAGTGGTCTAGTGATAAAGTAGTGGAAGTTAGCTCTAGCTACTGTCCAAGCCATGTGTGCATGAGTTTTTTAGTACACCTATGTCCATGTGCTGTTCTTCAGGTATAATCATATGAGGTATTGGGATGCTCACACAACTGCAGTCTTGAAGGACATGTTTTCTCATCATCTCCTCACAGTACACCAGTGTGGTGCAGCATGATGCATGATTGTGACGGATGGTGGCTATTGGGTGCTGAGAGTATGTGTGGACTTGATGTGGCAAAGGACTTATTATGGCCAGCTAATAGCTTGCAATGTGATGTATGTATGCCTGGACATATGTATGGACATTGTTATGGTGATGTCCTTCCTTACCTGTTTATGAAACAGCTTTAAATAGACAGACCACTGAGGAAGAATAGCATTCCAGGGACAATGCCCCAGGCCTTACTATAGACCTCAGGCCCAGCCCATGTCATCTAGCTCTCTTGGGAGGCATGTGCCTCAGGATTGGGATGTCCTCCAATGACAGCACTGCTTAGTACAGGTCTTTAGTAAGGGTATTGTGGTGGACACCTGAGCAGCAGCGGGAAGGCACGTGTTTCCCAGATGACAGAGGAGCCACAGAGCCTGGAGACCTCGTTGGGGTGTCAGGTTTGGATGTGAAGGGGAGGAGGTGGACATTGAAAGCCTGCCCTTAGTGCCAGGTGGAGAATCAGAGGGTTAAGTGCCTGCTGCAAACCTGAGTAGTATCCAGTGATGTCGTCCTCAAGGAAAAGTTCGCTAGGGGGCAACATTTAATGACATTTGCACTCTGAAGGAAATCAAGCACGTTCCCCAAATATTCAAGAACTGGTGTTGAAATGAGTAAATGACACCAGTCCTAGTTGGATAAGGCTTTTTTAAGGATCAGGAACAGAAATGCCTCACTGGCAAGATTTTCCTGGTGACATTTTCACGTAGAACCACCTGAGTGTGACAGGAGGCTGTGTAGGGGTACTTGGAGGTGTGAGCACATTCGTACATTCTTCCGTCACAGGCTCCTCTGCTGCAGCACTACGTATCTTCTCTGATGCCTTCACCCAGACAACGGCCCATTCTTCGTCTGAGGACACAGTGCTGCACTGATGGTAGGTGGATTCAAGCAGATAAATGCTCTCCATGATGCAGTCGTACCACTCAAAACAGCAAGCATTGGCACCACTGGATGAGGACATGGACGTCTGATTGTTGTATATAGTTCAATGGGTTTGTTTATTATTTGGGATGGGTATTGTTAGGATTTCTTTGACATTTTTACATTTGTTTTTGTACATATGTTCCAATTTGTCGTATCCCGTATGCTTTAAATATAATCCTATGTATTCTATTTCTGTCCCTCGAGTTGGTTTGGTATTGTAGCATGTGGTCTATGTGTTGGCCTGCTGTTGTAAGTGTGTATGTGTGGTTTAGTGTAGAGGACCATATCACAACTGTGAACTGTTACATCACAGGGAGAATAATTACCAAGTTATAGAGTGCCACTTAATGATGGTAGACTATGAATAAGAGTATTTAATTCTGGATGTCACTTTAGAGAAACCCACACACACTCAAACGTACTTGTGTCTAGAGAATGGTGATTTGAATACCCCAAATACTGGCATGATTGACTACTTAACTACATTCAGAGGAATTGTGATTCGCATACCATTACAGCCAGAACCTAGTGCACTCAAATTTACTTTACTTGTCTTTTGTAAAAAAAAAGTGAAATACCTTAATATACTGCTAGGCTTGGCATCCAGACCATTTTATTCAATCAGATGACACCAGCAGAACTCTGTATCCATATATTTCTAGTACAAAATATGGAGAGATCTGTGGGAGCTGACTTCTTCTCTAACAACAGACATACACACCATGAAGGAATGCATCCATTTATAACCTAATCCGTTATTAGTCGACATGACTTGCTCTTCTAAATAAGATTTAGAAATGTTGACCCAGAGCAGAGAAAATTATGTTTATTCCTATAAACATAGATCATTCCATTATAATACCCAACTATAGAGCTTAATGTCATGACCTCTTGTGTTTACATAGACACAATCGATCTGATGACATCCTTTGACCTCATCACGCAGCCACGTGCACACATCGGGTCACGTAGTATAATAGGTAGACATTTTGAGTCTGGAGCATTGCCGTTTCAGGATCTCAGAACGCTGCATGAGTTGAAGAATTTAAGAAAAGTTTACTTAAGATTAAGAGGACGCTAAGCTAGTATTTGCCCTCACATTAACAGGTTCTCTTAAACGTTTGCAGATTTGTGCATCTTTGAACTGACTGGCTATTACAGTCGTTTCCCTAGGATCATCTTTTTGGAATCATAGAATCCGAACTCATTTAACATCTCGGACGACATTAGGAGAGCAAAGAGTTTGATTTAGCTTGCATAACTACTACTCAGTCCATACTTACCTATATTGCAGTGGGTATTCTTCTTCAACAGATTACGGAATCACAGTTCTGAACTAACAACCCTGAACTGTTCTCTCACCACTGGCACAGGGGTTAGGGATCCTGGACATTTTATTATATATTGTTCTATGTTTCTATTGTTATGCTTACAGAATTGAAGAGGAGGGCCCAATGCCCTCCCCGGGCATTGACTTCGGTGGATCAAGCAGAGACTCGACACAAGGCGAAGAGGCAGTACAGGTACCTGGGCTGGTTTCAAAAGTCATATTTAATGCATCACAAGACACCAAGATGACATCAGCCCTGAGCTCCCAAAATCCCTGGGTTTATATACTTTTAGCATATTAAGGGTAAGTAAAGTAAGCAAAAAACCAGCAGTATTACCAGAAAGAGTTCATAACCTAACTGATTATCTTCATGCACAGAAATGATTGCTGTGTTTCAAGCTTGCATCTTCCCCTATGTATATGTATCATATGATGTGACTGAACCCTTAGGACATTAGTGTAAGAACATACAAGAAGGGCAAGGTCTACAAATAAAGTACCTTTTGAATTTATAGTTCCTGACTGTCAGTGAAGAAAACCAACTGGCCTAGATATGTCAATGAACAAAAAAGGAGGGAGCCAAACATGTGATGTCATCAGTGATGTCATGAATTACATTTGTGATGTCATCTTTGATGTCATGGGTGTTAGTCTAAGCAGTGCACAGTGGTTGTGCGATTTATCGTTGCTTAGCCTACCATAACTGGCGAATTTCTGGGGTTTTTCGGTTTTGCTTGTAACCATAATATGGAGAGGTTTTTATCAGGGCAACTGAACCATAATGTCCCTTTAACAAAGTGTTTTCACTGAATTTGATAGGTTTTTATTAGTGTTAATGTTAATGTTAAAGGATATTTGTACCGCACACTATCACCACCGGAGTGGTCACCTGGCGTTCTGGTGGCTCTGAAAAAGGGAAGGGGGGAGTGAATAAGTGGGAATAAGCTGGAAAAGTGCAAGAGAGCAGTGATGTGCTGTTGGTGGCCTCTACCCATTTAACTCTGTTGGAAGCGAGGCGCTAAACTTCCATATTCCCTCCAGGTTGGGCGTGCAAGCATCTCCGCATCTACATCCAGATCTGGGATCGGCCGACACTCTCAGTTCCTTCCAAACATGATGCCCAGCTCTGTTGGCCCGGCTTGGGGTGTTTTTCCAGTCGGCAGTCGTCGTGTGCTGTTCTGCAGGTCTATATGTGGTTTGTTTTGGTGTTGCAGTGTAGTGAAGTTTGTGCGGTTTGTTCTTATAGGCTTGTGGTTGTGTTTGGTTAGAGTTTGAGAAGTATATGCAGAGGGGTGACATTTTAGTGGATTGGTTAGTTGGCATTGCTTGTCTGGAAGCGAGGGGCTAAACTTCCATATTCCCTCCAGGTGGGGCGCGCAAGCATCTCCGCATCTACATCCAGATCTGGGACCGGCCGACACTCCCAGTCCCTTCCACACATGATGCCCACTCACATTTATAAACTTGTCCAAGTTTGGCCCCGGCCACCTCCGTCAAACCTGTCTGTATGCTGAGCAAGAAGGTGTTTGTGAGTCCATACAAATTTGGCCCAGATAGCATTCCCAATCCAGTCAGTACATGGCATCGGTCAGCCAACGCTACTCCTTCCAAATGTGGCAGTGGTCAGCATTCATCGTCTTATCCAGCTGCTCATGCAGGCTACCGCTCACAGCCCATTCGGAGCATGGCACATGCCAACGCTTGCATTTACGCCCAGGCGCATCACTTGACATCATTCACAACTCCATCCGGGCTCGGCCCATGCCAAGGTCCACAACTTAGTTCAAGTGTGGCAACTGCTAACATTCACACAACTGTATTTAAATATGATACCTGGCAGCGATTGTGGAGCCAGTGAGGTTGTTGGCTGGAGTTGGCTATGGATGTTTATTTCTGTCCTCATGGGGTGCTGCTTGTGTCCTATTCCACCTAGCATCGTCTCTCTTGTTATAGTAGAAGTTTCCCTTAGTCGGTTCAGGATGTTGTCAGTGTCATCCTAAATTCTGTCATCCTGTTCTTTGTGTTTCCCGTTTGAGTGTTTAGTTTTTTCAGTTTGAATCTGTGATGTTGAAGAGCCACATTAGTAGTAGTTTTCTGAATTGTAGCTGGTCTTTGGTGTTTCTTATTTTTTCGGGATGTTGTTCCAGGTTTTTGTGGCTAGGTGGGAGAAGGAGGAGCCCCCTAGTTTTTTCACAAGGTATGGATTTTGTTCCAGGCGGATTTCATTGCTTGATCTGAGGAGTCTCGTTGGCTTGTAGATTGTTTTTTTCTTTTGTAGGAATTCAGCTCCCAGTCCACTGATTGCGCTGTGTGTAATGCACATGTTTTGAAGGTGATGCGATGTTTGACTGAGAGCCAATGCAGTTTTTTTTGTGCTGGAGTGTTGTGGTCTCTTCTGGCTAGTTTGAGGAGGAGTCTGGCTGCTGTATTTTGGATTTGGATGCCTTGTAGTTTCTTCAGGGGGTATTCTGGCATCCCAAGATAGAGGCTGTTTCCATAGTCGATTCTTGACATGATGAGGGTTATGATTGTGAGTGTTTTGTGGGTGAAGGAGAGGAAAGGTAAGATTCCTCTTGTAGTGTGAAGGAGGAAGACACATTTCTTGATTATTGCATTTATTTGTGGTTCTAAGGTTAGGGTGTTGTACATCAGGACTCCCAGATTTTGTACTATCTTAGATGGTGTTGGTGCGGCTCCCATTTCCGTTGGCCACGGAATGTAGGTGTTGTTCTCTTGGTTTTTGGATATAATCATGATTTCTGTCTTTCCTGGGTTGATTTTCAAGTTGTTGGCGTTCATCCAGTTAAAGACTTCTTTTAGACACTTGATTAGGGTTGAGTGATCGGCTTGAGTGTCTTCCATTTTGTAGATGATTTGAGTGTTGTCTGCGTAATTGTAGCATGTAATTTTGTATTTTTTTGAAGATTATGATTATTGGAGTCTGGTAGATGTTGAAGTAGAGTGGTGATATTAAGGACCTTTGTGGTACTCCATAGTCGTTAACTCATGGGGTGGATTTGAAGGGTTTTATCCATACAGTTTGTGTTCTGTCTGCTAGGAATGATTTGATCCAGAGTAGTGCCATGTCAGTTATGCCTATGTCTTCCAGTCTTTTGGTTAAGGTGTCAGGGCTAACTGTGTCAAAGGCTGCAGAGAGGTCAAGCAGAATCAGAGCTGAGGTTGTGTTGTAGTCTGCGTTTGTTTTTAGGTCGTCCCAGATGGAGAGTAGTGCTGTTTCTGTTCCTCTTGCGTTTCTGAAACTGGCTTGTTCTTGGACTAGCAGGTGGTGTTTTTCTACATGTTCTTGTGTTAATTTGTATACATAAGTTTCAAGGAGTTTTGCTGGGTAGGAAATGTTTGAAATTGATCTGTAGTTGGAGCGGTCTTGCACGTCGCCACTTGTGTTTTTTAAAAGCGGTTTAATATATGCTGATTTGAAGGATCTTGGTACAGTTCCTGTTGCGAGTGAGAGATTTAAAAGGTTTCTGTAGTATCCTGATGTGTTCCTTGTGCAGGGATTGATTTGTATATGTCAGGGGGGCAGGGATCCATGGGTGATCCTGCTTTCTTGCTGTGTGTTACCAGCAAGACGAATGCCTTTGCTGATATTTCAGGAGAGCTTTGGAGTTGGTGCTGGGGCTCTGTGTTAGGTCCGGTTGGTTGAATGTTATGGTTGGTTGGTCTGTTTTGTATGATTTGTCAGATGTCGTTGATTTTGTTCTTGGAGTGGTCTGCCAAGTCGTTGCAAAGTTTATCTGAGAGGGTTGGAGTGTTGTCGCAGCCATGTGGGTTTCTCTTTTCTTTAATGATGTTGAACATATCTTTTTGTGTGTTGGTGGCATTGGTGATTCTGTCATCATGATGCCTTCTCTTCACCTTTTGTATTTCCTTCTTGGATGCTTGGATTTGTTTTTGGAACAGAATGTTCTTGTCTAGGTTGTATTCTTTCCTCCATTCCAGTTCCCTCTTCTTCTTGTCCTTTTTCATGGTGCTTAGTAGTGGGGTGAACCAATTTGCCGTTTCCCTTTTTTTTGGGGGTTGAATGGTTTTTCTGGGGCGATCTTTCCAATTGTATCAGCAATAAATTTGTGCAATAGCTCTGCTTTCCCATCTAGGTCAGCCAGCTCTACTTCTGTTGTTGAGGGTTGCTTGCATTGATGGTTGCCAGTTTCTTTTTGTGACGGCTGTGAGCTTGGGAGGCTGGATGCAGACTTGAGTTTGTAGTTTTATCACGAATGGGATGGTGGGATGGCCACTCCACAGTATTTGTATCAGTAGTGCCGTGGTGATAAGGTTTTCCTTGGCGAAGATTGTGTCGAGGGTATGTCCTGCCAAGTGTGTTGCCCCTTTGACCAGCTGTTGTAATTTCATGGTTCTAAGCTGTCCAATTAGTGAGTTTTGGGAGTTGGCGTGTCTTTCTTCAAACCAGATGTTGAAGTCCCCCAGGATAATTAGATGTCCGTGCGTGATGGCTATGTTGGTGATGGCATCTATGAAGTTATCGACGAAGGTTACATCGTATGTCTGTGGTCTGTACAACATAATTAATGTGATGTTGGTTTTTGGATTCTCTGATAGGCGTCAAACATGGTTTCGCAGTTGATGATGTTGAGAGGTTTTTCTGTTTTTATTTTCAGGTGTCCTTTGAATGCTATTGCAAGGCCTCCTCCTTTTTGTTTTTCCTGTTTACCTGAAGGAATTTGAAGTTGGTTGGGAGGCAGCTTTGGAGTGTGATTTTGTAGTTGTCACCCAGCCATGTTTCTGTGATGAATAGGATATCAATGCCGTTGTCACAGAGAAGGTCAAAGATCTCTGTTGAGTGTTTTGACATGGATCTTGCATTTATTAGGTTGCTGTGGAGTTTAACGGTGTAGTTTGATTTGGGCTTTATTGTCGGTGTTGTCTTCTGATTGGTGTTAAGGTTTCCTTCCAGGTACATCTCTAGTTGAGGTGTTGGTACAGGTGTGTCTGTGTCATCGAAAAGTTCTACTAGGTTCAGTCTTGTGTTTTTGTTTTCATCAGGTTCTTCTTCAAAATATTGTGGGTGTTGAGTGGAAGTTCCTCTTGTTTTGCTGATGTAAGGTGTTATTGCGTCGATTACGTTTTTGTTATTTCTCACGATGTCCGTTCTTCTTCTGCATGGTTGTGTTTGGTTGTCTGCTAGTGTTGATTTGTGCATTGGGTTGGTTTGTTCTGGTGACCGGTTATTTGCGAGGTATGGAGTTAGGTAGAGGGATTTCTCTTTTCTCTCAGCGTTGTTTCGGTTGTCGTTCCTGTCTGTGTGAGTGTGCTCTGCCGTTGTGAGTCTTCAGTGGCATTCAGTTGTGCTTTTTTTCTGCTCTTTTTCTTTCCCTCGGTCCAGGTCATTTGCACAGCGTTTTGAGCTTGCAAGTTTGTGTTGGTCTTTATATTGTTTGTTGGTGCTGAGTTGATTGTTGCATTGGTCCAGCTGTCTTGTGGTGTAGTACTGGGTGTAGGGAATTATCCGGTACAGGTTTGGGATCTGTCTGTAGGTGGTCTTGTCAGGTGATATTGCTGGCTTGTTCAGTCGCTGTCTCGAATAAGGTAGGGGAGGTTTGTTAGGGTTATATCGTTGGGTATTTCAGTGGCTGTCCTTAATGTGAGTCTCCCTGGAAGAGGCTCACTGCAGTGAGCCAACTATGTGGTGTTAGGAAGGGTATATCTAGTAACTACAGAATTGTCCTAATGGGCGTAACTGACAATCCTGTGTTATTTAATGAGGCACGAGTCCCAAATTACTGTATCCATCCACAATAATTAGCCAGTAATCTCTGTGTCACACCACAGTGATGCTCTCTAGATGTGAATTGGTCATTGTCTGCCAATCTTCGAGGTTAGTGCTCAGTCCAGCAATCAATTATGGTATTATCCTGGGGGAGAAGGCAGGAATCGCAGCACTGTCCTGTGGGGTGTCAGCTAGCAGTCACTGTACCAGTGGGAGAGAGGTCCACAGCCAATAATGCAACTTGAGATAGGGTGTAGGTAGATTTGTGAGTTCTGTATACGGAATGAGTGGTTCACTGCCAATAATGCGATTTGAGTACCAGACAGTGCAAATAGGGCACAGCTGGATTTGAGAGGCCCACAGTGGGAGAGAGGACTACAGGCAACAAAGTGATTAGAAATAGGCACAGCTAGATTTGAGCGTCCTGCACAGTGGGAGAGAGGCCCAATATCAACAATGCAATTTGAATGCCAGACAATGCGGTTATGAATAGGGCACAGCTAGATTTGGGCGTCCTGCACAGCGGGAGACAGGCCCACAATCAACAATGTAATTCGAATGCCAGACAATTCGATTAGAAATAGGGCAGAGCTAGATTTGAGGGTCCTGCACATCAGAAGACAGACCCACAATCAACAATGTAATTTGAATGCCATCCAATGCAATTTGAAACAGGGTACAGCTAGACTTGAGCGTCCTGTACAGTGGGAAAGAAGCCCACAACCAACAATGCAATTTGGATGCCAGGCAGTGCAATTTGAAAATAGGGCACAGCTAGAGCTGAGCATCCTGTATAGTGGGATAGAGGCCTACAACCAACAATGCAATTTGAATGCCAGGCAGTGCAACTTGAAATAGGGCACAGCTAGATTTGAGTGTTCTGTATAGTGGGAGAGAATCCTACAATCAACAATGCAATTTGAATGCCAGGCAATGCAATTTGAAATAGGGCACAGCTAGATTTGAGTGTCCCGTATAGCGGGAGAGAGGCCTACAATTAACAATGCAATTCGAATGCCAGGCAATGCAATTTGAAATAGGGCACAGCTAAATCTGAGCGTCCTGTATAGTGGGAGAGATGCCTACAATCAACAATGCAATTTGAATGCCAGGCAATGCAATTTGAAATAGGGTACAGGTAGATTTGAGAGTCCTGTATAGTGGGATAGAGGCCACAATCAACAATGCAATTTGAATGCCAGTCAGTGCAACTTGAAATAGGGCACATCTAGATTTGAGTGTCCCGTATAGTGGGAGAGAATCCTACAATCAACAATGCATTTTGAATGCCAGGCAATGCAATTTGAAATAGGGCACAGCTAGATTTGAGCGTCCCGTATAGTGGGAGAGAGGCCTACAATGAACAATGCAATTTGAATGCCAGGCAATGCAATTTGAAATAGGCCACAGCTAAATGTGAGCGTCCTGTATAGTGGGAGAGATGCCTACAATCAACAATGCAATTTGAATGCCAGGCAATGCAATTTGAAATAAGATACAGGTAGATTTGAGAGTCCTGTATAGTGGAAGAGAGGCATACAATCAACAATGCAATGAGTATGCCAGGCAGTGCAATTTGAAATAGGGCACAGCTAGAATCAAGCGTCCCGTATAGTGGGAGAGAATCCTACAATCAACAATGCAATTTGAATGCCAGGCAATGCAATTTGAAATAGGGCACAGCTAGATTTGAGCGTCCCGTATAGTGGGAGAGAGGCCTACAATTAACAATGCAATTTGAATGCCAGGAAATGCAATTTGAAATAGGGCACAGCTATATTTGAGCGTCCTGTATCGTGGGAGAGAGGCCTACAATCAACAATGCAATTTGAATGCCAGGCAATTCAGTTTGAAATAAGGCACAGCTAGATTTGAGTGTCCTGTACAGTGTGAGAGGGGCCTACAATCAGCAATGCAATGTGAATGCTAGGCAATGCAATTTGAAGTAGGGTACAGCTAGACGTGAGCATCCTGTGAGGTGGTGGGAGGAAGAGGGTGAAACTATATGCAGTATTAATGTACAGCTGTAAGTAAGTTTGACAGTGAATGGGCTTCTAGTCCACTCGTACCGTATTGGTCTAGTAGATGCTAATTTGCAGCTGGCCGCTGGCCGACCCTGTTGACAACTGCAGACACGATCTGGAGCCACCTCAGTGGGAGCCGCCCTTTGCCTCGTGGTCCTTAGCCGCAGGGGTGCACAGGCAGAGGGCTGCCCTGGAGAGGTCAGTTAAGACCAGGATGGAGAGCCAATGGGAAGCGGTGGGCGGGCTGGGAGGCGGGAAGCTTGGGGAATCAAGAAGGGAACAGAGCGCAATGAGTGCACATGGGGGCCTGAGGTCTAGCAATACAGATTATACAATTTCAGAGGGCAGAGGTCTATCGGCCAGCACAACCAAACTCACCTTCTTTCCCAAGCAAAGAAGCAAACTGAGCCAACACCGGCAAATGTATCAAAACTCAATGGAAAAGTTAGCCAATCGGAAGTGTTGGCGGAGCTGGGAGGCAGGAAGCTTGGGGAATCAGGAAGGGAAAAGAGAGCCATGCGTGCACGTGGGGGCCTGAGGTCTCGGGCCTAGCAATACAAATTATACATTTTCAGAGGGCAGAGGACTATCGGACACCACAACCAAACTCACCTTCTTTCCCAAGCAAAAGAAGCAAACGGAGCAACACCGGCAAATGTATAAAAATAACACAGACAAGTTAGCCAATAGGAAGCATTGGGGGGTTTGGGAGGCAGGAAGCTTGGGGAATCAGGAAGGGAAAAGAGAGACATGCGTGCACATAGGGGCCTCGGGTCTGGAGCCTAGCAATCCAGATTATTCAATTTCGGAGGGCAGAGGACTATCGGGCAGCACAACCAAACTCACCTTCTTTCCCAAGCAAAAGAAACGAACGGAGGCAACACCGGAAAATGTATCAAAATAACACAGACAAGTTAGCCAATAGGAAGCGGTGGGCGGGCTGGGAGGCGAGAAGCTTGGGGAATCAGGAAGGGAACAGAGCGCGATGTGTGCGCATGGGGCCTGGGGCCTAGCAATACAAAATATATAGTTTCGGAGAGCAGAGGACTATCGGGCAGCACAACCAAACTCACCTTCTTTCCCAAGCAAAAGAAGCGAACCGAGCCAACACCGGCAAATGTATCAAAACAACACAGACAAGTTAGCCAATAGGAAGCGGTGGGCGGGCTGGGAGGCGAGAAGCTTGGGGAATCAGGAAGGGAACAGAGCGCGATGTGTGCGCATGGGGCCTGGGGCCTAGCAATACAAAATATATAGTTTCGGAGAGCAGAGGACTATCGGGCAGCACAACCAAACTCACCTTCTTTCCCAAGCAAAAGAAGCGAACCGAGCCAACACCGGCAAATGTATCAAAACAACACAGACAAGTTAGCCAATAGGAAGGGGTGGGCGGGCTGGGAGGCGGGAAGCTTGGGGAATCAGGAAGGGAACAGAGCGCGATGTGTGCACATGAGGGCCTGGGGCCTAGCAATACAAAATATACAGTTTCGGAGGGCAGAGCACTATCAGGCAGCACAACCAAACTCACCTTCTTTCCCAAGCAAAAGAAGCGAACCGAGCCAACACTGGCAAATGCATCAAAACAACACAAACAAGTTAGCCAATAGGAAGCGGTGGGCGGGCTGGGAGGCGGGAAGCTTGGGCAATCAGGAAGGAAACAGAGCGCGATGTGTGCACACCGGAGCATGGGGTCTGGTGCATAGCAATACAAAATATAACATTTCGGAGGGCAGCAGACTATCAGGCAGCACAACCAAACTCACCTTCTTTCCCAAGCAAAAGAAGCGAACAGCGCCAACACCGGCAAATGTATCAAAACAACACAAACACGTTAGCCAATAGGAAGCAGTGGGCGGGCTGGGAGGTGGGATTTGTGATGGCATCTGTGATGTCATGGGTGTTAGTCCTTGCAGTGCACACTTGTGGCGCGAGTCATGGTTGATTAGCTTACCATAACGGCGAATTTTAGGGTTTTGCGATTTTACATGTAACCAGAATATCCCTGTAACAACATTTTGTCAATTGAATTGCATAGGTTTTTACTAGTGCAACTTAACCATGATGTCCCTTTAACAATGTTTTTGTTAGTGAATTTCATAGGCTTTAGCATAGTGCTTTCTGTAAAGATAATAGCTGTTTGGTACTGCAACAGAACCATAACGTGCCGTTGACAGAGGTTTGTTACTGATTCCTTGGCTGCCCTCTTGATAAATGTGTGGAAAGGCCAAATTGTCTGGTGTATGTATCCTTTTGCGCTACCCCTTCCTTTTCTGAATAGTGTTGGTGTACCTTAGCAATTAGAGATGTACATGGTAAATGTTGGTGAGTGTTTGAGTAGTTTCCCTTTATGTGTTAACATTGCATGGTGAATCTGTGCTGCACAGTACTGACCAAGATGACCACAGATGAGCAATATGGATGTTTCCATGGGATACTGCACCTGGTCGTCATATGTGCAATCACACTGCAAGTATCTATAGGACTCCATTAGTGGCCGCATGTCTGCATCTTCTAACATTGTCAGGTGGGCGTCTGCGCCCTTCCTTCAAATATGACTACTGTAGATGTCACTAAAAGTATGGCGTCCCATTGGTAGTACTATCTACAGGACCCTAGATTATTTGGTTCACTGTGATTGGGTTGCCATCACCCCCATGCATACATTTCCACTTTGCTTAGCAGCATGCAAAACGGTGAGCCAGGTGCGAGGTGCCCCCTAGTTACCCGGCTTTCCTCCAATTAAAGTTACCATCAATCATTGCTTCAGAAACTATGTGTCAATTATTTTTCTGTAGTTGGCCTCGAACCTGCATCTTCTGTCTGGAAAAGTTCTGATATCTCTTATCTGGGCAGATGCCAAGCGTAGGTGTGAACCTGTGCTCCTTCTCGCTCGGCTGGTCACGTGCTATCCACACTGTGAATTTGCCTAGTTTCTCTCAGTTTGTGCATTTAATTTCTTATTCAGCTCATCACCTGCCTACGCCTCCTTATCTCGACCTTCCAAAGACAGGATATTCTGTTCTTAAGTTTCAATTATGCGTAGCTACTGTTTGTTTCTTTTATTAGTCTGACCTTGGCTCTCCTGGCACAAGCTGCATCTGCTGTGTTTCGATTCAGCCGTCTCTTCTCATTTTTCTAGAATATGAATCTTTCTTGTTTGGCCTTTAGTAACCTGAACTGGTTCTGCTTTTAGTTCAAAGTGTACTCACACTTATAATATTGTGCTTCGTTTTGAGGTAGATTATGTATAATGGCGCTTGCCACTCTATTCTTCTACTAAGCATTGCAAGCCACCCTGTTTTCTTAGCTTTCTTGCGGTTTCAAGCATATGTACAGGTGTTAGCTGGTCGAACATCTTCATCCTGCTTACAGCTTAAGCTTCTTTGTATTTCAACATCGTTTTCTTCTTCTAGGTTCACGATATCCTTATTCGTGGCGTTTCGTCTCTTTGTGTTATTCTTGGGTTGTCATATCTTCTATCTGCGAGTCCGTCCGGGCCTTTGTGATGTCACCTTTCATCTTCCATTAAGGCCTTTTTGGTTTCTTCCAGGACGGTCCTTAGGCAATCTTCCTTTCGTCTCATTTTCTGGTAGGGTTTTCTCAATGGATACCTTACTTCCTATGGTTTTCTGGGTATCAGTACTTCAATAGGTGTTGCTCTTCTGATGGGTACTGGGCAGAGCTCTACTGCAGTCTCTGCTGGTTTACTTGCTCATCATAGATCACATATTTTGGTGTGAACATACCTGGTACTTCAAAATGGGCGACTGGAGTGCAGGCTTTATTTGGGACCTCCTCTACACTCCCCCTCTGGGCGACTCATCGACCA
Source organism: Ambystoma mexicanum (assembly GCF_040938575.1). NCBI lineage: Eukaryota > Metazoa > Chordata > Amphibia > Caudata > Ambystomatidae > Ambystoma > Ambystoma mexicanum. Next base: position 266,126,202 of record NC_090940.1, read on the forward strand.
CTTTCACTTCCTCCTTCGAATTCATCTTACTTGGTTCCTCTGTATTCATCTTCACTTCATCGTCTGGGTTCATTCCTTCTTCATCTTCTGGGTCTGTACATGACGGTTTGAAGAAGTGTCTTTTTGAAGTCCATATCTTTATTACTCCCTTTAGGTTTCCCGCTGTCCTTACATGTTCATCTTTATTACATGTCATTAGTTGACATTGTCCATTTGGGCTGCAGTAAATCCATCTTCCTACATAAATTCTGCATTTCCTGGGATAGAGAAACTTTGTACCTTCTGGTGCGTGCCTGCTGGCCTTCACACAGTCTCTTATTTCTTCAGATCTCTGGGCTTCCATCCTGGCTTGACATAAATCATGATCTTCATCCCTATTGCTTTCTTCGCAGTTTTCTGGCATCGCGATATTATTATCTTGATAGCGCAAAATCCTAGTAATATCATCACTAGCAGGGCTCCTAAGAACTTGAATGCATCTGCCATCCATTGTGAAACCCATGAAAACAGTGATCCAAACCAGTTATCATCAACTTTGTCAGTTTTGTTGATCATCTGGTTCTGCGGGTTTGTCAGCATACCTATTGCTTCTGTTAAAGTTCCATTTTCCTTATCGTGAGGAGGTATAAATGTGCAACATGATTCTCCTATTTTTGCACAAACTCCTCCATCCGTAGCTGTGACCATGTCAAGGACATATCTGTTCTGGAGAGTCATCAGTCGGATGGCTCTTAAATCTTCCCTAATTGCATTAAATCCTTTTATGGTCGTGTTGATCATCTGCAGTAACTCCCATCTGATTATCTGCAACCATTTAGTATTTACTCCAACTTGGATTCTTGGCATAAAAATCACTGTGAACGCTGATGAGGTGAGGCTGAACAGCCTATGTTCATATGAGATCGCATGAAATGCTTCTTCTGCATCCGTTCCACTGATCTCTTCTTTCTCGGGTGAGCATCTGGTTTCAGGAAACTGTCAATGTTTAGGTCACTTTTCGGGATTATCAATGCTGGAACGTGGACGTTCACTATTGTGCATATGCCGCCCCAGTTTGTTGGCAGTCTGATGTATGCTTTGGGCCTGCATGCCCAATAATGATCCATTATTACTGCAGTTCTATGCACCATTCCTGGAGCATCAAAAATGCATCCACAGTTCTGATTCTCCCCCATTTTCCTTGTGCCATTGTTCCTGAACCACAATTTTGGGCTTTCTAGTGGCACTATCTGCAAGGGTCCGCCCCTGTCTTCGACCCAGGTCGGCAGTTTTGCAAGTTACGGCTATAATGGCTTGCACAGTCTTTGTGAATTTTCAATTGCTTCTTTGCAGGCTCCGAGGACCATCCATGCTCTGCAGATCATTACTCCTTTCTCCCATCCGTCTGGTGAAAGCACTGTTCCCCAAATCTGCATTTGGCCGCTGTTCTTCCAGATTTTAGCCTCTTCTGGAGTTTTTCCTTGAACATTTAGTCTCGGGTTCCCTTCCCATTTTATGCTTGCTCCTTTAACTCTAGGCTTCTCGTACCTGATCACATGATTCCTAGCATGAGCTCTGTTTCTTGTTTTAATGTCTTGGACATAATCATCTTCATCGGGGTAAGCTGTTTCAGTTGCCCATATCAACGAGACATCACTTCCCATGAACTGGTCTCTGGTCTTGCACATTGCTACGTGTGAGAGACAGTGTGCTGTTGGGACATCAATTTCTACAGCCACGAAGATCTTGGTTTTTCCCATGCTGTATGCTAGAAGTGCACAAACAAAGCATTCCCCTTCGGAATTTCGTCTTCCAACCTTCTTTATGTGCTGGTACCAAATGTTGTTACCTAGATGTGCTGTGCTATCCAGGTAGTTGTTTAGTTCATTGTCATCTTCATGCATACTTGTCTTGATTCTTAGTGTTTTCCTGTAGTTGGCTATGACTACATCCCTGAAAGCATCGGTATGGCTTTTCCTTGCTGGAGGATTCTCAGGTATTCTGGTCCATGGTGCAGGCCTTCTCATCTACGCCATTTGAGTGGACAAGAGTCTGGCAGCTCTTTCCCGCTCTTCATACATCTTTCTCTGCCGGGTTATAAATGTTTGTATCCATTCTGGCATTGGCCTAGTATATGGTTGCGCTGTGGAACTAGTACTTGTCTCTTGCGTTGGGATGTCTTTGATCAGTAAACAATCTCTGAGGTTTTGTTCTTCAGTTCCTCTTGTAGTTCCCTAGCTCGAGCTATGTGCGGAACTAATGAGTCCTTGCAGGGAGTTTCTCAGTGTTGGCTCTCGCTTTCTTAAGCGTTTCTGATATAACTGTCTCTGTTGGTTTTTGCTTTAATTCTTGTTTTCTCACAACATCTGCTGTGGAGTTTCTTGTGGCAGGCAGTCTATTCTTCTCTGCTGCTTTTGTTTGTGGTTCTGCAGTCATTGATACTAGGCCTGTTTCGTGTGCATTCAGTGTTTGCATGTGTGTAGTTGTCAGTGATGTTACTTCATTCATTCCGTGCCGACCCTGTCTCCGGCTTTCCTTTACATTTGTTACCACAAGAGTGTGTGTATCATTGCTAATTATATCCATTTCAAGTTTGTTCACTCCACCATCAGATCTTCTAGGAACTTGAATGACTCTGTAAGGTCTGGGGGCTTTGGTGGGTTTTATGCGTGCATTATTAGGTGGGTGTACTGAAATCGGAATGCTTTGTGTACCAATAAAGAATGTAGTTCTGATCTTTAATGATAATATAATAATGATGAATATGATGCATAGATACATTATGCCCCTGTAAATCAGGCGGCAGCATTTTCTTCCAGAGAAGCGGGGGTTCCTCTTTTCTTGTGTCAGGACCACGTTGCTGCTTTGCACCCCCATCTCGATAATTCGCCAAATGTCAATGTTGGTATTCCTTTACCCAATATCGTCTTTCAAGTTCTGCGTTTGAGAGTGTCAGGAGTTTCACAAGTATTCCCCTCTTATGAGTGACAGTTGTCTCTTGTTTGCAGGATACAGTTCCTTTGCTAGACTATGGGAAAAATCTAATTAAATAACACTTCAGTGAGTCGCCTTTACTGTGCATGTTCAAAGTAAGTAAGCTCCCAATCCACTCCTCGGATTTGCTTCAGCCCTGAGGACATGTTGGACACTATCAGTATGAAGACATTGGAAAAAATAACAACAGGTACACCAAGTGAAATTCTTTATTCGGCTTCCTCAATCTGTCCCTCAGCGGAAGGCTTTTTAGAATCTCCTCAAATAACTCCTCTGATGGTTACAAAGTTCGACTTGAAGCATGATTCCATGCAGGAGCATTCAAATCTGTACATTAGTTGAGTCTCTGATGAAAGTGAGGATGTCAACAATGATTGGTCTCCCCACTAGCTCTGGAAAGTCAGTGACTAGTCGAAAAAGGACATTGTGTGCCAACCTGCAGTCTTCTGGTGACAGTGGCATCTGTCCTGTCTTTGCTGAGGTTCAGGATTATATGTTTTCTCCTAAATGTGAACAATGTCCGCACTGTACGGTCGCATGGAGTGCGACTAGAATTATAATTTTATTTAAAAGATGGTTTAAATGTTCTGTATTTGCTGGATCTCGAAGAAACGTGAGTGTATCTTCCGATAAGAGTTGGACAGTCTTTGATTATGCGAAAGAACAGTGTGTTGATAAGCTCATCTATTTCCGCCTGTGTTGGGAACATTTGATTCTCTCTCACTGTACTCAGGGAGTAGGATAAATTGTTTGTTAATGACAGTAAGCAGTTGTCTTATTGTCTTTTTGTTTACAGGAGCTTGTAGAAAGTCTGTGACACTGGTGAGCCTCCTTACCAATGATGGGTATGATCTTAGCACTAGAACAAGGTAAGTTGTTATGTCCTTTGTGATGTCTCTACTGTGGGACACCATAAGTGATTCTGAATAGTGTCTCGATGTGGAACGAGTCGGGATACTGTATTTGTTTCCAATGTAAATGTTCTTGATCAAAATTTGGCATATTCTTTCCTCGTCAAGGCTTAAGTATGCCTCAGTCCAAAGTTCAAAGTCATCCGACTGTTTTGTGGCTTGTGCATGCAATTTTCGTCTTCACCCTGTGACTAGGATGCACAGAGTGTCTGTTTTTTATGTCCCTATCCCCTTTTTTGCTTAGAGGAAGTGTCCAATAAAAGCCACAATTTGCAAAAAGTTCTTTGTCTGGCTGGTCATGCGTCCTTCTTCCGCGTCATGGATATTGTCTGCACGTGCTGTGGTTCTTCCCTGTCGTTTGTCAATTCCTCGCGTTGGAGTGCAGGCAGGGGGGCTCCTCCGATGTAGGGTTTTATATCACTGAGAAAAATTCAAGCTCTCCTGCCTTGTAGTTTCACTGTGGATGGAGTGCAGTCCTCCACTGTAAAAGGACCCTTGAACTTTGGCTCGTCCCACTTTTTCCTTGTGTGATTCCTTATGAGGACAGCGTCTCCAGGGAAGATGGGTGGAACACCTAGACCTTAAACTTGGTCTGTTGTAGTGTCTCCTTCAGTGTTCTGTGCTGCACTGCACCCTTTACGTCGTCGCTGCAGCTGGTCTGAAATTACAGTAAGGCAAGATGTCATGCAGTTCAGATAGTTTTGCATTTCAGACCCTAAAACCTCTCCTGTTGACTGGGCATCACATCCAGTTCTATCTCGGGATGTCAGAGTAGTTCTCATTTTTCTTCCTGTGGCTATCTCGTGTGGCGTAAGATGATGGTCGCACCCAGGTTGGTTCTGAAGAGCATACAGTGCCAGTGGAAGGCAGTGCAACCATCCGTTCTTTAGAGTAAGCTTCAATGTGGCTATCCTTTCCTTTAACTAGCCATTGAGCTTCTCACAGATCCCATTACCTTGTGGATGATACGCCGACGAGAATGTGTGCTTTATACCAAGAAGCAAGCTAATCTGCGCGAACACTGCATTGACAAAATGAGGGCCATTGTCTGACGTCATGACCTCGCAAACCCCCCATCTGGGGAACACTTCTCTCACTAAGAATTTGGCCGCACAGGTAGAGTCTGGGTGTGTACATGGACCTGCCTCAACCCATCTAGAGAATGGACACACCACAACAATTAAGTATCTGTACCCGTTACATACTTGAATCATGTCGACGTAATTGATATGCAAGTGTTGACAAGGCCCATTTGGCCTTGAGATGATCGCTCTCATTACTTTTAATGTGTGCCCCGCCGTAAATTGCTGGCAAATTATACAGTTCACTATAAAGAATGCAACATGCTCGGTTAAATTTGGTATAAACCAGTCTTCTGCGAGTGTTGCTGCTAGGTTCTCTTTTGTCGTGTGCGCCGGGTAATGTAACTGCTCTAGCACTATTTTTAATAGGTCTACAGGCATTACTGGTTTACCAGTGCTGTCTTGTAACCACAAGCTGTCAAAGGGGTTTAAAGAACACCCTCAACTTTTCCACAGGTTATTCTCTTCCTGTGGTGCCTCCCCTTGGAGTTCCATTAGCTGTGTTTGCCCCAAATTACTGTAACTTTCAGGTGCAGTTCGTGTAACCATCATTCGCTCGTTGGCATGGATAACTTTCACTGCCATAATGATCTCACTTTTGGATGCCATATGCTTGGCTTCCGTGTCTGCTGCTTGATTTCCGCATGAGAAAAAATCTGTCCCTTTCGTGTGGGCGGCACATTACACAACTGCTATGCCCACTGGGAGTTGTAGTGCCTTGATCATCCTGTCCAATAAGCGTGCCTGCTGCACTGGCGTGCCGTTTGCTTGGAGGTAGCCCCTCCTTTTCCAGCACACTAAGCCTGCGTGCACTGTCAACGTCACATAGGCGGAGTCACTGTACACCGTCACTTCCTGGTCTGCATGATTCTCAATGGCAAGTATCAACGCCAATAATTCTGCAGCCTGTGCTGAATAATGAGAAAGTATTTGTGCACTAAAAAGCACTCGAAACTCTCCATTCGTTGTGTGTTTCATCACAGCAATGTCTGTGTATCTTTGCCCATCATTTTGGTCGATTCTGGAAGACCCGTCGATAAAGACAATTTCTCCTCCTGCCAATGCATTTTCTTTTGCCCTGGGGATTTCATCATATAATTCTTCATAATTTGTACAATCATGTATGGGCTCTCCTTCAGTACTGGCTCTGCTATAAACATAGCTGGGTTCGCTATCTTACATCAAACTATTTTGGATATGATCATTTCATAAGCAGAAGATCTCTGAGATGTCAATGTGCCCTTTGATTTCTCTATAATGGCAAATAGCAAGTGCTCGATGTAAAACGTCATTGAGTATTCCATTACAATGGTTGTCACCTTCTCTATGTTGAACGCTGCAGCAGCTAAACTTTGTTCGCATGGAAAGTGGCATCTCATTACTGGGTCCAGATTCCCATTGTAATATGCCAGGGGCTTGTACCCCAACGAGGTTCTTTGAGCTAGCACTGCCGTCATGACGCTGCCATTTGTGTGTGAAAACAGGTAAAATTCCTCTGCATAATTGGGGATCCCTAGAACTGGTGCTGTGCAGATGGCTCTTTTGAGTTCAGTAAACCCTTTCTCCATGCTCTCAGACCATTCAATCTTTTCCTTCATTACTTGGGCCTTCTTTAGGGCTTGAAGTAAAGGCTTGGTGTAAGATCTGCAGTCGAAGACCCATGCCCTGACATAGTTGCATAGGCCTAAAAAGCTCTGCATTTGCTTTATCGTGTGTGACTTTGCCATATTAAATATGGCTTCAACTTTTTCTGGAGTCACTTTCTTTCCTTCATGTGAGATTACAGGCCTATGTACAGCACTTCTTGTTGCCAATATTGTAACTTTCCTTGTCAACTTTGTGTCCTTTCTCAGCCAGTATGGTCAATAGCTGAACAGAATTGTGCCTACATTGCTCTTCTGTGGTGCTGCAAATTAAGATGTCATCCACGTATTGCAGGACAACACTTTTAATTACTATATTGCTTAGGTCCATCTGCAGGACTCTGTTGAAAATAGAAGGAGACTCACAGTACCCCTGTGGCAGCCTCCTGCTTTTCAGACACATTTGTCTGAATGTGAATGACGTCAGATCTTGTGAGTCACGGTGCAACAGGATTGAGAAAAATGCATTTTTCAGGTCAATCACTGTGAAATATTTTGCCTCAACAGGTATATTACATAGAATTGTAGCCGGGTTCGGGACTAGAGGGAACTCGGCCTCAACAATATCATTTATTGGCCTCAGGTCAGACCCCCCTTAACTTTTTTTTCACAGGGTACACTGATGTATTACATGGCAACTCTGACATCACTAAGATGCCCTGGTCTATCATGGCAGAAATAGTCTTAAAAATCCCCTCATCTGCTTCTCTGGACATGGGATATTGTCGGACTCTTGGTAGAATTGCTCCTGGTTTCAATTTAACCTTTACTTATCCAACTCCCTTCAAGAGGCCTCCGTCATAGGGTTCTGTAGTCCATACTGAGAGGGGCACCTTGGCTATGTCATCATCAAAATATTCAGGACGATTTAGTGCCAACATCATTCTCTGAGGTACCTCTCGCTTAATCATTTTCACCCAGAAGGTGAGACTCACTTCCACCATTGTCTCTCCTATCTCTGCATCTCTGCTTGTTCTTCAAATAGATTGTCATCAGTGACGTCAGTCAATCGATATCCTTCTTCAATGGCAATCACTGCGGACCATTGTCGGCCCTCGTCGTCATAACCATGAATCAAGGCCACTCTCCCTCGCACTGCAGCTGTGTGTATTACCAAGGGAAATACTTGTCCCTCCTCTTCATGCATCGGTATTCTTGGTCTAAATAGGAACTCATCAGGTGTTCTCATTATTTTGTCTGCGAGGCCTGGCAATCCTGCCATAAGCACACACATACCATATGCGAACATTTCTGGCTCTAATGGTATGGCCCTCATGGCTATGTGTTCTGAGTATGCACTAATCATTTTGCATACATTTGAATAGTGCATTCCTGGAGTTGAACATACTATGCCCTCCTCCGTGAACGAGATTGTCATGTTTAACTTCATCATTAAGTCTCAACCCAAAATGTTTACTGGGGTCTGACGTGAATATAGTAAAGGCACATTCATTTCACATTCTCCTATAGAGACTGGAAGTGCATTTGTGAAGGGAACGCGACTCGTAGCTCCTGTAAAACTCTGAGTATCTATGGCCTCGCCCGACAAGGAAAACTTGCCTTCACGTATGCATGAGCGTGTTGCACCGTGTCGACTAAGAAGGAATATTCTTTACCCCCTATAACGACATCCACCCTAGGTTCCCTGTGAGGGTCTGGTGTCACTGATAGGACAGAACACATCAGGGTTCCCAGTGAGCTGTCCTAGTTTATATACACATTTGGCCCACTGTGCACTCGTGGAATCACCCCATTCCCGTTGTTGCTTCCCATTCCAGGGTTCGTGGTCTGCCCTGTGCGCATTGTCTGGGATAGTTGCTTCGGTGCCTGTTGGGATTGTCCTTGTGGAAAATTCACCATGTTTTGCGGTTGCACACCTTGTTGTGCTCCTGGCGTTTGTTGTTGCACTGTGTGATTCTGTTGAACACCCTGTTGTAAAACTGCAGGTGGATTTGTCATGCCTGCTCTCGTTCCTTGGCCACTCTGCATCATGCCTTGATTTCTGCATGTGCGTGCCGCATGACCTGCCATTCCGCACAGCCAACAAACTGGCGGTGGTCGGATCATTTACCCATTTGACATATCTTGGTTACCATTTTTCATATTTTGAAAACCTCCTTGATTATTTTGGAAATCTCCCTGATTGCTCTGCCATCCTCTTCCCCTGAATCCTCTTCCCCTTGTATAAAACCCTGTATTGCCCTGATTATTCTGCTGTGGACTAGCCACCTGTTGCATGCTTGATTCAGCTGTGCTAGTTATCATTACTCCCTTAAGAGCATATTTTGCTATTTCTTTTGCAGAAGTTTCGCTTCCTCATCCTTTTCAAGTTGCTTCCTTTTTGCGATTCTTTTCCTGCAACAGTCTACAATAATGAGCAATGGTCAACTGTATTTCAGCCCAAGGCTTGGTTTCAATTCCCACCAATTTCTTGAGTTGTTTCTGCACCGGCTCTGGCAGCCCTTGCCACAATATATGGTAAAACACAGGTATTTATTTCATCCACGATTCATGAGTCTCGAGCAACCATGCATCTTGGAAAGTCTGTGTATAAATTAACGGATCCTCAGAATCCTTCATTTTTAAAGTCATTATAGCCCCCATATTTGAAGTATCTGGGTATAGCCCTTGTATCGCTTTCCATACTGCAGCTCTACAATTGTTAAATGGAGCTCCGTCATGCGAGGTATTAATTGTGGCTACACCAGGGTAGCCTGCTCGTGCCCACACATCGTCTGCTCTCTCACCAAGTATGGCGATCGGGCGACCTTTGATGTCCCCTATAGCTAACGTGTTTCCTCCTGTCATTTTTCTAACACATGTATCCACTTTCCGGCTCCCAACGTCAGCATTGGAAGCTTGTTTTTTAAATGTTCTCGATCCATGTGCGGCCATGGTATATATTGCGGTCTTGCTCCCTCCTTCTCGAGCAACAGAAATTGGAACATGTAGCCTTCTCTCCCTTCTCTCATTGTTCTCCTATCTATTGCTGGGGTAATATTCCTGCATTGCCGTCTACCTGGCAATGCCCTTAGTCTATCCACATATGGCAACAAAGACACCCCTCTCTGACCGTGAGATACTTCTTCACATCGGTCAGGCTGCGTGGCTGATTCTGATGCCCTCGGTGCAGATTTGCTAGTGTCTGACCATCTTATTCCTTTCTCTCTTGGGAGTCGTCTTTCACTCCATCTCTCTTCCTCATTTTCCTTGCGCTCCTCCCTTTCGGAGCTGGACATTGTCTGTCCCCAACTAGTGCAACTTCTCATGTCCTCTTTGTTCCTACTTATTTCTAATCTATCCAGAGATAGCTGTCTATTTCCACTACTTCAGGTGACATCCTCAGTGTCGTACAGCTGAGTGCTCTCCAGGCGCTTGTCTTCCCCCTCGCCTTGGGGTATTTGTTCTAGCCCCATTTCATCATATATTCTATCGATCGTTTCTCCGATGCTTCTGGTGTCGAAGTCATCCTCGATATTCGCCCTAGATGTGCCTGGTATGAATCGTACTCAGAAAAGAATTCTTCAATGTCTTCCCAGTGTACAACCGGAGCAGGTTTTTTAACCTCTCTCCCCAGATATTCAAGATCATGTGCTCTCTGTCTTCGCTTACGTTCTAAGTCATCATCAAATTCTTTGCATTTCCTCGCCTCTTCTCTGACCCTATCTTCTTCCTTTCTCTTTTCATTTCTACGTTCATCTGCCCTTCACATTTCCTCATCTTTTCGTCTTTTTCTCATGTATCCTTTGCTCTTCCTCTAACTTTGCTGTTTCTGTCTGTCTGTCTTGATCGTTGGCTGCTCTTGGGTTGTGATCAAGCTGTCTCTCTTGCTCTTCGCGATATAGCTGTTCTCGCCTTAGTCTGTCTTTCTTTCTTATCCTTTCATCTCTTAACTCCTTCTCTTCCCCTTTCTTCCTGTCTCATCTAACCTCTCCTTTTGGTTCGCGTCATCAATGCCTTTGCCATCGAGTTTCAATAAAATGTGTCCTCCCATCCATTCGTCTTTTGAGAATGCTATCTCATCAGTTCTATCTTACATTCCCTTCCATCGCTTCCCTTCTCTCTCTTTGTCGAGAGATGCACTTGTCTGTGCCTGATCTCTTCTTTCGTCATCACGGCTCTCCTTGTCCCTGGGACTGCGGAGGCAATATTCTTATTCTTATCTTTCCCTTGATTTTCGTCACTACTATATGTAGGTGGCTTATATGTGGGGTTGCCATACCCCGTGGCCACTTTGAGCTCTCTTAGCGGGTATAATCCTTCGTCCTTACTTTCTTCAACTTTTATTTCTGGTGGGGCAGGTGGCGTGATAGGTGTATCACCGCCCTCTGTGCATACATTAAGTATCCAATCTCTTGGCCGGCTCTTCCTTCTTTCCCTGTTCATACATTTTCCACAACTCGAGAACAGCAAGCGTTTTTCTAACTTCTTGCCTGTATATGTGGCATGTAAATACGTCGTCATATGTTGTAAGACAGCTTTAGATAAAGACCCATTTTGTGTCCATGGCATAAACATCTTGTGGGCAGTACCCTTAACCCACTCGGTACTATATTTCTTTAGCTTGGGTGCATGTTTTGGCATGACCTAGAATAAGTGTGCCAATGGAGTCATGTCGTCCATGCTTAAATCTGTTCCCTTTCTTCTTTTATAACACTTGTCAACCATTTCCGTGTGGCTTAAACAACTTCTAACAATATGAGCGAGCACCAAACACTGCAAGCTCCGATCCAAATTTTCACAAAATATTATACTTTCTGATTAATTTAAAAAACATCAATTCATATGGGATTTTATCTCAGCTATCAAATTGCACAAAATTAAAATCTGTTTTAAAAAAAAGAATTGACATATGACATCACAGCAAAACATGTAAGACAGACGCTTGACAGACTAGACAGACACCAGCTGGACATAGATATCTCTGCTTCTAATTATTACCCCTTCATGGGGTGTAAACGTACCCCTTTCACAACGTCTTTAAACATTGTGGTAGTCTATCTTTTTTCCCAACTCTCTATAGAGAAGCTACATGCACTCTTTGGATGCATGAACGGTTTATTATATGCCATGGTTTCTTCAATTTTTTTTCACCACCGCCTTTGGTAAATTACCTTGACGATCTCCATGGCAATTTCGTGTTTAGACTATCCACTTATGCCCTAATTGGGGTTTCAATTTTAATTTTAATTGTACTCTCTTTTTGCCCCTTCACCCTTATGCCACCCTCCCCCCCGGGGGGGGGGCGGGTACCGGGTGGTGTGTTCCAAGTACCCTACATTTTTGTTCACAGAAGGGGATCTCTGGCCAGGTCCTTTTATTCTCCTCGGGGGGGTCACACTAGCATGTTACCAGGTGATCCCAACACGTTAGGAAATTTAGACTTTGGCATGATGTGAGTTGCAAACATGACTAGGATCATGTACTTTGCATTTTCTTTGACTTTAGCAATTCATCTACATAATTTTGTTCCACATAAATCATTCTCTTCATTATATTTTATACATGTTTCTCTTTTTTCAGTTCTTGATCGAATTCAGTTCTTTTCTTTTTACTAAAACATTCCTTCCTCTCTTTTTTTCTCTGTTGTTTCCCACAGGGTCTTGCTACTACTGCCCTGATGAAGGCGGAGCTGGTACCGCCGAAACGCAATATTGTCTAGAGGGGATTGGAGGTCCCTCAGAATAACATCTGATCTATATTGGACCTCTCGTCTATAACAATACATGTTTTGTTGTTCCTTCAGTTAGCCAGGATCTACAGAAACATTTGTTCAGTATCTCAGTTGGTTTTCTGAGATCACTGTCTATTGAATTAGCCTTATTCATTTTTGTCATATCAGCATTGTTTCTTTTTTCCTTTTCTTCCCCCTCATGCGTTGGCAGACCCCACCCCATTGGTGTATGAACAAATATTCACACTGGGGTGTTACTGATACTTATCATGACCATATAATATTGAAAAAAGTATTCGTTACCTTTTTCCAGTGTTGATGTCTCTACATTGGGAGGAATATTTCCTTTATTTTTGTTTATGTTTCATTGACTTTTCCATTTTTTCTTCTTTCCTTTTTAACTAATATTCATGATTTCTGTTTAGCAATTTTGCATTCTGATTTATGTTAAGAAGGAATTTTTATATGTATGTAACCTCGTAAATGTTTTATTGATTGTATTTGCCCTCATGGTTTAGGGCATTGTTTTCACCTTTTGCACGGATGTTTGCACATAAAGTCTTGTCTTTAACTTACAATAATCTGCATGACTATCCTTGATGTGTTGTATTATGATGGATACCAATTATATGTAGATGCTACTACCCCAAATGGGGTACTTAGGTTTGGACCAGGGGCAGGACCTTAATTCATTCACACCTTCCTATAGGCCAACCTACATACGTACCAGTACCTTGTGTTAATATTAGTTCCCTTTGCCCTCTTACTGGTACGTTAGCCCACGGGCACAACCACAGCCACAACAGTGTGGCCTTTTTCGTTGTTGAATGTAGTCTATCTGTTCCCCATTATGTGGGATTCTGGGTACACCTTTCTTCTAGCCGCTATATTAAAGCATAGGTATAAGGCGAATACTCTCACTTCTCAGGTGTCCACCCCGGTATCCTCTCTCTTCTCGGGTGTCTACCCCGGTAACCCTTTGTTTACTTTTTGTTTCCTGTGTTCCAGAGTCAGCGCCTGGAAGCAGCTCTTTGCCCAGAGGTGCTTCACCCAGAGGAAGGTGTCAGTGGAGCTTTATCAGGAGGGAGGCGGCAAGCACAGGTGGGAGCAGAGAGTTTACACAGAGGACGGGCACGCAGCAGGTGCAAGTAGCGCCTACCCAGAGGACGGCTCAGCTGTTGTGGCAGTGTAGTGGTTGTCGGTGGTTGGAGCTGAAGCTTTCACTGTCTTATTTGAGGCAGTTTAGTGGTTGCAGCTGAAGCTTTCACTGTCTTATGTGCAGGTGTGTTGTTGCAGACTAACCACTTGTAAGTAAGCAGTGAGCCATGTTTTTGTTTTTCATGTGAGTGCCAGCCAAGTAGTACTCCTCTTTATTTGGCATGTTGAGAGTAGATTATATTTTAAAGCGCTGACATATTTTGTAAGAAGATTTGGGAGTATTTGGCATAATTGTGCGGTCTTGGTCTATTTCATTGAAGACCAATTACTACACACGTTCCCTTACTTTGAAAAGCAAAGTTCATTGGTTTGGTGTTTCAGTCTGTATCTGTTCTTTGGGCAGTAAATATTTTGTCATGGCTTCACGTCAGATGTCTGGTGAGGAGGCTCTCGACTTACTGATGCAGTCTGACACGGAACAAGGCACAGAACCAGAAGCAGAATCTGAAACAGAATCTTCTTCTGAGGGTGAGCATGAAGTAGATTCGGAAAGTGGGTTTTCTTTTGAGGCTAGTTCAACCTCCTCATCTGATGAGGAAGGGAACGGAGGGGTACATGCACCTCGTGTGGCACTTCCCACACAAAGTTCACCTGCAAGGTTGAGGGGACATGCAAGGAATATACCAGTTCATCACATGGCTGATGAGTCTGACTGGATGCCTCCAGCAATGGCTCAGCCTGTTGTGCCACCTTTCACTGGAGTATCAGGATGCACAGAAAATACAGATGGATTTGAGCCTATTGACTTTTTTAACCTTTTTGTGGATGATGGGTTCATTTCAGATATGGTTGAGCAAACCAATCTGTATGCTGAACAGTTCTTGAGGGAAAGAGGTGCCAATCTGAAACCCCGTTCCCGAGCACACCTTTGGGTTCCAACTACGAGTGTTGAGATGAGAACATTTTGGGGTCTCACTCTGCTCTTGGGACAAACAAGGATGCCATCTATGTCTCTGTACTGGTCTACTGAACCTGTATTTGCAAGCCCTTTTTTTCCAGCAACAATGAGTAAAGATCGCTTCCTAGCACTAGAACGTATGCTGCATTTCAATGACAACTCTGCAGCATTGTCAAGAACTGACCCAAATTGTGATAGGTTATTCAAAATTCAGCCATTACTGAAGCACTTTGCACAGCGATTTTCTGAGGTGTATGTTCCTAGCCAGAACATGTTCATTGATAAACCTTTGGTATTGTTCAAAAACCAGCTACTGTTCAAGCAGTATATTTCAAGCGAGAGAGAATAATATGGAATCAAGGTTTATATGTTGTGTGAAAGTACCACTGGGTATGCCTACAACATGAAAGTCTACACTGGAAAAGACTCGAGCATAAACCCTCCCGGCTGCCCAGCCCATTTAGGGACCAGTGAGAGGATTGTGTGAGATCTTGCCACATCATTGTTCCACAAGGGTCACCAATTGTATGTGGACATTTCTACACCGGAATACCACTGTTCAAGGAATTGTACAACGTGGGCACACTGGCATGCGGTAGAATTCGCAGTAACCGCAAAGGCTTCCCCAGACAACTTGTGTGTAAGAAGCTGGACAAGGGAGCATGTATGGCATTGCGGCATGATGAACTGTTGGAACTAAAATTCTGCCACCGAAGGGATGTGCACATGCTGAGTACTATTCATGATGAAAGTACTTCCCTTGTCACTGTACGCAGGCAGGCTCAGCAAGTGCTAAAACCCAAGTGTATTCTGGACTACAACAGGTACATGGGAGGAGTAGACAAAATAGACCAATTACTTGAGTTATACCATGTAGAGCATAAGACTTGCACGTGGTACAAGAAGTTGGCAGTTTACCTTATGCATCTAGCTACATACAATGCATATGTGGTATATCGTGCAGCCGCTCTAGAAAACAAACTGACATTTTTGAAGTTTGAATTAGCTGTTTTAACTTCGCTGACCGTTGTGCATGTATCAAATCCCAACTTTGCAGAAGTAGAGGATGTAGCCAGATTGCAAGAATGACACTTTGCTGATTATGTGCCTGCCACCCCCAGGAAGACACAACCATACAGAAGATGTAAGGTGTGTGCAAAACAAGGAAGGAGGAGGGATACTCGGGTGTACTGTCCCCAATGCCCTTCAAAGCCAGCCCTCTGTCTACAGCCTTGCTTTGCTTTGTATCATACAAAGAAAAAATATTGGGAGATCGAGTGTTTCCTGAAATGCCCATCTTTCCTACAAAGTGACCCATAGACTCTCGATTCATGCAACACCCAATTTGCTTGTGTCTTGGAAAAGACAACACCATTCAGGCTTCCTCCACTTGAGACATGCCTCACCTTCCATCAGCATTAGAATTGCAACTGCAAACTTCTTGATGGCTCTGGCCTTGGAGAACACCAATGAACTAGAACTGAAGTAGATATAATTTGCATTTTCCCTATACATGTGCAAGATCCACTAAGTCGAAATCATGGGCTTCCAGTGGCATTGATCCAAACAACTATCAGTATGTTTTGTCAGAAATTTTGAAATTGGGAAAAATGGCATGATCTGCTGCAGGTGGGAAATTATGTGCTCTGTCTTATACTTTATACAGTTTAAGGAAATAGCTTGTAATCATGGTGTTCAGATATCAAACACAAATGCATTGGAATCACTGTATTTTGTTATTAGGTGTCATTTTTCTTACTTTTATGATAGATGACATATGCATTTGTAATTTGTAATTGAACGTACAAATGTTATGTTTTGTTTTTTTATCTTTTTTATATTATAAAAGTATAGTCACCTAATCACCCTTTTCTGTGATATAATTTATTTTAATATGGGAGGTATCCTACAACATTTCTACAATGTCAGTACTAGCACATTATATTCTCCTAGTCTAAACATGTATGTGTCCCTAAAGATTACCTTTGTTTACTTTTATCTAAATCCCACCACTATTACCCAGTTAACTTTAAACTAACTATATGCCTCAGATAATTTTACAGCCACTATGAGAATTTGAAAGAAGATCACGCTTTGAGGTAACCCACCAGCCTGTTTGTCACACTTTATTCACGTGTGGCTTATACTTCACATTTGTTCCATCGCTCCCATCCCATAACATTTCCTGGTTCCCCATTTGCATTTTTACACGTTGATTTTCCATCGCTTCTTTATTCATTGTGTATTTCTTCCACTCGAATCATCTTGGTTTGGACTCCATAGATCGTCTGTCCGGTCGTATTTGTCCTCTTTTTAGGCATGCTTTGCAGCAAGTTCCTGGGACTTTCACTGCATAGGCCACTTAGTCCATTCAACGATATGGGAGTTTTCACAGGAGTTTGTCCACTCTCAAAACTGCACAGCAGACACATTTGTGTATGGGCATCTGGTTAGGTCCCTTGACCCTTCTCTCTGCTCATAGCTTCGAGTGCCGCCAATTCTCCTGGTATATATAGGGTTCTCTTTCTCCCTGCCTGTAATATAAAACTGAATGAGTTTCCTTTGAAAAATAAGTGTCTCTATCGTCAATTTTTTTCCTTTCAACCCAACCCTTTAAAACCCATTTATGTGTTACCTTTAAACATTCCATTCCTTCTACTCCTCAAACTATCCAGAAGAGACCACATCACTCCAGCCCTAAAAACACTACACTGGCTCCCAGTAAAACTTTGCATCACCTTCAAAACAATGTGCATAACGCACAGGGCAATCAGCGGACAAGGAGCAGAATTCCTACAAAAGAAAATAACAGTCTACAAACCAATGAGACCCCTCCGATTAAGCAATGAAATCCGCCTGGAACTCAAACCATACCTTAAGAAAAAACTTGGAGGCACCTCCTTCTACCACTTAGCCGCAAAAACCTGGAACAACATCCCAAAAGAAATAAGAAACACTGAAGATCACCTAAAATTCAGGAAATCACTAAAAACCTGGCTCTTCAACACCACAGACTAAATCTGGAAACCGAAACTGGAAAAAGGATGACTAATCCAGAAAGGACACGGATTTCCCTGACCCGAGAGGGTAGCTCCCACGGCACCTGGATGGGTGACACCGGATAGACTGGAACACAGGCGGCACGCACGAAGACTGAGCCAACTCCCCCAGACAATCCCACCAACACCACTTTCGCCCGTCCCTTAGTTACCGCCAGGTGGTGTGGAATTGTCGAGATATTGGAAATCACCAGTCTACCTGAGAGGTTGACAAAGGCAGGTGCACTGGCTACAGGAGTATGAAGGGAGGATAAGGGGAGCTATGAGAGCATGTTAGAGGTGGGGGCCAGAGGAGTAAGGAACCTTGTATGCCAGTCGGACCTAGATCAGGACAGAGCCGCACCAGGGGAGACTGCACAAGCCGAGCGCTTGAATTCAGCATAGAGATGCAAACTAACCAACCCTACTAACAATTTCCCTTTCTGCATACACCTCACAAACTCCAAACCAAACACAACCAGAATCTACAGCACAACAAACCGCACAAACTTCACTACATTGCAACAGCAAAACAAAAACACGCATAGTCTTGCACAACATTACACAACGACTACCGGCCGCAAACACCCCAGGCCCAGCCAACGGACCCACCGGGCTGAGGCCACAAACAGCACATCACTGCTCTCTTGCACTTTTCCTGCCTCCTCCCACTAACCCAACCTCCCCTCCTCTTTCAGAGCCGCCAGAGCGCCAGGGGACCACTCCAGTGGTGATAGTGCGCAGTACAAATGTCCTTTGACATTAACATTAACATTCACGCGTCATTATCCCTTTATATATATATATATATACAGTCTTCTCTACTTTTAACTATATTTAGTTTTTTCCCACCTCCCTCCGTTACCTTTTCCCATTACTTGTTCGAAAGCATGCACTTTTGCCAGAACATTAGTCTTTTTCACTCACCATTTGCATGTTTCCTCTCTTGACCCTCGGGATCACCTCCTTTGTTACCGCCTTCTTCGACTTTTCACCCGCTCAGCTGCCCGTAGGAATGGGAAAGGATGCGTGGGGAACACGGGTCCCTTCAGGTCCATGTCTGCAGTATTTCTCTTTAATCTACCACTGTCTACGGGGAACTTCACGGTCTACTCAGCTGAATGGCAAAGGACTCGTGATATTGCCGAAGACCAAGAGTTACTTTATGTCGATGGTCAATAGGTGTCTTATTCAAATCAATAATCGATAATTGATAACCATCAGATCTCTGCTACCAAGTGTACTGAGGAGACCCCCGGCCAGCCCATAAAGTCAGAGTTTGCTCCAAAAGTACTTTAAGACGAGATAGCTGCACCTTGAGATGGATGGGGGTGCAGATTTATTACTCCAACACCAATCAATAAGGACAACTCAATGGTTTGGCAAAGGGAGTCCATTTAATGACAAGTACAAAAAACGGGGAGTCATGGCAATCAGCAGTGATGCGATAGTCCGTCTCGCTTCAACTCCAACAGACTTCATACAAACAATAACATTTATACTCAAAACTCGTCATAATTGACGTGTAACACTCAAAAGTTAATAAGCATTTCTATTGGTTAGGAAAAGGTAACTTTAATATAGGTGCTATATCTCTATATGGTAACGGAGTGAGGGGATTGGATAAACACTATCAGGTGGGTGTCTGAGCCCTTCCTTCAAATATGACTACTGTAGACGTCACTAAAAGTATGATGTCCCAATGGTTCTATTATCTATAGGACCCTACATTATTTGGTTCATTGTGATTGGGTTCAACCCCATGCATACATTTCCATTTTGCTTAGCAGCATGCAGAACGGTCAGCCAGGTGTGAGGTGCCCCCTAGTTACCCGGCCTTCCTCCAATTAAAGTTACCATCAATTATTGCTTCAGAAACTATGTGTCAATTACTTTACTGTGGTTGGCCTCGAACCTGCATCATCTGGCTGGAAAAGTTCTGATATCTCTTGTCTTGGCGGATGCCAAGCGTAGGTGTGAACCTGTGCTTGTTCTCGCTCGGCTGGTCACGTGCTATCCACATGGTGAATTTGCCTAGTTTCTCTCAGTTTGTGCATTTAATTTCGTATTCATCTCGCCACCTGCCTACGCCTCCTTGTCTCGACCTTCCAAAGACAGGATATTCTGTTCTTAAATTTCAATTATGCGTAGCTACAGTTCGTTTCTTTTATTAGTCTGACCATGGCTCTCCTGGCACAAGCTGCATCTGCTGATTTTCAATTCAGCCGTCTCTTCTCATTTTGCTAGAATATGAATCTTTCTTCTTTGGGTTCTAGTAACCTGAATTGGTTCTGCTTTTAGTGCAAAGTGGACTCACACTTATAATATTGTGCTTTGTTTTGAGGTAGATTATGTATAATGGCACTTGCCACTCTATTCTTCTATCAAGCATAGCAAGCCACACTGTTTTCTTAGCTTTCTTGCGGTTTCAAGCATATGTACAGGTGTTAGCTGGTCGAACATATTCATCCTGCTTACAGCCTAAGTTTCTTTGTATTTCAACATTGTTTTCTTCTTCGAGGTTCACAATATCCTTATTCATGGCGTTTCGTCTCTTTGTGTCATCCTTGGGTCGTCATATCTTTTATCTGCAAGTCCGTCTGGGCCTTCGTGACGTCACCATTCGTCTTCCATTAAGGCCTTTTTGGTTTCTTCCGGGGTGGTACTTAGGCAATCTTCGTTTCTTCTCATTTGCTGGTAGGGTTTTCTCAATGGATACCTTACTGCCCATGGTTTTCTGGGTATTGGTACTTCAATAGGTGTTGCTCTTCTGATGGGTACTGGGCAGAGCCCTACTGCAGCTCTCTGCTGGTTTATTTGCTCATCATTCGTCACATATTTTGGTGTGAACGTTCCTGATACTTCAAAATGGGCGATTGTAGTGCAGGCTTTATTTGGGACCTCCTCTACAGCAGTGTGACGGAAAGTGTCAATAGGTCTCCTGGGGGTCGTACAGTTGAAGAAACCATGTAACTTCTGGTGGGGCAGTTTGTAGTGAGTCTGCAAAATGGCAAAGCTGGTGCAGCTTGATGACGCACATAATAGTGCATGTAAAGGCAAGTAAGCAAACAGCAGAATGTGCAGAGCGCAAACAATGTTAGTGGTGTTTAGAAAAGTACTGTAGCTGCATGGGTCGCACAAAATAAATGGCTTCCTGCTCCACGTAATGAAGCTGTGTTTTACGTTGTTGTAAACATTCTTGTATTACAGAATGTATGCATCTCCGTGAATGCTACTCCTAAGACTAATGGCGTAGCATGTAGCGTTTGTACTGCATGTGACGACAACTGAAATGAAAGTACAAGGGACCAGTGGGCAGTCTACCGCCCTTCCAACAATTACTTAGGATAATTTCATGTACAGCATTTGCCACATCTGCTGTGGGCAACAAGAGGGGCACTCCTGTATCGCAGTGGAGCTCTAAAACATCCTTGCAGACCATATGCCGCGCTACAGACCCTTACAGACCCTTACAGACCGGCAAAGGGCATTATATTGTGCGTGTACTGCAACGCGGTACTCTACAGATTGAAGGTATTTGGAAGTGCGTGGGAAGGGTCCTTCTGGGAGCATGACAATGACTGGCGCCTATGTAGGTGAGGGCCACCTAATAATTCATCTCTCGGCACATGCCCTATGGTATCCATGCAGGTGCTGCGCCTTCTGTACCAGGCCTTTCCGGCCGTTCCTTCTGTGGCATGTGTCAGAGGACCATAATAATAAAAAGAAATGAACTGGGAAAGGAAAAAAGGGAAATAAAGAAAGCACCTTTTAAAGATGAACAATGGAATTGCCAATAAACGGATGCAGAGCGGGAGGCGTGGCACTGTGCAAAACACTGTAGTTGAATCGGTTGGAAAGATCATCGCTGTAGAAAGAGGTTTCTTTACGTGTTGCACAGCGTTTTGAAGAGTGTTGGTACGCAACACTTACTACAACATTTTTTCACTACTTTCAAGAAGGGCACCAAGGCAATTTGGATGGGGTGTGCAGAAATCGGGATGGCAGGCATAATAAGATGAACGTTATAGCTGGGGAAAACTTTTTGTGCTGTGAAATGTCATATTCCCGTGTGAAGTACGCCATTGGTAAATGTCGTACAAAGGCACAAATACACTTCTTCGCAATGCACCGAGCTTTTGCCATTTGCGGTGCAAATAAAAAATGATGCGGCCACATTTATGTCTGCATAATGCAATAGAAAGTTATGCAACAGATCGGAAACAAACAGATGACCTGGGCAAGTGCTTCATCCATCGCAAACTGCACTGAAACTCGTGTAACATGCTGTGCAATTTTCCCTCCACAATGAACAACAATAATATTGGCATGATTGCATGTCACCAAAGTGTCACACAGACAAACCACAATCAGTCACTTAATTGTAGGTACTCCATAGCACTACACATCCACATGATAGATTCCAAAATGAGCAGCCACTGCAGAGTGTTGTCCATTCACTTTCAATGTATTTTAAACTCCCCGAAAACCTGCACGTTGCCATAACCGCACCCTCTACATTTCTTTAGACAAATACACTGTGTACTACAGTTTGTGCCTACACACGACACCCAGAAACCTTTTTGACAAATCCTGTAGCCTCTACAGGCCCATTTCTATGGCCGTCATATGCAAAAGGGGCGTATCTAACATGTGCCAACCTGCAACTATCGCGATATTCGCAGACTTTTCGTGCTGTGCATGTGCAGGAGAGGGGGAATAACTTTCAACCATGATAGGGGACGTTGTTAGTTGTGGGGCTCTGAAAAGAGCCTTCTTTCTTTTTTTTTAAAGGTGCTTCTATAGAAACACATTTTTTTCCATTTTTTATAAGTAATTTCGTGTTTTCAATATCAGCTCAGATTCTAACAATAGGGTCTTCAGTGCAGCCTATAGATTGTGAAACAAAATGTCATTGCCACTGTTTGACAAAGGCATGCCATTTCCTTTGAAACGGTTTATATATCGAGTACCAATGTTCTCATTCTCACAGGAGAACATCCCAGCAGCACTCAAGAAGTCACACATGCTTCAGTCGATGAGACCCCTTCCGACCTCTGGCTGGCGACAGGAATCATTGGAATACTTCCACACTATTCTCAGGGTATACATGAGAAAAACACCTTGGCAGTGGGAAAAATGTACTACACAGCTTTCATCATCTTCTTCAGTTGACGGTACACATGGGAACAAGGCCTGGAACCCAAAGTGCACAACCACAACATGCACAGTTGCCGAAGAGACCATGCATCGACATTTTATAAGCACTCTGCCGAAACAGCATGCTTTGACACTGCACCACAAATCGTCCACTCCCTCCAAACCAAAATTGCCACAAAAGCCTTCTTGGAGGGCATACACAAACAGATCTTCCACAAAGGTATCACCCAGGACGAAAACTGTGTGTCTTGCCATGGTTTCCAGCTGCACTACACAAACTAATGGAAAAAATAATTGCCGCCCTTTCCTGTGACGCACACCATGCGCACCTGATTGGACATTCCCCACAGTCCCATTTCCATTGACCATCATGGTGAAAAGCTCTGAATGTGGCACATGCCTTTCCCTAAGTACCGCAAGGGCCGTGCCCCAGTGAAGCAGGAGGAGTCCTTCTCTCTATTGGTGCTCTTGCCTGTGATGCACACCCTGAGGACCTGATTGGACAAAGGCTATACTCCCAATCCATTGGCCAGCATGGTGAGAAACATAGAATGTGGCATGGATGCTTCCCAAGTACCAGGAGGGCCGCAGCACAGTAAAGCAGGAGGACTGCATTTTTCGCTTTCCACTACAGCCATGCATGCAAGGCGCTAGGCCCTCCACCCAGAAAACACACCATAGTACAGGCTATGGGTAAATGCTCATGTTATGTACACTGCACTCCCCATCTGCAATTCTGCCTGCCAGTTTTCACCCCAGGCACATATTTGCACGCATGGCTTCATAACGCTGTGTTGGGTGTGCTGAACAGAATGTAGCAACCTGTGTGCGTTAGCCATAATTTACATGTGTGCTGCTAAGCACAGCCTTTCATGCTTCAATGTCTTACAGCACTTCCAAAAGCAAGGGGATTATAAGGGCCAATCCATAGGAAATGCAAATGGTGGCATGAGGCTCCCTATTGTACAACAGAGGCAATGATGTTCACCGAATGATAATGTACGCATACCAGCTCACTTCTGCTGCTATACCAAGTCTACAATGTCCTCCACAACCATTGTGTAAAAGTCACCAACTTCAAATGCATGCAGACACCATTGTACACGCTATGTTTAAATGTTCATGCCATGTGCACTGCACTCCCCATCTTCAATTGAGCCTGCCATAGTACAGGCTATGGTTAAATGCTCATGTCATGTGCACTGCACTCCCCATCTTCAATTGAGCCTGCCAGCTTTCACCCTTGGCAGATATTTGCATCCATGGCTGCATAACGGTCCGTTGGGTGTGCTGAATGGTATGTATGAGGCTGTGTATATTAGCCATAGGTTACATGTGTGCTGCTGAACATGTCCTTTCATGCTGCAATATCTTAAAGCACTCCGTAAAGCAAAGGTCTTACTAGGAGCAAACCATATGAAATGCACATGGTGGCATGTGGCACCCTATTGTGCAACAGGGGCAATGATGTACACCATATGCTACTTTAGGCATAGCAGCTCTCTTCTGCTGGTCGACCAAGTGCACAATATCCTCCACAACCATTGTGTAAAATTCAGCAACTTCAAATGCATGCAGAGTGAAAACTGCATGGCTGCAATAGGTTGTGATGGCTGTTATAAAGGCCTAGGCTGTTGGGTGCAAGTGTAGTGTACGGTATGTAGGAGGCTGTGTGCATTGGCCATGTTTTACATTTGTGCTGCTGAGCATATCCTTTAATGCTGCCATATTTTACAGCATTTCCTAAAGCAAGGGTCTTCTAAGGGCCTAACCATAGCAAACGCAAATGATAACATGTGGCTCCCTATTGTGCAACAGTGACAATGATGTGCACCGTATCCTACTGTATGCATAGCAGCTCACTTCTGCTGCTCTACCAAGTCTACAATGTCCTCCACAACCATTGCGTACAAGTCAACAACCTGACATGCATGCAGACTGACAAGTGCATGACTGCATTACACTGTGGTGGCTGTCATGAAGGCCTACCTGCTGGGTGCATTGCCTATGGCCTACGGCCTTTGGCCATGCACCCAACAGTCTAGGCCTTGCCCACACCCACCACAACATAACACAGCCATGCAGCCAAACATGTAGGCATGTGCCACAAATCGGAAAGGCAACATAGGCACCAGCACTTCTACCCAACCTCTGCACACTAAAGCAGGATTGCATGCACACATGTTCCACTTACCGTAATGCACAAACATACCACAGGGTTTGGTACTGCTATCCTCTTCCATTCAGAAACCATTGCAATAATGCCAACTAAACAACACAATCATCACAACATTGGCCCTGCTCTTGACACTGTACTACGTGCACACAAGCAGTACGGCATAGTGCATTGCAACACTTACTAATCCATGCAATGCACACTACGCAAGCACATGTAAGAACCAGTTGCGCTGTAACCTCTTCCATATTTACACTTTTTAGTGCACCGAGTGGATACAGTACATGACTAGTCACTACAGCATCTCCATCCATACACTGTCAACTATACAATGTTCTACCAATCACCACATCCATGCAACCAACAATGTGTGCAATGCAGCCAAACCACACACACAAAGCGACAATGTGGCATCGACTTTCAACCAGTCGACATACCTTTTCAACCAATGGACCTACTTTTCTGTGCAAGCACTGCAGCCATGCATTATAGGGGTGATGGACTTACCACACACAGCACACCATAGTACACCCTATCTGTAAATGTGCATGTCTTGTGGAATGCACTCCCCTTATATGCCTGCCACCACTCATCACAGAAAGACATGGCCGCGGCAGCTGGCATGCCATAACGAAGGCTGCCTGCAATGACCAGACAAGATTGTTGCCTGTTGAGATAACTGCGAATTGGCGTAGTATGCACTGATACCGCTGGCACACCACTGTTTTCTTCTAATGAGATGTATCATTTGCAGCACTTCTCACTCCCCCACCCTTTCGATTCCTTCTTCCCACCACCAGATGCTCTAAACTATGTTTTCCAGGCCCGTTCGCCACCGCACTGCCCATGGAAAAAATATGCCAGCGCCATCGAAAACCATTCACGCACAACACATCACCGTACACTGCAGTGCAATCACATTTTTCCCTGCGCAGCGAACAGGGAAAAGGGACGCCGGAGTGGAGGCAGATATGAGTACTTTCAGTGGCCACACAGTTACATACAAGAGGCCCAGCCATTAATACAATGCATTAGGGGCTTGGCACACAAATCACAACACTGTCCTCTGATACACCATGGCAGTGTTTCCCAAAGCCTTTGACGCACAGCACGCTTCCCTCCAGCCAACCACCGGCCACATCCAATGTTTGCCGACAGTATGGCGTAACGCAGGCCAATGAGACTTCGGTCCGCGGAGCGAACCGGGAAATGGATCCGCGGACCCAGATATCACTCATTTTTTGGGGCATATATTTCAGTTCTTTGCAACAAGTACTGCAAAAAGTACTGGTCCAATTTCCACCAAACACACAAAAGCACGGTTTCTGACCCAAGCCCCTGCTACTACCGCAAATTTGGTGCAAATCCATTCAGCCGTTCGGCCTTTAGCCATGCACAAAGTTTTTGCCCATTCAGTCTATGGAAAAAAAATGTGGGACCTCCCCTATAACTTAAGCCCCCCTGCACGAAACCTCACCCAACTTGGCAGAGAAATTCAGAGCCGGCCATATGCAAAGTTTGGTGAGCATTCCTCCAGGGGGAGTGAAGTTATAAGCCACTGAAAAAGTGCTCTTCCTATGAGTTTAGCAACTTAACCATAAATACACGCCCCCTACCGCGGACTGTGTAATATATATATATATATATATATATATATATATATATATATATATATATATATATATATATATCTTTTACTTGTTCTCTAGATAATTCATGAAGTGTGAAGACATATACCTCTTTAGAAAAGTGTCCTCCTGACAAAGGGTTGTACCTGAAATGCTTTGAGCACAATTTTATTACTAAATTGTTTT
Source organism: Ambystoma mexicanum (assembly GCF_040938575.1). Lineage (NCBI taxonomy): Eukaryota > Metazoa > Chordata > Amphibia > Caudata > Ambystomatidae > Ambystoma > Ambystoma mexicanum. Next base: position 266,152,789 of record NC_090940.1, read on the forward strand.
GCTCATTAAAATACAAATATGTATAGTGCTTTTTTATTCATATTCCTAACCATTCTCATGTAACAGTTGAATTGTACTAATAATCTAATTAACGGCTGACTGGCTTTGTCCGGTATCTATGGTGTGCAGGGGACGGGAGTGTCCAACACTTTAGGACACTATATTTTCCTTTTCCATTGGAGCAGCTTTGTGTGAAAGAGGTGCAAATTTGCCCCGCAACCTAAACTACCCCACATAACCCTGAAACACTTAGTAACATTTTACAAATTATCTTACCAATATAGGTGTGCGTTCTATAGAATCTTTCTTTCTTGGTTTGGTGTTCATGTCACTATCTGTTTAACACATAATCACCATATCCTAGGGTGTGTGGTATGAGTGTCACAAGGTTGGATGGAATAATCTGTGGGTCTTTATGGTAATGGACATGTTCCTGCAGGATAGTTCATCATGTTTCATAGCACTGTATAGGTATGTATCAGTCTATCATGATCACTGATCAATACATGGTCTTCTGTATTCAGAAGGTCATTGAATAGTATTAGAAGGTGATATGTTTACAGTTGTCACATATCTTGCTTTGAAGCTTTCAGTATTTGGTAAACATTCAGGCAGATTATTACTGTAAGGGGTGTGAGGGTGGTCATCCACATTCATGGGTAAGGCAGGAAACAGGCATTGAGATAATTCCGTCACTTCACAGTGTTGGCTGCCAGGCTAGTCATCAACAACATCCTCCTCTCATGGGCCGACGTGTGTAAAAATATTGTGACTTAAAGTTGCTAATCCCATGAAAGTTCAGTGGTGTTGCTGACAATATGGACTAACATGCACTTGGGTGCCAACACACATGGTATGCTTGCGCTTCCATAGCCTCGTACACTGAAGGCCTCATTCTTTAAAATGAAGGACTCAATAGAGGAGTTATTCTCCTTGGCCATGTCAGGTAAGTGCGCACTATACACAGTGAACTGATCTCCAGTGGAATGTGCAAATGATGCATTTTCATCATAGGTAAAGAGATCAACAAATACACATTCCTCTTGGATCAACAAATACACATTCCTCTTGGAGCCATGACCCATTCAATAGAGTGTGTCCATGATGCACAACACAGTGGCCTGCAAAGCATTCACATATCATGGGATAAATCATAATGTAGTGGCTGCTCTGGGTCTGTGACCAGATGCACATGAGTCATCAAATACAAAACAGACAGTCTATGTTCAGTGATGTGAACATTGTCCATGGTGGCTATCCTCCTTTCATCTGTACTCCTCACCCTTCCAACTGCATTGGTCATCCATTAGCTGTCCTTCATCCACAGCTCCCTCTGTCAGGGCACTGTTAGCTCACCATTGAAGCCTGTCATGGCTTTGCAATTGTCAAGTAAGCAAGAGTGAACCACAAGTGGCTTTACAAGTACTGACCCAATATGACACTGTGGGTTTCCATCTTGAGGATCCAGTGATCACACATGTGCTCCAACAGTCTTTTTTCTCAATTACATCTATCAGTGTATGCAATGTTGCCTCAGAGCCATGTGCTACACATGCACTACACCCATGAACACTGTTGTTTGTCCAGCTGTGTATGTAATTGCCTTTCACATCATGGTGCTCTATGTTGGGGTGACTCACAGTTGCTAGTGCCTCTTTCCACTGCCCATGATGTCTGTATAGTGAGCACTTGCATCATAGGGCTTCTCACAGACTGCCTTTGGTGGGTGCTTAAGGGTGCATCGGTTACCTCCACATTCCTCAGTCCTTCTTGAATGAAGGTGATCCACCTTCTGAAAGAACTCTGTCTAAAGCATGCTTGATTTTGATAATGTGTTTGTCCCTCCCCTGATAGCCTGAGGGATATTGCACCTGACCAATTCAATGATCCTCCGATTTTCCTTCCTGTCTTTCGAGAGAGTGAACTCTGCAGAGGCCAGTTGGGCTGCTCCCTTGTTTCCCCACAGGATTGAAGCCACTGCAGCTGAGCGTGGAGAGCGGTCGCCGGTGGCCTGAGGGGATCAGCAGGCCTGGAAAGCCCTGCCTGGGCCTCCGTGAGTGTTGTGTTTTCTGTGCCTTAAAAACTAAGAAAAAAGAAAGTTGAATTGAATTGTTTTCCTCGCGCTTCTAGCGCGGTGTTTGGCCTGCTGCTGCTCCCCCCTCCCACTTCCTGGTCTTCCCCTCCCTCCCCGCCCGCCCACCCCCCCCCCTCTGATTGGCTGTTTTCCTGCCTCCCCTCTGGCCTACTCGACGGCCGTTCCCCACGCTCGCTTCTTTCTCCAGCTGAGCGTGGAGAGCGGTCGCCGGTGGCCTGAGGGGATCAGCAGGCCTGGAAAGCCCTGCCTGGGCCTCCGTGAGTGTTGTGTTTTCTGTGCCTTAAAAACTAAGAAAAAAGAAAGTTGAATTGAATTGTTTTCCTCGCGCTCCTAGCACAGTGTTTGGCCTGCTCCTGCTCCCCCCTCCCACTTCCTGGTCTTCCCCTCCCTCCCCGCCTCCCTGAACGCCCACCCCCCCTCTGATTGGCTGTTTTCCTGCCTCCCCTCTGGCCTACTCGACGCCGTTCCCCACGCTCGCTTCTCTCTCCAGCTGAGCGTGGAGAGCGGTCGCCGGTGGCCTGAGGGGATCAGCAGGCCTGGAAAGCCCTGCCTGGGCCTCCGTGAGTGTTGTGTTTTCTGTGCCTTAAAAACTAAGAAAAAAGAAAGTTGAATTGAATTGTTTTCCTCGCGCTCCTAGCGCGGTGTTTGGCCTGCTCCTGCTCCCCCCTCCCACTTCCTGGTCTTCCCCTCCCTCCCCGCCTCCCTGGCCGCCCACCCCCCCCTCTGATTGGCTGTTTTCCTGCCTCCCCTCTGGCCTACTCGACGGCCGTTCCCCACGCTCGCTTCTTTCTCCAGCTGAGCGTGGAGAGCGGTCGCCGGTGGCCTGAGGGGATCAGCAGGCCTGGAAAGCCCTGCCTGGGCCTCCGTGAGTGTTGTGTTTTCTGTGCCTTAAAAACTAAGAAAAAAGAAAGTTGAATTGAATTGTTTTCCTCGCGCTCCTAGCGCGGTGTTTGGCCTGCTCCTGCTCCCCCCTCCCACTTCCTGGTCTTCCCCTCCCTCCCCGCCTCCCTGCCCGCCCACCCCCCCTCTGATTGGCTGTTTTCCTGCCTCCCCTCTGGCCTACTCGACGGCCGTTCCCCACGCTCGCTTCTTTCTCCAGCTGAGCGTGGAGAGCGGTCGCCGGTGGCCTGAGGGGATCAGCAGGCCTGGAAAGCCCTGCCTGGGCCTCCGTGAGTGTTGTGTTTTCTGTGCCTTAAAAACTAAGAAAAAAGAAAGTTGAATTGAATTGTTTTCCTCGCGCTCCTAGCGCGGTGTTCGGCCTGCTCCTGCTCCCCCCTCCCACTTCCTGGTCTTCCCCTCCCTCCCCGCCTCCCTGCCCGCCCACACCCCCCCCCTTCCTCTCCCTCTGCCTATAACCTCCCCCCTCCTGGGCAGCCCTCTGCCCGGCAGCCCCCGCGGCTAAGGGCCCCAGGCCAAGGGCGACTCCTACAGTGCGGCTCCCTGTGTGTCTGCAGGTGTCCGCAGGGGACGCCAGGCGCCAGCTCCTCCGCTCTCCGGCCCACCCCTCCTCCCCTTTGCTCACCTCATTCGCATGATGCCTCCCCCTATCCCAATTTCTGGGTAAACTAGGGTGTTTTTTCTCCCCTCGCAGGATTCTCAAACTTAGGTGGCCCTGACCTACGCATTTCTGTTTGCTCTGCACTGTGTTAAACTAGGGTGCTTTTCTCCCCTCGCAGGATTCTCAAACTTAGGTGGCCCTGACCTACGCATTTCTGTTTGCTCTGCACTGTGTTAAACTAGGATGCTTTTCTCCCCTCGCAGGATTCTCAAACTTAGGTGGCCCTGACCTACGCATTTCTGTTTGCTCTGCACTGTGTTAAACTAGGGTGCTTTTCTCCCCTTGCAGGATTCTCAAACTTAGGTGGCCCTGACCTACGCATTTCTGTTTGCTCTGCACTGTGTTAAACTAGGGTGCTTTTTCTCCCCTCGCAGGATTCTCAAACTTAGGTGGCCCTGACCTACGCATTTCTGTTTGCTCTGCATTGTGTTAAACTAGTGCCCTCCACTCACTTCCTGTCTGCATACTCGTGTCGTCCGCCTCCCCTCCTACTCCATGGTGCTCTCTATCTCGCCTATCTACTCTAACTGCTTCTCTATTGACTATCCTGCTCTCCTCACTAAATCCGGTAGGAAAAAGTTTAAAAAGGACATCCTGGTCTCCAACCCAGGCCTCCCTATCGCTGACACCTACATGAGCGCCTGCTCCAAGGAAACTCTCACTGACATTCTCTTTTTCGTGCCTTCACCTGACCTATGGACCCTTCACATGGTCGCTGTGCTCTCTCCTTTCTCCACCTCTCCCATTAATGGTGGCACCCGTTGGGATGTCCTCTTGGCCCCTTTCCACTCCTCTAAGGCCATCATTAATGTCTATGCTAATGGGACCGTCTTGGTCCAAGGCCCTCAGGCCAACCTTCTCCTCTTTGATAGACGCTTCCCATGCCTCATCAACTTCCTCTCCGCTCCCGCTGTCCCCCCTCCTCTGTCCTCGGCTACCTTGCCTCTCCCCTCCCTCCCTGCCCCTTCTCTTGCTCCCTCTTCAACTCCTTCTCTAACACCTCCGCAGGGCGTACCTCTGATCTGTACCCCTCCCCGGAAGTTTTTCAAGGGTGGCAACCTTCTCCACATTGCCACTCTAAATTCTCGCTCTGCCATCAAGCACTCCTCTGATATCTGTCGCCTTCTTGAGGAACTGGACCTCGACGTCCTCGGTCTCACTGAGACTTGGTTCACTGCCAGCTCTGCCACCAGCTTCGACACACTCCTACCTGACGGCTACAAGATCCTCTCCGTGCCCAGGCCCAACCGTTCAGGGGGTGGTGTTGCCCTTATCTTCCCTGAGTGGATTCCTGCCACTGTCACTCCTACGCAGACCTACTCCTCTTTTAAATGTCTTGTCTGCCGACTCTCTCTCTCTCCTAGCCATTCCCTTACCGTGGCTACTATCTATCGGCCACCTGGTCAAATTTCCTCCTTCCTCTCTGAGTGGGCTGACCTCTCCTCCTCACTCCTGTCCTCAACCACCCAACTCCTCTTTCTCGGTGACTTCAACATCCACCTCGATGCCTCCTGTCCCCTCACTGGTCTCTTTCGCGAACTCTGCAACTCTCTCTCACTCTCTATTCTCCCGTCTGGGCCTACTCACTCTGCAGGGCACACTCTTGATGCTCTGATCTCTTCTGACCTTCCCCTCTCCCTCCCTCTCTCCACTCCTCTCTCCTGGAGCGATCACTTTCTCCTATCCTCCCACCTCTCCCTCCCTACCCCACAGGCAAAGCCACCCTCTTCACTGCCACCCACCTTCTCGGTCATCCGACCCATGAAGCGCGTGTCAGTTGAGGCTTTCGCTGCTACCTTCTCGCCCCCTCCTCCCCCCTCGGCTGACTCCCACCCTGACACAGCCCTCTCCATGCTCTATTCCTCTATATCTGATACTCTCGATATCCTTGCCCCCGTCATGAGAATCCGCCTGAAGCCCAAAGCCAAATGTAACTCCTGGTATGACTCGGATCTCGTCACCCTAAAACGCAAGTGCAGGGTGGCAGAGAGGAAATGGCGTGCTTCATGTTCATCCTCTGACAAACTGGCCTGCCGCCTGCTCCAAAGGCAATACCGGCTCTCCGTTCTCACCAAGAAGAGAGCCCTTATCCAAGCCCGCATCTCTGAGGCATCTAACAACTCGGCCGAACTCTTTAAAATCTGCAAGGAGCTGGCCAACCCTGCTGCAGTCTCTACCTCTCCTGTCCCCTCCCAGGCCCTCTGCACTGCACTGGCCTCGCACTTCATCTCAAAAACTCAGGACATCCTGTCCTCGCTCTCCTCCTCTCTCCTCCCTCCCTCTCTTCCCGGCTCTTCCTCTTGCTCTCTTGCAGCCGCCCCTCCGCCCTCCTTCTCTGCTTTTCCACCTTTTTCTGCTGATGAGGTTTCCAGACAAGTCCGATCTATGAAAGCCTCGTCTAAACAGGTTCACCCCTGTTCCTCCAAAACCATCAAGGACCACATCGACTCCCTGGCTCCTGCCCTGGCTGACTTTTGCAACCACTCATTCGCCTCTGGAGTCTTCCCATCCCCCCTCAAGCACTCCCTTGTGCACCCCCTCCTCAAGAAACCCTCTTCCGACCCCTCCTGCCCGGCCAACTATCGCCCAATCTCCATTACTCCCTTCCTGGGCAAGCTCCTGGAGAAACTGGCCATCTCCCAGCTTAACCTCCATGCTGAATCTGTTGGTAATCTTCATGACCATCAATCCGGCTTCAGAGCGGCCAGAAGCACGGAAACTGCTCTCCTGAACATCCGTGAGGACCTGCTCCTGAACCTCGATTCCAACACTCCCTGTGATCTCTCCTCTGCCTTTGACACTGTCAACCATGCCATCCTGCTCAACCGTCTCCGTGATAACCTGGGTATCACTGGTCAGGCTCTGGCATGGCTGACCTCTTTCCTTTCCGGTCGACCCTCCCAGGTCCAAATGGGCTCCTTCCTCTCTGACATCTTTTTCTCCACCTGTGGTGTCCCCCAGAGATCCAACCTCTCTCCCTGGCTTTTCAACCAGTATCTGGCACTCCTTGCCCACCGCATCGCCGCTCTCTGCCCCCACTTCCAGTGCTATGCGGACGATACCCAGCTCATTTTCAGGCTACCCTCGGCCTCCTCCTCTCCTTCCCTCATCTCTGACTGTCTGTCTGCTATCCAGGAATGGTGTGCCGCCAATGACCTCTGCCTTAACGCCAGTAAGACTGAGATTCTACTCATCGGCGCACCCACTCCCTCCTTCCCTGCAGCTCTCTGGCCGGCCTCCCTTGGCCCCCTTCCGGCCCCTAGCTGCAAGGCTAAAAACCTCGGGGTCATCTTCGACTCCACACTCTCCTTCTCTCCTCATATATCTGACGTCTCTAAGAAGTCACACTACCAGCTGCACCTCCTCAGAGGTATTCTTCCCTTCCTCTCCTTCCCCCAGAAGCTCACTGTCTCCCGAGCCCTGGTTCTCTCAAGGCTGGACTACTGCAACAGCCTCTATCTTAATCTGCCTGCCTCCACTCTCCGCCCTCTGCAACTTATCCAGAACAGAACTGCGAGACTTGTCCTTGGCCTCAAGCCCAGGGACCGTATCTCTCCAGGACTGAAATCTCTTCACTGGCTCCCAGTGGCTGCGAGGATTAAGTTCAAAACCCTCTGCATTGTCCACAAGGCCTTCTGGGGCCTGGGGCCTAAATACCTTCAACTCTCTCTTCCTAAATATCTTCCTTCACGAGCCCTTCGCTCATCCGTCTCCAACTCCCTCATGGTCAGCCGCTTCTCTAAGCAACGAGCTGGGGGTAGATCTCTCTCCGCAGCAGGGGCCTCCCTCTGGAACAGCCTTCCTGCCTCCCTGAAACTTGAGGAGAACCATCTCCGGTTCCGGAAGCACCTCAAAACCTTCCTCTTCGCTTCTGCCTTCTCTCTCCCTCTCCCCTGCTAAACCTTCTTAACTCCCCACTGAATTCTGCACTAAACCTGCATCTGGGCCACTCTCAACGACCTCGGTCCAGGGCCCAGCCACTCTCCACTTGCACTGCCTCCCTGGCTCCCCCTGCACTGTGGGACTGTCACTGTATCCCTACAGCCCCCTTCCCAGCACTTCCCAGCACTTGCTCTGCACTTACCTCGCACTTGCCACCAGCTGGCCCTTTTTATTTATCATTTATTATTTATTTTTATTACGCTACTTACCTTGTACTGCACTTTCCCCCCACCTCCTCCCCCTGCACTTTCTCCTTTTTCCCCTTACCTCTGCACTTGCGCGATCTGAATGACACCTGGCCTAGTAGGATCGTTTGTCTGTCTTCCCCTTGTTTCCCTCCCTCCCTGCCTCGTCGCGCCTTGAAACACTTGTGTATAGGCGCGTTACAAATACCATATCATATCATATCATATCATAATTAGGTGGTTTGTTATTTTCCCCTCAGTCTCTTCAGCGCTTGCACTTCAGGAGAGGTGGCAGTCTTGTGCTTGATGATTATGGGTCGTCTACGAAGTTTCAGTTGGGCTGCACACCAGGGGGTGGCATAGGCATGTGGACATGTGGGTGATTGCAGAAGGATATGCCTAAACCTGTAATAGGGAACGCCGTTGGAAGTGAGCAAATAAAATCAACAGTTCCTGAGGTCACTGGAAACCATGCTTTGGCCGTGACCTCAGGAAGGAGCCCTGATGTTGGCAACCCTGCCCAAAGCCGGACCTGCTTATATTTTCTGTTAGACACAATTACCATCTTCTCCTTTGAAGGAGCCTTGGGCCCACCGTGACATAACCCCCCGAAGGGGAGTCAGACGCACAGCTGGAAAACCAGTGGTCTTGCATTATTGCAGTGTGTCAAGTTTAGAATGTTCAGAAACGGTTAATAGTGTTCTCCCTGTCATTTCCCAACACCACTCAGTTAGTTGTGATTGTGAAGTCATTCTCATGCTGGATATTCTGGAGGGCCGGGTCCAGTTTTATTTAAGTCATTTTACAGTGCCTGTTCTCTGATTCAGCCTGTGTCCTTCTTATGTTCCCGCATCAGATGTTTTAGGGTCTGTGGTAGGGGGCAGGGGTTTAGTGCAGACCCATCATTCAGGGGACTTTTCTCTCACCAGTGACAATTGTTTATTGGTTATATACCACAGTGGGGCTTAAGGTCTTAGGAACTATATTCCTTCTTCTTTTGGGAGTACTTGCACTGGTGTTCAATTGTCACCCTGAAACCCTGACTGTCCTTTTTAATCCTTTTGGTTCCCCCTTACAATGTTTGTGGGGTCTCACACTTGGAGTACTGCTGGTCATATGATAATCAGGTTTTCTTTGATGGGGGTCTTGCTGGTAGGATCTTCCTGATCACACAGCACTGGAAATAGTGTTGAAGTTGTTGTCCTTTTATACTGCTATGATTACTGAGCCCCTGTTTTGCTCAGTAGTTCCTTCTGTGTGGGATTCAGCCTGGGGTTGCTTTCTTCCCTTATCTTTGCATGGGGTTTCTGTCATTCTCTGGTGTACTATGGAAGACTAGTACTCTGAGCCTGCCTGATGTAGGCCTGCTGAATGGTTTGGATACATGTTTGTCCTTTACATGTGGCTTTGTGCCCCTCTCCTGTTGGCCTCTGGGGGCGGGGGGTATTCCACACATCCCTCTCTATCTTCAGGGGGTGGGGTGGTTTGCTTGTGACTTTCTACGGTAGGGAAACTGAAACTGATCTCCTTATGCAGAGTGGCAATTTCCTTGTGGTCCAAGTATGTGCTGTTCCAATATTTGGATTGTTGGTATACTTCATAGAGCAAGTGCTGTGATGTGAAAGATGGACATGGCAGTAATGTTTTCATTACATACCAGTACACTTCATTATTCATTTTCGTACTCTCCCTCATCACAGTACTCATAGCCTCCTCTTCCTCAACAGTGGCAATTTTGTCCCAGCCACTTTATATTAGCTGGTAGATTATGGGATTCGTCAGGTGCCTTATACCCCAAGCTATTAGGGGGAGGGGCAAACATAAGGGGAATTTAAGTTTTTGGGAAAGTGTTCTGTCTGAAGATTGAGCTCCTTCATAGAGTATATCCAGTGACGGGGACAGTAAGAGTCATAGAGATTACTGTGCATTTGTAGCAGCATTCTGTATGATTGCACTATGCAATTGCTGTAATTGTCTATTCAGCGATGCCCTTAATGGCGCTATGTCCGTGTGTAGGGATAATTAGTAAATTAATTTCAACCATACACTAATTTCAGCAGCGCCACTATCTTCAATACGGATAATGTGCACCATGCACAAATGATGCTAATATTGCAGCATGTGTTAGGTGTGTGACTTAGTAATGATGTGAGGCATTAAGGGCAATCTAAAGAGGTGGTGATTTGGGGTTTGGCATAGCACAGTGTAGTGTAGTGTGCTCACAACCATTAACATAAATAAATACTAATACTACTAATGACTAATCTTAACAAGACTAATATTATTAATTATTGAGATGAGAGTGGGATGTTTAGGCCATAGATCTGCTGCAGGATGGGGGAGCATGAAGACACACCGCAAGGTTGGCCTAGAAAATAAATATGATAATTGAAAGCTGAACTGCAGGGTCCTTTGTAGACGTGAGGTTGAGATGCAATGATACTGTCACACTCCGTAGGGTCTGTCACCAGATTCATTGAGGCCGAACAGAACCACTCCTGCCGAAGACAAAAATACTTTCTTCCTGAGAGCATGGCTTGCAGGGAATAATAACCTGTCAGGCCAAGGGCTCAGGCAAAAAGGCAGGAGAACACAGCAGAGCTAAAAGGGGAAAAACACAAGGCAAACAATAAATACGTTTCTCTCTTTCTCTGGATATTAACACCCCATTTACCCAAACTGCTCACAGTCTTACCTGTTGTCCTCCCTTGGACGCTGATACACCTACTTGTGAAGTGGCACAAGGTATGTCGGAAGTGGGTAGAGACTCTGGTGTTCCCAACCAATATACAAAGACACCTCTAGCAGGTATGCTGATGTAGACAGAGGCAGAGGAAATCCCTAACCCGGATTGAACGAGCACGCAACTGGGAGAGAGGAGGCTAAGGAAATCCAATGGAAGATCAGCAGAGCGTCCTTGTAATAGTTCAACAAATGCGAAACACAGATGCCTCTCACTTGGTTTCTGCAGACCGCACAAACTTTAATACCCCAAATCCTAGTAAGCAGGAGGTTTAAGAAGGTGAGTAACAGGGAAGCAGGGATTATTGCAAACAGAAATGAAGGGGCCAAGTGGGAGCAAGCCGGTAAGCAGTCTGATTCAAGAAGGAGCAGGGAGACTCTCCGAGGGAACCAAACGCCAGACACAAAAACTTTACACAGGAGCGTAGTCAAGGAAAACAAAGTGCTCAGTCAGAAGCCAAAAAAGGGATACGAAGATGCTTCACTGTGCCGTAGCAATACGGTTTAGGAGCAACGGGCAGGTTGTGAAAGCAAAACTATGTAGCCAGCGTATTTCCGGGTTAGGTATGGAATGGATGACAGCCAGTGCTCCACGTCATCACTGCGCGCTAATCCTGCTGATTAATGTGGTCCCAGGAGTAAGGTGCTCTTGCCGTTGCCCTAGGTGCCATGGCAACCGCCAAGTCCTTATTACACCATGGGCATAGCGAAATCCAGGAGACACAGGCCATGACAGATACAGCAGAATGTGCTTTGCAGATTTGCAGAAACAGTTCTTTTGCTTGAACAGGAAAGCAGAGAGGATGTCAGGATGCTGTGTAGCATATTTTATCCAGGCTAGAGAAGAGGGCTGTATAAAGGTCACTGTGGAGAAACAGAAAGGGTTTGAAAAATTACTTGGGTGGTGGCTTTTTTATAATGCACTTAATACCAAAGAGGTTTCTAAGCGCAGACCCGGGTTTCGAACCTGTGTTGCTCTACATCATCTTGCTTCCAAGACAAGTGTGTTGCTTCTGAGCTATACTACCCATTGCGGTTTTATCTAAGCGATGAAGACTGTGAATAAAGTGAGGTCTCAGAGTCAGAGCAGGAAAAATAAATTTCAGCTATTGCTGAAATACACGTGAATGGGCATCCAGAAGTGATTGAAGCAATGTTGGCCCTAGAGCAAGAAAGGAGTTTCTTTAATGATAATATGTTCCAATAAATGCTTGACAGAGAAGAGATACCAAGTTTTAAAGTAAAAGAAATCAACATAGTTTTGGTGTAGATGGCCCTGATCTAGGACAAAGAATTGTGTGGGAAGATGCATGTTGAAAATCACAATAGGAGACAAAAGCATTCATCACAATGCATGGATTGTAAATTGAACCAAAGCCAGATTCTATTTGGGAAATGATGTCATGCAGAGAATGTGTATGGTTTTAGATTTCTTGAATAAAAGTATGGCCTTGACTGGGTAGAGCAGCACCTTTGTGGACAGAAGGCAAGCCTACCGTTGTGCACAAATAAAGCCATATAATTGAACTACAGGTAAAGAAGGATGTTACTATTCCTTCTTTCACAAGGCAAATCGCAATAGAATTAAAGTACAGGAAGGGACAACAGATGAAGGGGCCCAATGAATTTGCATTTCACAATAAATACATTAGACAGCAGGGGCTAGAATGTGAATATACACCCTTGATGGAAATTGGGGATAGTCCCATTCGGATTCTGCTGAATAAGAAAGAATGTCAGGGCATTCACTTGGAAGAAGGGGCACCATTGGAGATGGCAATGCAAAAATCACACTGACACGCAGATGTAAACAACCCAGTCATTGGGAATATTCCTGAAAGTTATATCACCTCCCAGGGTGAACTGCCTGAGTCTTTAGATTCTAAATGAAAGGAGATTTTTATACAATTCAGTCAGTATGCCCTTATGAACCAAAGGATGTGAATTGCTGTCATCTGGATGAATGCATCATGTTTCTGGTGGGTGAATATGAAGAAGAAAAGCAACACATTGAAGTAAAGGCTCAAATGCCAAGATACTTGATGGTGGCGTCTCTCCAAAGGGATACTGCCACGCAGTTAGAAGGAAGTACAGCCATTTCTCCTTTGGATGATTTCCCATAATTCTCTAAGATGGTAGAGGAGCAAATTCAAGTTGCAGATGCTTGCACCAATGAAGAGGGGGAAGATCAGTTGAGGAAAATATTCTTGGAATACAAAGAGGTATTTGCCAAAGATGCCTGTGATTGTGGGTGAACGGATTTGCATGCGATACACTGCCAGAAGGATATGGTAGGTAGCCTGTATTTGTGTGACAATATAGGCTACCTTTGGCCTGTTCAGAATCCTTGGCAGAAATAATCAAAAATGACCAGTCCAGAGGAATCATTAGACCCATTCACAGTACCTCAAACACCCCCATATTAGGTGTGTTGAAGCCCAATGGCCAATTGTGCTTATGTGCAGACTTGAGCGAATTAAATAAGAGGGTACCAGTGTCAAGGTGGCCCCTCCCATTTATTGATCAAGGCCTTGCACAGATTCAAGGATCAAATGTGTTTATTAGCTTGGATTTAATAGCAGCACACAGTATTGATGTGTGCCCGTAGCCAAAGATTTACAAAATCTATTTGCATTTTTGTTTAATCGATTACATTATGCATGGAATTGTACTCCCTTTGGGTATATCAATAGTGGGAGTGAGTTTGGGATATTTCTGAACAACGCACTCCTAGATGCAGCTGAGACAGCAATTGTGATATATGTGGATGATGTCCTGATCAAAAATGCAGACATAAAGACACTTCAATGAAATTAGACATGTGCTCAGCCAGTGGCAAAAGGCGGGGGAAAAAGTGTCATTGCAGAAAGTGCAGCGGTGTAGGAAAAAGGTAAAGTTCTTAGGACATGAATTGACAGAGCAAGGGTTAAACCTGTGAGAAAAAAAGGGGGGAACTATCCAGAAATTAAAAGATCCCACGAATCTAAAGGGTTGGAAGAGTTTGTTAGGGATGACAAGTTACAACAGGAAATGTATTGAAGATTATGCAGAAATTACACAAACATTGACTAAACTACTGAAACAGAGTGTGCCCTGGAAATGGGGAAAGGAACAATGTGAGGCGGTAGTCAAATTGAAAAATTGGCTGATAAAAGCCCCATGTTTAGCTTATTCAAAGAAGAATCAAGATTTCTTTATAGAGATAGGGTTCACAAATTAGAGTATGTCAGCAGTCTTATATCAACAACATGATTCAAATAACAAAACCATTGCATATGCCATCAAAGCATTAACACAAGTTGAAACAAAATTTAGTGAATGTGAAACGGCACTGTTGACCATGGTCTGGGCACTGCAACGTTTCTGCCCCATCATTCACGGGGAATGTGTGATTGTTGAAACTAACCATCATCCTCTGCCATTCTTGCAGAGTAAAAAGATCGAGTCAGGGAATTTAGCTAAGTCAAGAATCACATCATGCACATTGACATTGCAGTGTGAGATATGGGCAGAATAAAAAGAGTCTAGTTGTTCAAGGCCTGGCACACTTACATGACTGTACAGTTAGAAACAAATTTGGCTGAATTTGAACCATCCACAGACAATGCCTTTGATGAAGAAGCATGCAGGGATCTCCCAACCGTGTATGTGGATGGATTTGCATACCACATGGCGGGGGGGGTGATTCTGAAAAGGAAATGGTGGCAGGAAAAGGGAATGTGTGTGTGTGTCAAATGTAATGGCATTCAAAGATTAAGCATGAGGCTAGGTCACAAAAGCTGCCAAGTTGCAAATGGGCTGTGATTTACAAGGCAATATCCATGGCTGTGGAGAACAAATTGATACATAGTTATAGTTACTGATTCTGATTATGCCTGAAACAGTTTAGTGGAATTCTTACCAGATTGAAAATTGAGAAGAATGGTCACATGTAACAAAAAGTGACTCAAACATGGAAACCTGATTGAGGCCATCAATAATCTTGTTTTAGAGAATTACATGATCATTCACTGGAGAAATATACAAGGCCATTTCAAAGAGCAGGGGAAGACAAAGACGGGAATGACAAAGGCGATTAGTCAGCCGAAATTGGGGCAGTGATGGGGGAATTATTTCCCATTGAGCATCTACTTGCTGAAATCCAAGTTAATGTGATAACACGTTCCAAATCTTAGGGAGTAGGTGATCAGCACGTGGTGCAATGGAGTTTTGATACACCTGACCAAGACATGATCACGGCACCAAAAGAAGACCCCATCTTAGGTCTGCTCTACAATCATTTGTCAGATGCAGAGCAAAATCTAATTTTAACAAAGGGGGACTACAAAGGGAGAGAAGAATTGAATGTTGTTAAAGAATAAAAAGAGATTTCAATTGCAAGATGGATTATTCATTTGAGAATCTGTGTCAGGCCAAATCCAATGGGTTAGCCCCTTGTCATTTGGGGTTGATGCTACATCATGCCCATGATGCAATAACAGCCGGGACACGGAGTTTCCCAGAAAACATTGGAGATATTGAAATAATATGCTTATTGGCCACATATGTCTCAAGATGTAGAGTTGTATACCCGGGGATGTTTGGTGTGTACACAGTTTCAGCCTGCCTCTCCAACACACAGAGCACCATTGAGGAAAAGAAGCCCAACACTACACTCTTCAGATTTGCAGATAGATTTCATTGCCCCAGTACAAAGATCAGCAGGAGAAACAGATACATGTTGACAGTTCCCTGTTTGATGTCTAAATGGTTGGAGTGCATACCAGCAACTGAATGCAGATGCGCAAACAGCAGCTACTTTGCTAGTGAATCATACATTTTCTAGCTTTGGTTTGCCTCAAAGAAAAGAATCAGACCGTAGAAGTAATTTTAGTAGTCCAGTGATGACCAAGATGTGGCAGATTCCGGAAGGTAAAGGGAAGCTACATATTTCCTACTGGCCATCTTCTTCTGGTGGTGTGGAACATTGCAATAGATCAATAATTCTAAGAAATGTGTGGCTGAAGCAGGGCCCAGTTGGGATTGTTCGACTCCCTTTGCTCCTAATGGACATTAGACCAATGCCATCAAGGTCCACATGCCTCAGCCCATATGAAACTATTACGGCCAGGAAAATGGTTTTGCCTCAACATTTGTTGTACAGGACCAATGAATACATCTTGGTAAATGTATCCACAATTCATGAATATGTGGAAGATTTCAGAAAGAATTTTCAGCACACATTTGCATTTGCATAGCACAATCTGGAAAGGGCAGCTGAGGGTGCCAAATCATACTATGGTAAGAAGACATCTGTGAGGGAATATGAAGTAGGTAACCAGGTGTTTAAGTTTAATTTTGCAAAAGGCAAAAATGAAAATGCTAATTTTCTGGCGTCCTGGCGCGGCCCATACAAAATTGTGGACAAGGTTTTGCCTGTTGTCTACAGAATTATGATAAAGAAAAGAGATCTGGTTGTTGAACCATGTGTTGAGATTTGTAGCGGTTTCATAAAGATCAATGTGAATAGATCAGTGAATGGCAGTGAATTAGGTAGCACACACAACGGATGAAAATAATTCATTGGAGTAGGTAAGTAGTTGTGTAGGGCTTGGTGTGCATGAAGGTGTGAATTAAAGTTGTATGCATTAGAAAAATAAGAAAATGTAAGAAATGTACATATTTATTGTTATTAGAAATGTATATGATACTAGTGTTTCTTTCCAGGTAATTGAAAGGGGAGTTATACAAAATACATTATTTTGCATGATACTTAACCTGTCTGTTTCTCTTCTGATTTAGATGATTAACTCACTTCCCTCACCAGTGCCCCTGCAGCCGAGTGTCGACAGAGGAGTTCCATGGACTGAAAAGGGGGAAGAAGATGGAGAAACGGGCGAGCATAAAGGAGGGTCCCCGATGTTTGGGATGGAAACCTGCATCCATGTTGTGATGAAAATTGTGGCATGTACACGGGCACTCGGGCAAACAAACACATCGTCCAAATTTGGGGCAGCAAAGGGCCTTGTGATGGATATGCCCCCGCTGGTCTAAAGGAGTTTTCTTTTTCCATTCCTTCTCTACAATCTTCCATGATATCCCCATTTCTTTAACCTCTGTCTATCCTTGACCTATGAACAATTGTTGCATTGGACACTGGTTGAAATGTATTCCTAGGTATGGACATTTACTTCCACTTATGCCTAGGTATGGACATTTACTTCCACTCATGCCTAGGTATGGGCATTTACTTCCACTTATGCCTAGGTATGGGCATTTATTGCCATTTATCCCTTGGCATTTATAGACTGTATGGACCATTCTTGCTAATTTTTGTTGAAATCTGTAGTCAACTATCACTCCGCCCCCGTGATATTTAACAGACCACATACTCTCATATGTGAATTAATGGTTTATTGTTCAGTTATTAAGCTTGGTAAAAAAAAGGAACAACAGAAAAAAGGAACAACAAATCAAAAAACTTAAAAAAAAGAAAAACAAACATATCTACAAATCTATGTGCAAAGCACATGCTCACATGTTTGATGACATGGAAAATGATGAATGATCAGTTCTGCAGACAATTGTTGCTAATGTATTATTAGGTCATAAAAAAGCCTATGTTCTCACACATCCCCAAATAGTGCCTGAGGATCACATGGGTTGGTAGAGTTACAACTAGGATTACTGTTTCTGTAGAGGCCCTTATCTGTTCAGGTCCCTACAGAAAAAGGCGGAATGATGTAGCGATAATTAGTACACTAATTTCAACCATACTCTAATTTCAGCAGTGCCGCTGCTTTCAATGGGGGTAATAGGCACCA
This sequence comes from Ambystoma mexicanum, assembly GCF_040938575.1. NCBI lineage: Eukaryota > Metazoa > Chordata > Amphibia > Caudata > Ambystomatidae > Ambystoma > Ambystoma mexicanum. The sequence goes on from NC_090940.1 coordinate 266,170,114, forward strand.
TGCACACATGATGCTAATGTTGCAGTATGTGTTAGGTGTGTGACTTAGTAATGATGTGAGGCATTAAATGCAATCTAAAGAGGGAGGATAGCAGCACAGGTTCCAACCCCGGTTCCGCTCTTAGAAATCTACGGGTATTAAGAGCGTTATAAATAACCAATTATAATTATAATAAATATAAAAGAGGGGGTGATTTGGGGTTTGGCAAAGAACAGTGTCGTGTTTAGGTGCTAACAACCATTAACACACATAAATACTAATACTACTAATAACTAATCTTAACAAGACTATGATTAGTAATGAATTATTGAGATGAGAGTTGGATGCTTAGTGCATTGATTTGCTGCAGGATAGGGGGGAATGAAGACACACTGCAAGGTTGGCGTAGAAAATAAATATGAGAATTGAAAGCTGAACCTCAGAGTGCTTTGTGGACATGAGGTTCAGAGCAGAATGAAACAGCAGAATGTGCTTTGTAGAAACAGTTCTTTCGTTTAAACAGGAAAGCAGAGAGGAAGTCATGATGATGTGTAGAATATTTCATCCAGGCTGGAGAAGAGGGATGTATAAAGGTCACTGTGGAGAAAAAGAACGAGTTTGGAAAATGATTGGGGTGTTGGCTAAAAGTGGAGGTGATGATTGGCGGATGCTAACACAAAAGTGTAAGCATTAATCCCCCTTAGTTTTATATAATGAAAGGGTCATTGGTATACATGATTTCTTTGTACTGTTTAGCATTACAATTCTTCCTGATATTGCAGTTCTGAGAACATTTATGAATATCCATGATAAAGTAAATCATTTTCTTTGCATGCATCACATTGATAGAAATAACAAAATGCTGTCTGTATTGATTTTTATATAAATATATTTATAATATAAATAAATATTCATTGGCCAATGAACACATACAAATTTATGGAGCATTTTATATAATCCACTACGTGTAGACAGCCTGTACATTTGGAAAATGCATATAGCTACCAAACATTTGAAGTGTGGTGTATTAAAATGATATCTTGTTATGTAAAACATCTTGTTGCAACACACTTTTGCGTTAAAGATGAAAAATACTGAAGATGTAAAATATGTGCATTGTTGAATTATAAAACCTAAACGCTGTAAAAACTAAAAGCATATATTTGTTTTTAATCGTCCAGTTCATATGTTTTGCAGTTGGCATGGAAACGCAGGTAAACCCCATTCTGACCCACTGTTTATAATGTGTGGGTAACATCGCTGTTTTATTAAAATGAAAACATATGTGTCAATCTAATAACTTTCCATATTAGATCAGCAACCTTTTTGCAGAAGAGGGCTGAAATGCAGTTATGGCAATTCAAATGACCTATTAAAATAGGCACACAGCTGCAAAACCGCTGGCCTATGTTGGGAATGAAGGAGGCCCTTCAGACACTGAGCCTATATCAACTGTTACTGGATTCATGGATAGGGTGAACTATATCATCACCCTCAAAATGAAGTTCCCAAGAGGCAGAAGCCTTACTCAGCACTGCTCCCAGACATCCGTTGCAGATAGTGTGAATACATTAGATACAATTTAATTGAATTTGCATATGTTTTTGCGATTCCATATGGTACGATTATTGGCAGGATTTAAAATAAATTCATTAGGACCCTTTCTACATGTTTCTTTTATGTATAAAAGAATTTGGGCAGGTAGCATATTATGGTCACTTGGGTTACATTCAATCATTTTAACGTGCGAGCACCTATGAAACAAAGTTGAAGTGACTAACATCAACAACTGAGTGGTCGGATTCCCTACTCCAAGTTACCCTGCAGGGGATGTCTGCTACCACTTTTCAATGAGTTTTTAAAAAGCCCATGCATTAAAAAAAATGAGGCCCTTGTAGGTCAAAGGCAGTCTATGATGTACAATCATTAGGAGATCAAAAATGGTCATTTTCATTATTCCAGGCGTCCTCATTAGGACACATGGAGTTTAAACCCCCCTGGGATTATGTCACTATTTTTGGAATCCATGGACCATTCTTCTAATACAGAAGCTGAGCTGTCAAGAAAAATGTGAAGCTCACAATGTTCTGGATTCCAATTATTTTTTACAATGAACAAGTCATGAATTGAACAATCCTGCTCAAGTACAAATGTTATAGCAAGTATGCCCGGACAAGAGATGTACTGTGTTTTCCTCACCACTGCCATGGTCTTTTTGATGGAGGTAATCAGACCTCCAGAGACTCTAGCATGCGCCCTATGCGCACCTGGCTGAAATGAAATACAATAACCCTCATGCGTAAGTGGATTAAGCAATCAAAATTCTTTCAGTAAGATTTCCGAGAATTCATTTAAAAAGGTAGACATTGAATGGTTATTTAATAACTGATGATGTCCTCTAGACTTTCAAGAAACTACTTCAGTTAAGTTATTATTACTAAAGATAAAAACAGCCCCAACTCTATTAGATATCCATGGATTGTAAGGCCACAAGTGACCAAGTCCAGTCCTTCATGTTCTTAGGACTAGTATTTCTAGCAATCACGAACAAACTGATTGAGTGTTTCCTCGACCACCATGACAGGGTATTTTGATTTTCTCTTTGCAAGAAGATCTTTTGCTAAATGGATTATCTGTTCTTTGGTTATTAGGTGTCATGACCTGTGTTCCTTGCATGACATGTCCTGTCATGTTTGTTTTCAGGTAGCCAGTACATCATTCATGTGCATCATGCACGTGTGAGTCTCACCGTCAACAGATCTTTTTAGGTGTCATGCTGGCACATTTTTCATACATTTCAGATGTTTGCATGTATTTCATTTCATTATTTTCATTGCGCATTTGTATGGCGCTTACACATGGAGTGAGATTGTGTGTCATAGCACTCACAGGGCAACATGAAGGGACATGGGAATGAACAACATATACAACAATGAAGGGTGGAGGCAGGCCTATTAGGCCTTTGTGCATTCAGAACGTGCAAATGCTGTGTGAGTGAAAGTATGAGGGAATGGGGGGTAAGTACTAGGTGTATCAAGTGGTAAGTGCTAGGGAGTGAGCAGCAGTAAGTGGCTAGGTGGAATGTTCAGCCAGAATTGAATCAGTAAGGGAAAGCCCGTGATGACATAGGCAAGTGGGTGCAAAGGAAAAGTGCTGGGAGGGGTGGAGGTTTCGAGCGATTGGGTGTCAGAGGCCAGGTGCTGGGTGCTCAAATAATGGCCCTGGTCCCCAATCTCAGCCACTGTGGGATTTAGCGGAAGAAGGGAAGGAGGAGGTGAACAATAAGGTATTGAGGAGCTTCTGGTTTTTAAGGAGATCCGTTCAAGACCAAGAAGAAGGAGAGCCTGTTCCATAGAAGGGATCTTGCTGAGGAAAGTGATCGGCCACCAACTCACTGTTTGGCGAAGCATTCAACTCACAGTGAGTTGGTGCCAGTGGAACGTAGTGATCTGAAGGGTGAGTATCTGGTGGGAGGAAGTTGTAATAAGCGTGGTCCCTGGCCCCAGACAGCTTTCTGGATGATGCAAAGGGAGTTTATTTTGTTCCTTTCAAGAAGCCCGGGGGCCAATGGAGAGTTGTTGGTGCTGGGGAGATGTGGTCCCTGGGCTTGAGGCCAATGATGAGTCTCGCAGTCCTATTCTGGATTGGCTGGAGGGGTCGTAAAGGAGAAGAGGGTAGATTAAGGAATATGCTATTGCAGTAGTCTAGCCTAGAGAGAACCAGAGCTCTGGAGATATTGAGCTTCTGGGGCTAGGTGAGGTGAGGGAGATTTCCTTTGAGGCTTGGAGTTTGATGAGGGACTTCTTGGCAAGGTTCCGAATGTGAGGGATGAAGGAGAGAGAGGAGTCGAAGATGCCTGCAAGGTTTCTGCCTTCAGATGTAGGAGTACGGGGAGAGCCCATAGAAGATGGCCAGAGTGAGGGACAGTGTGAGGGAGCAGCAGTCCCAATAGGATGGATCTCAGTCTTGCAGGCGTTAAGGCAGAGATCATTGGAAGTACACCAGGACTGGATGGCAGATAGGCAGTCAGGAATGATGGAGGAAGTAAGTAGAGGTTCAGAGAGTAGTTTGAAGGAGAGTTGTGTTTCCTCTGCATTGCACTGTGAGTTTGGGGAGTAGGTCGTAATTACTTAATAATGTGTTGCCATGTGTTTATTTGTATGCTTCTGTGAATGGCTTGGGGTATGCGTTGTGCATATTTTTCTATGGGGTTGACGTGGGGGGTGTGTGTGTTTTCAAAAGGTATGAGGCACACACCACATGTCCACCCTGGTATGTCATTCGCAGGTAGTTGTGTATGGCCCAACTGGACTTGCCATGTTTCATCATCGTAGGCATTCAGGGATGTGGGTATGGTGTGACATTCACACTACATTTTTCAAGTGAAGTATGTCTAAAGTAGCTGGTTGTGTGTGTGCTGGCCCCTCACCCTTTGGCCTGCTGTTGGTATGGGTCCTGCCTGTGGCCACAACCCTCAAACACCTCTACTCGTATGCTATGGCGGGGTGGCGATGTTGTGCAAGATACAACATGCCAATATTATCTTGCATGACACAGCTGGTGCATACAACAGTACTCCACCTGAATGATCAAGGCAGCAGAAGCGTGATTTTAGCACTCCAAACGTCCCCTCTATTAGGCCACAGGTCGCAATGTGTTCTGTGTTGTAACAGGCCTCCACTGTTGTGGTCGGTTTTCTAATTGGCGTCATCAGGAATGGTGATAGCGGATATGTACTGTTCCCTTTGGGTGAGTAAACAACAGTATTTGGTGATGGGATTGTTTGGTATGGTGGATTGCATTGGATGTGACCCCCCCTTGTGTGTTCATGTGTGTGTGCTGGTTTATACTCACTGATGAGCCACTAGTTGCTGAATGTTCCTGATGCCAGTGCCTGATGGATGGGGGAATGGCATAGTATGTAACTCTCGTGGGTGCATCCAGGGTACTTTGCATCGACATGCATTATGAGACCCTTGGAAGCGTAGATTACCTGCACGTTCAGCGAATGCTAATTTTTCCGGTTCCAGTATATATGTTCTGTGGCTCGTGGGGGCTGTAGTGTGGCATGGGTGCAGTCTATTGCCTCAAGTACCCATGGGAAGTGGGCAATGGCATAACATTCTTGTGCCACTCTTTGCCTTGCCTGCACATTGCATGGCATGTCTATGTGGCTGTGCACACGTGCATTGAAGCAGGTTGGACCTGCTTGAGGCAGCGTGATTCGGTGGGCTGTGAGATACCCCCAACAATGGCTGTGGTCCTTTGAAATGTGCCAGTCCCCTGAAAGTGGAGTGCAATTAGGACTTTAGGTATTAGCTGCGAACACCTGGTTTGTGAAACCAGGTAATTCTCCCACTCCCTGACCAATTCAAGGATGAGATGGGGGGAAGCGCTATGTGTCATATGCTTCCTTATCAGGCATGCCAAAGATGGTTGTGCGTGTATGGTAGATTCTGGCTCTCCGCCTCCTTCGCCTCCTCCTTCCATGTAGCAGTAGATATGCAAGCAATGCAGTGACACCCATGGTGGCGACCTTTCGCTGCGATTGCACATTGTAATATCACCTTGCGCCTGGTCACGGGTGGCAGTAGGATTTTTGTGCTTTTTTGTTGGCGCAGAAACAGATGGGATTCTGGAAATACGGGTTTGTTTGCACTTAATGGGGTGTGTTTGTGCATTGTCATGGTGCCTTCATCCCCACGCCCATATTATACCTCATTTCTCCCATTTAATGAGGGCTTTTGCATATTCCGCAACCCTTCTTGCTCTTTGCACTGGCCAGTCCCGCCCGCGTCACGCAAGGCTTGTGGACATGGCGCACGGTGCAGGCAACCAGCTCAGAGGCCGATCTGTAAATGGGGCCCAATATTTTGGCGCGGCACATAGTGCTTTTTTCTGGTGCAAAATGCTTCGTTATGATACTGATAGTATCTTGCGCCAAAGCGAACTGCAACAGAAAAGACGTAAACACGTTTGTATAATTGTAGATATACCTGAGAAAGTTGCTATTTTTTTTTTTTTTTTGTTTTATAGTTTTTATTGAAGTATATCATGTACAGATATAAATTCATTATATCTACAGCAAAATGCAGTAATCCATTGACTACAAAACCACTTAATGATCAACAGTTAAACAAATGTTGCTATATATAAAGGTTAAGAGTATTCGGCTAGAGTACTGACTAGCAATAGAAAGATTGTAATAAGGCTCACTTAAACCACAATGAAGTATAGCCATATGTTATGTGCAACTTAGTGTGGAAACAATTCTGCATCCTTATATGTAGAAATGGGGGAGGACAAACGCATGACAAACACATGACAAACACGAGAAGAGGGGAGAGATTGGGGAAAGGGGGCTGAATAAGGACGAGAGGCACTTTTGCGATTAATATAAATATTCAATAACGTATCAGGTGTAATATTCATATGTTAACAGATCTTTGGAGCATACAAGGGGTGTTATACATTAGGCAAAATCACCTTCCATGTGTGGTTGCATTGAAGTGATCAAGATAACAAATGAAAAATGACCATTTAGCATTGTATTTAGGTATAGCATTGAGATTGTTAGCCATGCACAATTCCATCCGTTGTGTGAGACAAATGTTATTCCACCAGCTTTTGATGCACAATGAACGTGAGTTTTTCCAATTAGCAGTTATACTTTTCAGAGCAAGAGAAATAAAGAGATCATATAGCTTAGCAGCACCTGTTGGTAAGTCGGTGTTAATAGCGAGGTTTCCTAAAACAATATTCATGAAAGAAAGTGGAATGTCTGTGAAAAAAATAGCTCTTAGATACTTCCACACTTGTTGCCAAAACTTAAAAGTATAGGGACACCAAAAGAACAAATGCATAAATGATGCAGAGGGATCTCCACATGACCAGCAGTTGTCATTGTTCTTAATCTTGGATAAACATAGTTTAGTAGGTGTAATGAATGCTCTGTGTATAAAGAAGAAGAAATGCTGAGATATATTCGCCGAGGTGGAGATATGTTTAATTCTAGAAAAAATCATAGACCATGTGTTATCATCTAAGGTGTGGCCAAAGTCTTCTTCCCATTTGTGACGAATTGTACATAACTCTAGTGAAGTGCTGAGAATGTTGTAGAATTTTGACGCTTTAGTGTCAGTGGGCATTGTAAGTTGAAGCAGTCTAAAGGCATTCGGTGTAACAGACCTTATTTATACATTTAATCATTCCTCAATGATCATTTCAGATCCTATTAGAGCCACAATATCTGCACTTCAATTATTTTTATTCCCACATGTAAACTCTCCAAAAAAATGCCTATCCCCTTTTCTATGGCATAATAGTAAGATTCTGATTAATAACAGAACCCTATACAGAAAAACATGGGTGAAAAAGGGCATTAGATTCATACAACAAATCACTAACAGGTCAACCATACTTTCTTTTCAACTGCTTAAAACTCAGTTCTCCATTCCCAATACAGAATACAATTTTTATAACAAATTAGTTAACTCTTGCTTAGATGCACTTCATACCTCCTCCAATGATATTTTAACACCGAATGCCTTTAGACTGCTTCAACTTACAATGCCCACTGACACTAAAGCGTCAAAATTCTACAACATTCTCAGCACTTCACGAAAGTTGCTATTTTTACTGGTTGATAAAGCTGTATGAAGAGACCCGCCTTATTTGAAGTATTCACATTCTGTTTTTCATGTGAGATTTCTCGTCCCCTTTTCGGCATGTACTTTGTCAATTTGTTTAGGTTATGCAAGAACCTTAAAAGAACCGTTTCTTGAGTTTGACAATATGGACCGCATGTGACTTTTAATAATTTACCATTGTAAGGATTTTTTATCAATTTGTGTTGCTGATGCAATTGTTTGAATCATTTTACACAGCCATATTTTTTATTTCAAAGTGAGAAATTACCTTGTAAAACATGAACCTTTGCAATAGATGGAAAATGGCATTGAGGTTTAACTTTTGCAATTCTGACTGTTCCACTCTAAGCTAAAAGCAGTTCAAGGCTGACTGCTTTTTTGTGTGTTGTATCTTGTAGGTACAGATGCTGAAACCCTTTTGCGAGCTGCGACATAATGCATTGGATGGGAAGGCGCGCATTCATCAATGTCTCTGTTGTGAGTAGTAGCCATTCCGTGGTGATGAATAGACGGAAGGGAAATATGCGCTCCAAAAGCTTTGTTGCGCACATTCAATTTAAAGTTACAAGGTGGGAGTCTGAACACAGCCAAGAAACCTATGTGCAAGAGGCCATGCCAAAGCTGTATCTGTTGCTCAGATTTACTGAAGTCTGTAATGGTCAGGAAGGGCATATCTTTTGAATATTGACTTTTGTGTAGCAATTAATAACATACAACCTGAGGAAAACTATCTTTTCTGAACCTTGATTGATCATGATAAACTTTACTATGGGGAACGTAACTGAGACTTTAGCAACAATGCCGTCACCTGTTTGTATGTAGAAAACCACCATACATGTCATTGCATTTAAAAGAAATACATGATCTTGCACAGTGGACATATTTTGAGCCAATTCATATATGTGGCATCACTGCATGCTTTCGGGACCACATAGGCCTCTTCCACAGAAACCCAGATATAGGCCCTACACATGAACTATTGATATTGTGGAAACAGTTTACTTGTAAAGCTCACCTGTAAGAGTTTGTGAAATCACAACATGAACGTAATGTAAAGTGGTTTTCTACCAATAATGTTGGCTTCGCTGTGCTTGGCTCTGTAAGAAAGGAGGGCAGGGTGTAGAAGTCAGATAGTGGGATGGTCAGATACAGACAGCAATCATTCTGGGAGGAAGTGTCAGAGATTCAGGGTGGTGGGTGTGACACTAGTCAGTATCCATTACTTGATGTAAGTGGATGAGACATGTTCATTGGGTGACAGTTGGAAGGAGGATCAGGAGAAGCAGAGAATCCATGAAGGCAGCCTGAGCAAGACTCACACTCCGGTGTTTGTTTAGGGAGCATGTAGCAAAGATTAAGAGAGGTGGGTGATACACCAGTCACTGAGTGAACAACACATTGGAACAACATGTGAACTCCCAAACAAGCAAGAGGCCGGAAGAGATAAGGTGTTTGTGATATTTCCTCTTCTGGTGAAGCAGTTGCTGTGTGCACTGGGGGTTCCAGAATTGCACATGGCTAATGGAAGGTATCATCTAACTCACTTTCCACAGGTTGATCTGGAGTACATTAAGCAAGACATGTGCATGCACAGGTAATGCAACGCGGAAATGAACATTCAGCCAGACTGACAGAGGGGGTTGCACTCTCAGTTCCTTCCACTATCTCAAGGACAGGAAGAGGAGGTGTGTATATCCTTTATACGAAGGACTGATGAGTCAGACAATAATGAAGATGACAATGACATGGATGATGATCAAGAAAAAAATCAATCCATCAGAATCCAGACAGGAATGGCCGTTGCTACTGAAAGGTGATGATACTGAGGAAGAGGAGATTCACAACACATCAGCTGTTACAGAATCATACCCTTTGTCTCTGCATAGTCTATTTGAAATACAGTATTCCGGTCACAGGTCAGACAATACATCACATCATTATATGGCATCTAGAACACCACCACCAGCAGAACTGTGTGCAGTTAAGCCCAAAATGGTGTTGCTAGAAAACAACAAAAGTGAATAGTTAGAAGGCTGGGGATGAAGGGATAATACCTACACGAATTTCAACCATGCACTAATTACAGTGAGTCCACTGATCTCAATAGTGATTGTGCACACTGTCAGGTTTCCCTCCCGTGTTAATCACGTATTTGCTTCCAGGACAAGAAGTAAACGCTCTATGCTTCGCAATTGCAGGAAAACACATACACAGCATGCTCAGGCTTTCCTCGCTTTTCGGGTCTGTGAAAAACGGAGACTCCCGACCACTCCGATGGGCTTGTTGTCTGGTGCCTGGAAGTTGGCATGGCAACGCTGGCATCCTCTGCACTGTGGATAGGAACCACCCCTGGTGCGGAAGACGTGGAATGTAATCACGTGACCACCCTGTTTTAAGCACCTCCCTGTGGACTTGCTGGTGCTTCTGAATTTGCTTCGGTTGCGTCCTACGTATCCTGTTTATCCTGTAGAGGAAGAGAAAATTAGGGGGTTGGCCATGAAAGGCGTGAGAGTGAGGAGAAGGGGAAGAGAGCAAAAAAAAGGGTTCGGATCAGGTGCTGTCTGAGAACTGGTAGCTGAGCAAGGTTGTGCAGAGAGGGGGGGAGACAGACCTGCAGGCAGCCAAGAGTCAAGAGTGTGCCCCATGAGACGTAAACCATCCAGCAGTGCAGGCAAAATCGGCTTCACTAAGCTGGTGAGTATGGTTTTAAACAAGAAATAAAGATAGAAGCAATTAATTAGGGTAACCCCTGGTTTAATCTGCTTATGTCACAAAAGGTCAAGAACCAATTATTCCTCTGTCGCTCATGTGCAAATAATAACTTCTGGTCTGTAGGAGTATTTTGCAGCACTGCTAAAATTTCAGTCACTCTCCCAAGCTTGCATATACAGATATAAATGTACTCTGCAAAATGCTCTAAGGAACAGGAAAATCATTCTGTGCTGTGGGTGGGGTGTATAACATGCAAAGGATAGAGTTGTTTTCTTTCCCGATGGTAAAATGTGAAATTGAGTATTGTGCTTTCCATTCTCTAAGAAGGTACAGGTAAATCTTTTGGTTGTAGTGACTTTAGCTGAGAACGGGGGACAAATGGAGTTGGGGGCAGGTTCTTTAAACGGACCAGATACTAGAGGGGGTCTGAGATTGTGTGCTCTTACAATCAATAGTATTCTCTCCCAAGGCAAAGTGTTAATTCTGTTTCTTTTGCACATATTCAATATGACTGTAACTGCTTTCTCTGCATATTTTCATGGTTTAATGAACGTTTGGAAAGTGCTTCAGGGCATAGCTGTAGAAACTGAGTGTTTTTATCATTATAAAAGGCACAGCCAGGCTGATGTTTTCCAAAGGTTTTCTCATACCTCGTGCATGTAGATGTCTCATCATGTGCTGGAGTTTTTAAGTGAGCATATAAAGGTACATGATTATGAACGCATGTTTGCTGGTCTATTTTTAGTGTGGCACAATCAATTTTCCATATGCAATATCAAGTGTGATTTGTTTGTTTATTTGGTGATCAGTATTACCAATGTGAAAACTCAGTGTGTCTGGCATTATACCAAGTCTGGGACTTACTTCCCTACCCAAGTGTCCCATATAAAAAAGGGTATATTTGTGAGCTAGTTCTCCATTCTTTAGCAAATGAAAATCAGGGAAACACATATCCCTGCAGAGTGAGAGTGTTCTGGGTATATTTCCCTATATGGCCAACTTGGTTAACACAGCTATATGGTTATATGTGAAGCAGCACCATATACAGACATAGAATTTTTCTCATTATTCATTATTAAATATCGCAGCTAGTGTGAATTTTGTGTTAAAACAAAAAGGAGTTTCTGTTGTTAGAAACACACGGATTTTATGAATGATGAAGGATGTTTTAACATGTCATGGCAAGTGCAATTAAATTGTTTGAAGTTGACAATACGCAACTAATAGAATTTTACCGGCAGATGTTCATCTCTTTCCTGCAATGTTAGAGTATTTGTCTAACACTCTCCACTGGAAGACTCCCAAAGGTGGGAAGGCTAGCTTGCTCTGAGTTGAAACCCAGCCCATCTTGAAGTCAGAACACTACCTGATGTATCACACCCAAGCGTTATTCAAACCACTAATAAGAATCACTGCCTTTTTACAAACTTTAATGTAGGATATTATTTAAGTCAACTAGATCATTATTGTTTTTTTACAGTAATATGACAGTTGTGGGAGAAATAAAACATTATATTAAAAGACTCAGAATAAATTGAGATTCCTTTCCATCATTTTCTGTATAGTAATACATATATGAGCATGCCATTTAGAAAATGTTGCAACATCCTACCACTTCAATTATATAATTTTAAAATGTCTGTAACATAGTCAATGTTCTCTGGTTAAAGAATCATATTGTTGACAGTTTCAGTTCCATTTAAAATAGATGCCTTCTGCATCTCCTATTTTCTCGTGATCTTGGTCAAAAACCCGGTCTTTGGGTGACATGTACTCAAAGGCCCAATGTGTTGAGTGCTATCCCTCAGGGAGCATGTGATTACTTGCATCCTACACATTCACCCTTGTCATGGTAGTGAGTAAGATGTGGAAATCATATCCAAAATGTTGCATTTTTCTGGTGCCTCTATCGCTTAAACTTGAAACAGTCTCCATTGGTCTTCGATTCTCACTACACTGAGCCCTCTGCCTCACAACTAAAAGGAGCAGCACATTAGTTTGCTTTAGGGAAATAGTCTTAAATTCCATTGCATTGACAGTGTGCTGATATGTAAATAGTTGGGTTTGATAGTAGCATTGAATGTCCCCTGGCTACCTTTAGGGCCCATGATTTAAGGTATACATGGACAGATTTCATCCACAAATTTCAAAGAAAGAGGATTTGTATCATACATTTTCAAAAGGAACCATTCTGCAAATAAGCTGGGATGAAGTGTGTGTAACTTAAACTGAAAAAGGTAAGCAGGCAGCAAGAACAGCATCACATAGCCCACATTTTGACACCTAAATCAGAGGTGTCAAGCTCAAAATTGACAGCATCGATTGGCATCACTGACAACCGTTAAAAGCAACGTGGGCAGTGACGGCACAGAACATGGTGAGGAGACATTGTTTGACACTGTCCTCTGTGAAAAGAAGCAGACCATCACCTGCACAGATGCTTGAGGCCAATCTACTGTACCCATCACCTGTTGAAAGGGATGATGATGCAGTACAGTATTGATACAGCAAGCAGTCTATTCAACCAGTGGCACTAGTGTGAGTTACTGCTTGAACTTGAGGAAGATTTTGATGCAGCCAGGGGTTTTATCACTAACCACAGAAGAAACATTGGTGTACTGCATGTTGAACATTTGAAATGTATTACAAGGAATAGCCACTTTATCACAGAACACTATGGAATTCCATCTACCCATAACCAACACACCTGCTCGGATGATGATGAAGATGATTTGATACTCAGTACATGTCAAACGGCTGTAAGGAAGGCATGGATTCAATAGTGCACACAGACAAAATAGATGCAAGTTTCGAAAACCTTTATTTGGGTATTTTGGTTGGGTCGGTCGAATCCAAACTGGCCCTAACTCTAGAATGGGAGTAGTCTCAACCATTAAACAAATAACAAACAAGTCCAAGTCAATCTAGTCAAAATAAAAAGGCATAGACTAAAAAAAACCTAACCTTGCCTCCTTCTCAAAATGACAAATGTGTTAATGGAATAAAACAGGAAAATAGTGTCTCAAAAGAAATGTCAGAATGGCTTAAATAACGACTCCCTTTGCCACGTTCAGCACCATGACGTCTAGAGAGTTTCTTAAAAGGGATAGGTGGATGGCACAGTTCTATCAGTCTTACACACTTTGGCTTACTGGTACAATTCAACAGTTCAGGCATTGGCTTCAAGCTTCTGGTAGTTCAATAACTTCCTTGGGCTTTGTCCGCCACGTCCTATATACACTGTTCTGCTTGTATCCTATACTTTCCCACAATTCAACACAGGCTTCCCTCCGCCGGGCTCAAGCCTGTCTATTCACCTTGTCACACAGTTCTGCACAGGGTTCACTCTGCCAGGCTCACGCTTGTCTTTCTTGTCGTGGGTCTTGGTGGGGTGGGGGGGTTCCCTTCCACGCGTTTTGTCTTGGGTGTCTTTTCCCTGTCAAAGACTTTTGAAACTGCAAGGATTTTACATAGACTTCTGAATGACCACTTCGACATCTCTTTAAACAATTCAACAATCCACAATCTTTCTCATCTTGCAGCACCAATGCCTCTTGGTACTTGTAGTTTCTTATTCTCTTGAGTTTGCCTTCTCGCCCTATTTCAAAATTAATTTGCAACACCAATACTTCTTGGTAGCTGTAGTTTCCCGTTCACTTTGCCCTCTTGGCTTCTTTCAAAGTTCATATACTTTGCCCTTTTGGCATATTCAGATTTCACATACTTTACTTTTCACTCATCCAACTTTCTTTTGGGATCATGGTTACTTTCTTGCCTTTGGTTCCCGTTGTACTACACTTCAACTCAGAACATTTCACAGATACTTTCGAATGTGTGATTTTGCCTCGCAGGAGCACTCTGTTACTTTCTATTCATTCCTTGTACATTCATCAATTGTCCTTTCCATTACATGTTTTATTAGCACATGTGCAACCTTCAACTTTTGGGTTACAGCTACTTTTGCTTTGAACACAAACCAGGCCTTTGTTGCCTTTGATAACTCACTGGTTGTGTTAACTGGTCTTCTTTCATCAACGCTCTTCATGTCGCAGTCAAGGCATTTACCAATGCCTCCTCTGCTCCTCCCCAGCTCTGTGTTCACCTGAGAGGGACGCGGGCCGCTTTCAAGTCCCTTTAAGGTTTCTTTCTTCCGCTCACTCAGTTTCAGTCTTGGAATTCTTACGGCTCCCGCAAGTGTGGAATTCTCACCTGGCTCTCCCTCGATCTTCGCAACTGCTGATCAGCCCCTTGGCCTTCCAACTTCCATAGCCTGGTTCGCATCAGCCCCGAAAGAGCTGTTCCTTCTCGTAACCAGCTGTGTGTGCCTGTGTGTGTGCCCCCTTTTATCCTGACAGGGAGTGTTAACAAGTGGCAGGTGTGTATAGTTAGGATTATGTGCCTGACTCTGCCTGGCCTATTTGCAGGGACAGAGCCATTGCAAGTCAGTAGTAATCTTGCAATGGTAATCTTTCTGGCATCATTCATCACCTTCCTCAGCTCAGTGGTGTTGTCAATGTAAAGTGGGGTGGAATGGTATAAAGTCTTTATAACTAATGAAAAAATGACAACAGTGTTTTCGTTATTTTCATTATTTTATTTAAATGCACTATCCAACACTTTCCCCAAATATTGTAGGACTGGAGTTAGTATATCAAATTAAAGCAGTCCTAAAATATGTTGGCACAGGTGCTTGGTGCATTTAATTAAATAATGAAAATATTGACAACACCATAGTTATTTTTTCATTCGTTATAAACACATGTAAGCGGGAGGCATTATGTGAGCTTTAATTTCCCATAAATTAAGTAAGGATAGGGGTTAGCTGGGTTGTGGAGACAGAGGGATACCATGTCTCACCCTTAGGCACTCCCTCCTCAATTCTCGAGGACCCTCTACCCAGTTAGCCCTCCCTCGATAGTACGCCCCCAGGGACGGGATCCAAGAGTGATGGCCCTTCCCTGGCCACCTGTTTAGAAGATCCCCGGGGAGTAAGGTGGGAAAAGCCCTTGAGTTTTTCACACATCGTAAAGTGGTACAGGTATTTTCATGGTGCATGTGGCCTAATAGCTGTAGTTTTGACTTCATGTGGATCCAACTATTGACATTAGAATATCATGAAATAGGCTACTTCACCACTTTGTATTTCACATACCAAACTAAAAAGTTATGGCTACATATGACCAAATGGGATAGTTAGTAGATGTGCCTGGGTAGAGCGAGTTGGTCTGTTAGTTTGATGTTTGGTGAATTTGTTAACAAAATATTTGGGAGCTAAGTTGGATAGTCATGTATGTGTCAGTGAAAGGTTTTGAAGACGACCCACTCTTGCGCTGGTAGCATGTGGTGTTCTGTCTTGCTGGGGTGATGCAGTTTCTTTCTAGGGATATTGAGGGCTGCTCTTAGAGCATTATTTTGGATCACCTGTAGTTTTTTTAGGTTGTTGCTGTTCGTCCCCACATACAAGGCATTACATCATCATGTTGAACCCATACTCTGTGATGTTTGCAAGCTAGACCAGTTCCCACTGCACTATCTGCAGCCATATGGCATTGGCCGCTGCATGTAGCCCTCTATCCCAGCAAGGATAGTGTTTAATAAAAGAATGGGTATGTCATCTAAAAATGCTGCCTTAAAAGTTTACAATGTGTAGTAAGGCAGACTAAATACACATGTGACACAGACTTCTAATACTGAAACAAAAAGGTTTTATTAGTGTCTTTAAGGTGAGTTGGGGGCTGGTTAACTGCCTATTGGTACAAGGGTAATAACTACAGCCAAAGGGATTGACCTAAAGCAAACAGTGTGTAGGGTGTGTCAACAGTGTTTATTTTTACGGGTGCCTAACGCCTTAGGGAGTTCTAATTGAAACACAACGTTATTAACCAATTCCTACAAGTCCTTGGCTCTCCAGAAGATGCCCTGTCCTTCAAAGTAGATTCTCAGAATGTAACATGGATGTAAATGTGTCAACACTTAGGGCCTCATTACACGAATGGCGGTATTAGCACATGGACCAAGGTGCTATTAGCACCTTGGTCCATGCCGGTAAAATACCAGCACCGCCTTGGTGGAAGGGGGAATTACCGCCCCATTCCAAGGTTGGCGGGGCGGTAATTCCCCCTTCCACCTCTGCCCTTCCCCATTCCCATTTTTGCCCCATAGGGCATAATGGGAATGGGGAAGGTGCTAATTACCGCACCGCAATTTTGCGGTGCCGTAATTAGCACCAAGGTCCCTTAGCGGATTGGTTTTTAACGCCTGCAAAAAGCAGGCGTTAAAGCACCAACCCGCTAAGGGACATCGTAGTAAGGCGGTAATGGTTAACGGTCACCGTTACCATTAACGGTGACCGTTAACCATTACCGCCATCTGTGTAATGAGGCCCCTAGTCTTAAAAAATATTATATTCCCGAGGCTACCCTAAAATAATAACACAACTATTTAAAACATTTTGCCCAATGCAAAAGTACACAAATCTAATCTTCAACCCTACCCTATTCAAATGCAAGAAGACGTTGGTGAGTAAATCTACAGCCAATGATTTGATTCATAATGAACTAAATATCATGACCATCAAAGATGTATCTGTGTTAAGAAGAGTATGATTTTGTGTAAAGCTTTGGTTCTTTTTAAACACATTTCTGAGAGATTTGTTTGCATAGCTCGGGTCAGATGACTTAGCTCATAACGTGATGTGGTTAAATGATGAGAAATCATTACTGGGGATATTTGGTGGGGCTTTTCTATTCATTTCCACATTTGATCCTCCCACGGGTAAAAACATGCCTTAAAAGCAATGGTCTTGTGGAAGAGAGCTTAAGATCATTGGTTAAGGTACCAGGGCAAACTACCACTTGCAGTTTATTCAGTCTTGTTTGTGAGCAATATTTCTTCTATATTTGGACCTAATGCCTGTGAGTAAATATAGAATACTAATATCTAAACTGCTCCTGGACCTTCTTCCACTGAAATGTGTTAAAGCAAAATGGCCCAGGCAGCAAATGGGGACCATTCTACCCATTCTTCTCCTCCATATTTTGTACACAGGTCTAGGATACTTTCTTTATTAAGAGATGTAGCTATCACAGGATATAGACAGGGTGTGCAACATCAATTAACATTCAATTCCAAAGTAAAAGTGCATAAACTAATTATGTGTTTATCTATTGCACTGAACATTCAGAAAACAAAGATGTGATTTTATTCATTCTATACATTATTTGGTTAGTGTCAGATAATGTTATATTACAGCTGAGATACTTGGACAATGTACTTTCTAACAGCTAGAATGTTGGATAAAGTCAATTGTTAATGAGATTATTTTGTAAAATCTGGTGGTCATTTATTTTCTGTGTTTTTTCTTTTAAAATGCATTGCAATGTTTTAAATAAGGAACAAATGCATGATTACATTTTGTAAGCATATTATTACTTCTAAAGATGTTTAAATCATGAACTGTGATAATTTAATGTCAGCTGTTAAGTTTTGAAGAATTTATGAGAACCGTAATACTGATTGACTGAGAGGCCATGATCAGTTGCTGACCTCTACAGCTATGACATTGCTGATTGTGGTGGTAATGTTTTTGACTCCTACTACTGTTTATCATGATCACAAGAATAAATTGTCGAAGGGACTATTGCTTTCCCATGCAGCACAGCCACCCCTTACATTTCACACTGAACACTGCCACCCCTAGAGTTCTTGGGTTTTTGCATAGACTACGGCACACCTTTAGGTTTTAAGACTCCTGCACATAGTGCAGCTACCCCTTCAAGTTCACGGGTTCATCCACAGATTGCTGCCACACCTTAAAGATCTCAGGCTTTCTTACAGGGTACAGTCAACCATTAAACCTCTCAGCTCTTCTACAGAGTGAAATCACCCCACACAATTCACATACTTTCCTACAGAGTGCTGTGTAAGGAATGCATGGTATCAAACAGTAAGACATACACAAGTGACCACCGTTTAAGGGTGTTCATTGAACTTCAAAAGGGTTTGAAAAATGCCTATCTAATTCTAAATCTAAAGATGGGAGCAAGCTACGACCATCAAATAATAATAATAACACAGTCCTAGTCGAGTCTGTCAAAATAAAAGGGCCTATATTAATAAACCTATTGCCAATCCTTACTTCTAAATACAAATAATGTGGGAAACAATGTTATGCAAAAGGGAAAGTGTTCAAGAAATGATATTTCAGGATATTCAAGCTGTTGGCCTCCCTTCCCACGTTTTCCGCATGGGACAAGGTGGTACACTCAAGCTTAATACAGTCTCTGGCTTCTCTAGCACGAGGATACAGTTCATATCTCAGTAACAGGGCCTTCTATGCCAAAGTCTCTTTGCCATTAAAAGTCTCTTACTTGCGACAAACAAACATTCAAAAGTGTCTTTCTCCTCAGGATTCTCATGTACAACTTCTCGGGAGATTCTCGACTCACCCGGGGCCCGCCCCCATGCCGGGCTCAGAACCACTTTAACACAAAGCTTTCACTTGATCTCCCTCTGTCGGGCTTGGACCAAATCCATGTACTTATCCAAACTTTTATCTACTTCATCGAAATCGAAGACTTTCGCCTGTGCATGGGTTTACTTGACCCATCTCAGGACCACTTCGATTCATATTTATTTGTTCTCTCTTAATTCATCTCCCTCTGCCGGGCTCAAACCAACTTTATCTACTTTTCTCACTTCTTAGATGGCTACCTTACAGAAATCTTCAATTGAGCACCCACTCAGTGCTGAACCACTCTGTCAAAGGTATTGTAGTTTGCTTCAAAGTTCAATCACTCATCAGCAGTTTAACTTCATTTGCGTCTCTTATCACACGTGTTTTAATAATGTTCATTCCAGCGCTCTCCATACAATGTTTCTGCTTGCAATCTCGGCTTCAAAACAGACCGGTCTTCATCGGTCTCCCCAACTCACCAGCCATGTTGCTTTCACTGAAGCGGCTTTGTTCTTGGAGCCAAGGACAGTGCCACAGTGGCTGGATATTCTCCCTGCCTTCATTATCGACGAGGGAGGGCCAAGGGTAACTCCGATACACAATGCAGGATTCTTTAGCCTGGCTTCCTGGTCTTGCGCTTTCTCATGAGGTTTCATGAAAGTAACAGTTCCTTGTCGAAAAGGTCAAGGGAACTTTCCTCCTGCAACCCCCTTCTGTTTAACCATCTTTCTCCTCTTGTTAAACTGCCATCTTGCAACTGCTGTTTCCTTGTGTGCTTTGCCTTGCTCAGAGTGTGCACTCATGCTCCGCCTTTTATCCATGTTGGGAAGTGTAATGAAAGTCAGGTGTTAGTGAGTGTTGATAATTGCCTGACCTCATTTTACCATAGTATTGGAACATGTCAGGTACATGGCTCAGGTGTTAGTCTGTTTTCCCTTACAGCGAGCTGTCAGTGAGAAAGTGTTTGTGTTGTAAAAGGGGAGGTAGAGTTCCTAAATATCCTACCTGGTTGTCACGATCCATGCCCCTAACCCCCTCAGGTATACCAGCCCCCTGGCAGCAGTGGGGCTAAAGCCCTTCACACTGGCCCCAAGGGCCTTAACACTCCATCAGAAACATACATGGAGTCAGTCCTGGTGCCTTTGGCGCCAGGCTCATTATCAGGAATAAAGCAATACCAGTTTTGGACCTTAATCCAAAATGGAGGCCTATTACACAGCTCAGTTCTTTGGGTGTGGCTGGGCCTGGAACTACTTGGCCTAGAACTACTTTACCTGGGCTATTTAAACCACACTCAAACAGTAGAACACACTTTGTGTTATTCTGCACTGCTGCAGAGTAACGCTCACTGGGTCCAGCTCCTGCTCATCTGCTTCTCCAGCAGCCAATCCTGAAGCCCCTAGGTCCGGATTCCATTAATAACCTGGAAGAACAAAAACAGCATTAGCAAGCAAGAACACTTACCTGTGAAGTAACTGGTCTTGAATCCATCCTGCGCTTCGCTTACCTCACCCATCTCCGGAGTTCTCCGCAACCTGCAAGGGAGAAGGAACAAGGTCAGCATTAACAAAGGACTTACCTGGGCAAGCAGTGCTTCGATCGCTCATCACTCCGGAACATCACCGCAACCTGTACAAAGAAGGGAAGAGAACACAGGTTAGCAATTAACAACAATAAACAGGAGCGCTCCGCGCATCAATAACTCACTCTGGTCTTCGCAATCGGCGTGGCAACTCCGAGATCGCAACCATCCCTGTGAAAACCAAAAGAGACATTGTTAGGGAACAGCGTAGTGGAGCAAGACGCCGAGAAGACAGTGAAAACGGAGGGAAAGAAAGAGACAGAATAAAGACGGAAAAGACATTATAACTCACCTGGAAGACAGCAAGCAGAGTCGGAGTCACAGCCGGTCTGAACCCAACATAAGGGCACACAGACCAGTGAGGCAACTAGGTCCACGGAATGCCCGCACCAACCACGCGCCCCTTTACAGAGACGCAGGACGGCGAGTTCAACGCACAAAAACCTAAGGTGAGCAATAACTCCAAGGGAGGGGATTTCGACCAGAGGGAGGCGGGGGTCCACCCATCACAGAACCAGTATCTTAACACTTCATTCTCCTGTTATAGGCGCTACCCAACGTCTGGCACATAACCAAGCAGAGAGGGGTCGGGGATAGCGCTTAGACCTACATCCAGTATCGTGTGGCGCCCCCGTAGATACCAGGTGAGCGTAACACTGGTAGGATGGTGTAAAGGTGTTATAAGGACGGGGATACCACGTCTCACCATGTGGTGTCCCACTCCCCGAAAACCCCTCACCCAGGTGATCCTCCCACACTGGTACACCCCCAGGAACTGGATCCAAAAGCGCTGACTGTGTCCTGGCCACCTGGATGACAGCTCCCCAGGGACTAGTGGGTGAGACACCTTCTAGTTTCTCACAGCTGACACCAAATAAATGTCACAAGTTTCCCCACAGACCTCTGCCACGCTCAAGTGTGCAGAGTGTCCTTATGAAGCCAGTCCCTTCCCTATGACTGTCTTGTTCCTTTTCTCCTGCACAACCACCTTTAGGAGAAAAGGATGGTACAGGTGCATTTGCAGACTCCATGTTAGTCAAATCTAGATTTGAGTCCAACTCCTCCTTTTACAGACATGATGCAATGAACATTGGATTCCTGCCTGCATCATTATCCATCTTGGTCTGGCTGCAGTTGCCAATGCTTTTGGTACTAATTGGGCAGGCTAGCTGCTTTGGAGGTTTAATGATGTGCTGCACCTTGACTCTGGGAAATACTAGCACCCATCCCCTCAGCTTTACTGGAGAGAATGTTGGTGTCACCCGGGTCACTAGAGGGGTCTGTAGAGGTGTCATGATTTCCATCATATTCCTCTTTTCAGAGCCTAATGTGGTCAAAATGCCCACCTCTGGCTGTGCTGGGTTTTCAGCAGAGAGTACCGCGGTAACCGACTCAAAAGCCTCGGGAGAAGGTTGGGTCTCTGCACTTAAGGTTAGAGAAACCACTTCTCATGAGCACATCATAGGTCCCCTGTGGGACAGAAATATTGCTGTGAGTCTATCCGTGGAACATCTAGAAATCAATTGTTAGCACTATTGTGTAAATGACTGATATTAGATTTCATCAATAACTTCCCTTCACAGTGTAATCAATGAAACAAGCATTTACACTTGCAGTATATTGCCTCTTATACTCATAGCATGCACACAATCCTCTCAATCTTTTGTTTAGCCTTCATGTATATGTATTCTAATGTAGAGATAACATACGAAGAGTGAAAATACCATACTCTAACAATATGGGGTACACACTATTTTAGTTGACTACAGCCCTGGCATCCGATTCTTCTCCCTTTCACTTAATAAAAACAGCAGATAATAGTTATACATGAATAATAATATCTGTAGCCATTATTCAAGATAAATAAGATACAAATAAAACAAGTTAGCATTAAAGAAAAACTAAGCAGATTCAAACCTAAAGTTAGCTTATCCAAACGTCGTGCACACAACTACTTAATAGCATATTATGAAATAGAAAGGTCTAAAAATTTCACATTTGACAAAAACACTACCTAATGCTCAGAATAAATAGAATAAAGCTGGATGAAACCCTGTGAAATTCAACTCATATAGTAGACAGCAAAGTAAACTTTCAATCTTCTCTATATTTTGTTTAAAAGATAAAAACAGCACATGCATTACGCATTCATTTTTTAAAGACACATGTAGCAACTCACATATGACTTTGTTGCTCTGTTACTTACCCATGAGGGAAGGTTAAAGCACAGCTGAGTCTCAAGTGATTGATGATTTATTCGTTATGACCAGTCAAGATCAGATTTATAGTCTGCTGACTGCAGACTATTTCAAGTGAGCTGTTCAGGTTTTAACCAATTGTGTTCTTCGGTAAGAGGTGGGTTCTATAACATTAAGGAACCTTTAATGGCACTCACTGTATTCTTGATCAAGTTAGATAGGTATAGCAGATCAGCCATCTGCTTTCCACATTAAATTTGACAATTGTTTCTTTATATAGTGCTAGCCAGATTATAAGCAGCTGCAAAGCCATCCAAATGCAGAGGTTACAAAAACCAGGTTTCTTAAAGACAAATGACAGAATGCTTGTTAATAAATGGAATGAAGTAAGATTTATTTCCCCACCCCATCTATATTGCAGGACAGGATATGCACATTTGGCTCAATATTACTCTGGGGTCTGCCGTCACAGATATAGGGACTTCCCCATCAATGGCATTGTCCCTCAGAAACATAACATCCCTTATTGGTGATAGAGACTTAATGGGACTTACACGTTCCCTTCGTTCCCTTTTATTACTGGTGAACAATTCTCTGATCCTTTTCATAGCTTAGGCAATACCATTAGAACACACCCCCAATCAGTCCAGCTCCTGTAGTGGGGTGAGCAACTCAAACATATACAACAGGAGTGGCAGAACATTCAAATAGTCTTGGTCTGATTACAGCTCTCTGCTGTGAAGTTCGCCCAATTGGTTTGACAAACAACGTGGCTCCAAGAACCTGCCCTCTAGCCAAAGTCAACATCATTTGTTGTTTATTGAAACCTTACTACAACTGACCGCAGTTAGTAACATCAGGTGGACTATTAAAAGGCAGGAGAAAAGTAGAATTCACAAGATGTCTGATGCGGTAAGGGACACCTTCAAGGAGGAAATCTCCAAGATGTTGTCCCTAGTGTAATTGAGCCATACCACAGCCCCCTGCCTAGCTCAATTGAGCTGGTACTTAAAACGTCCACCAATGGGACAACTGCTTTTGTGTGGACTACAAAGGGCGCAACACAGAGGCAAAGAAAATGCTCACCCCATACCCAGGGCAAAGGAGATTATTGGTAGGTTAAGTTCTGCCAAGTCCAATGGTACATTTCACCTCAGGAACGGACTCTAGTAGGTCAGTCTGACTGACAAAGTAAAGGAAAGGTCAGCATTTTCCACCCCAGAAGGGAACAATCAATTCACTGACAACCTTTTGCATTAACACATGTGTGGTGTGCTGTCAGTTGTGGCGTTGGTGTCCATTTGTTGGCAGATCATGATTTTCTTGTTAATGAAGAAAGAGTTGATGGCGGTAGATTCTTTAATTGAGTGTGGTACCAGTGGGTCAGTCAGAGAGTTGCTGCAATGCTTGATGGTTTTGAAGAGGGCTCGGCTTTCGTTGTTGTTTGGAGCTTTGGTGAACTGGAGGTAGTTGGCCTTGGCAGTGCTGATCAGTCGTTTTTTTGTTGCCCAGAGTTCTTTGAACAGATTGAGGTCGGGGGCACTGTTAGTCTGCCACCAAATCTTTTCTTGTTTTCGAATGGTTGTTTGTTGAAATTGATTTCTGAGTGCCCCAGTGTGCAGAATGTTTAGGCTTGAGGGTGCTTTGTTTCAACAGGGCATGATGGTTAAAGTTTGCTGCAAGGGTAGTGGTAAGTTCTTGGAGAAGGGAGTCACAGTCCTGGTTTGCCTGAGGTATATTGGCCCATGGGAGATGGAATTTGGTGAGGCCTTCTTTCAGAGCTTACACTGGAAAGTTCTTGAATGATCTGAAGGCGTATTTGTTTAATTTTTATTTTTTAATTTTTATTTTTAGCGGCAGAGGTTCACAAGGCACGCACAAGGGCAAAAAGTATACATGGCAGATATAGCATAGAGCAACACATTAGTCAGAGATATCAATCACAGCATTTACAGCAAAACATCTCATAAAATGAAAAAGGAGAGTGTAGAGCTTCATGATGTAGGATTAGATCCCGATAGGGCAGGGGACGATCCAGACTCGGGAGTGCCCTCGCTCTGTCTGTTGAGATAAGTGTTGAATTCAGCCCAGATGTTCTTGGGGAGAGAGTGGACGGGAAGTGTAGTCAAGTATTCCTCCTCACAATTACGTGACAAAGTGAGCAGGTGCAGCCATTTTTGAGAGGCCGAGGGAGAGGAGCTTTTCCAGCACTGGAGAATACACTTTTTGGCAATCATACAGCTTACGTTTAGAAATTTAGCCAGGCGCCTAGTTTCAACAGTTTTCCAAACCCCAAACAGAGCTGCCAGGGGATCAGGGTCAACCACAGTTTCAGTTATTGCGGCGAGTGTTATCAAAATGTTTTCCCAGAAGTCGGACAGCCCATGACAGGTCCAAAACATATGTAGGTGGTCTGTTTCTTCTGCGCCGCAGCGGGGGCATAAGTGCACCGTAGTGCGGGTAAACCTCGAGATCCTGTGTGGGGTGTAATAGAGCTTGTTTAGAAGTTTGTATTGTATAGCGCGAAAGCGGAAATTGAGGGAGACTTTTTGGGTATGTAGGCACATATCCTCCCAGGTCTCGTCGGATATTTCCAGGCCCAGTTCATTCACCCATTCATCACGCACCCAGAGAGGTGGGGCTGTAGAAGTGTCCTGTAGGATCTTGTGTAGTGAGGAGACGACGCCACGGGTGCCGCCAGAGTTAGCAATATATGTGATCGCCGGATTATCCGGGGGCTCGACTGGGAATGAGGGCCATCTAGCGCGGAATGCAGCCCGGAGTCTGTAGTATTGGAGGGTCTCTGAGGCGGACCTGGTGTGCCCTTGTCTCCATGTCTGGGGATCAATGAACCTGCCTTCAGGGTAAAAGTCGGATAGTGCCTGATATCCCTGCGCCACCCAATGACGGGCAAAAGCTGTACATGTGTGGGTTCCAGGCCAGGGAAGGCCCACACAGGGAGCCATTTATAGTATGGAAAGGGCTTGGTTGTTGGACATAATACGCTTGTCCAAGCGTGAATGGTCGACTTGATTGGGTCAATAGGAGAGTCAGGTGCATAGTGACGGTGCAGTTTAAGAGACAGGATGTTGGTACCAGCTGCTGCAAGTCGCTCCAACTTGACGTGCGGTCACGCTGGAGAACCCGAGTACCAGTAAGTAGCATGTTAGGCTTGGGCCGCAGTCCAGTAAAGTGTCAGATCTGGGACAGTGAATCCCCTTGTTTGTATGGGAGCACCATGTCCGTCCACTTCTTGCGCACTGCACCAGAATGCCATACGAACTGTGAACAGAGTGTGTGTCGTTTGGTGAAGTATTCCCTTCCCGGCCATATAGGTACGTTTCTGAAAGTGTAGAGAAGCTTAGGGAGCAGGATCATTTTAATGAGGGAGAGCCGGCCGACCATGGACAGCGGGAGAGGACGCCACTGTGAAAACTTAGCCTCAACTATTTGCGCCACCGCATCATAATTACCAGCAAGTAGGGCGGGTTTAGTCAGGGATATCTGCACTCCCAGATATTTGATACCATCTGGGGACCAACGCAGGGGGTACTTGGTGGTGGGTTGTTGAGTAGATTTAGTGAGCGGGAAGATTTCGGACTTTGAATAGTTGATTGTGAATCCGGAGAAAGTGCTGATGCGGGTGATATCTCTTAATATGGGGTCGAGGTGAGTTGTTGGCTCTCTGATGTATAACAACACATTGTCCGCGTATAGAGATATGATTTCGGGGTCATCTTTCAGCCTTTTACCCTTGAGGGCGTGGCGTGCCGGACATAGTCCGCCATCGGCTCTATTGCCAATGCAAAAAGAATCGGAGAGAAGGGACATCCCTGTCGGGTGCCCCTGGAGAGTGTGAACAGGTCCGATGTCAGTGAATTAGCTCTTACTCGCGCCACAGGAGAGGTGTACAGTAGTTTGATGAACCCAATCATGTTTGGGCCAATGCCCATTGTCTCAAGCACCAACCACATATAGCTCCAAGAGACCATGTCGAAGGCCTTCTGGGCGTCCAGGGTAACTGCAACGGCCTGGGCGCCCTGATCTATGCGGGACATAACATTGAACAGTCTCCTAATATTATGGGAGGTGGACCTGCCAGGGACGAAGCCGGCCTGATCCTCGTGGACCAGGTACGGCATAATGGGCAGAAAGCGGTTCGCTACGATCTTTGCAAAGATTTTGGTGTCGAGATTCATGAGGGAGAGAGGCCTGCAAGACCAGCATTCGTCATCAGGTTTACCAGGCTTGAGCAGGACCGTAATGACAGCTTCACGCATGGAGGGGGGAAGGGTAGAGACCCGGAGTGCCTCGTCCAAGACCTCGAGCAGTTTGGGTGCCAGTATGGCAACGTGCTCCTGGTAAAATTCTGTGGTGAGTCCATCCGGGCCTGGCGCCTTGCCTTTGGGCAAGTCCGAGATGGCCGTCATCACTTCATCTAGCGTAATTGGAGAGTCAAGCTGATCACGAGTTGAAGGGAGAATCTCAGTAGTGGGGATCTGGTCAAGCAGCTCGCGTATGTGTTGTTCAGTGTGTTCAGTAGGTTAGGGAGTAAAGGGACCTGTAGAACTCAGCAAATATATCTAAAATATGTTGGTCCGCCCACTGCACATTGCCAGATTGGTCTTTGATAGTGGTGATCTGGGTCGGGCAAGATTCCCTTCCCACCAGTGTCGCCAGTATCCTCCCCGGTCTGTCTCCCTCGCCGTATTTCCTGGCGGCCTGTGGACGACTGAAGTACTGAACTTCGTTGGCAGCCAGCGCATTATATGTCTGAAGTTCGTCACTGATTTGGGCAAGTATAACAGGGTCAGCACATGTAGGGAATTGCAGCTCGAGTTGCTTCAGTTTGGCTTCGGACCGGTCAAGGGCTGCCCTAATTGCTTTGAGGACCCCCGCCTCCCTTGAGATAGCCATGCCCCTGATATACACTTTGAAGGCTTCCCACCTAACCGCGGCTGATGTGCCCTGAGGGGAGTTGTGCTCAAAGAAGGATTCTATGTCTGCCAGGATTCCGGCCTTGAACACTATGTCCCTGAGGGCCTCAGACTTGAAGCGCCAGGTGCTGAATGTCGGGGTGGGCATGCCTAGCTTTACAGATAGTGTAATTGGGGCATGGTCCGAGAATGTGCGGGGTAGAATCCAGGACCCCTCCACCCTGCCCATGGTTTCATTAGACACAAGGAACAGGTCTATCCTGGATGAACTATCATGCACGGATGAATATTAAGTGTACTCCCGACGCAGGGGGTTTAATGACCTCCAGACATCGCACATGTTAAGTGTCCACAAGTGCCCACGCAGCCTGCGTGCAGCACTGGACAGGGCGCGAGTAGCAGTGCCCGTTCTGTCCAGAACAGTGTCCAGGATAAGATTCAGGTCTTCCCCCCATATAATCTGGATTCCCACGTACCCCAGCAGTATGGCAGTTACGGCGTCAAAGAACTCAGGGGAGTCCACGTTGGGGCAGTAGGTATTAACCATTAAATATTCCTTATTGACTAGTGTGCAGTGCAGTATGACATAGCGTCCTTCAGGGTCTACATAGCTTTTATGGAGTATAAATTTAATTGACTTATGGACCATTGTCAGGACAACCCTGGATTGGGAGGAGTAGGAAGTGAAGACTCTGGACGGGCCCCACGCCGGGGCCATGGTGCTCGGGATGTGGCCATTGGAGTGGGTTTCCTGGAAAAATAGCACCTTACAGCTGTGCCTGTTAGCAAAAGCCATTATCTTACGAGCCTTGGTGTGATTACTTAGCCCCCGGTCATTCCAGGACATTATAACGGCAGACATTTCAATAACAAATGTCTAGATCCATAGTGCACGTGTCAGTGGACATCCCAGGTCCAGCAATAGTGTGAGCCCCCAGGTTTGGAGTCAAAAGTGTGCTCTCGCCCCTCAAGTGTGCGCGCTGCGAAACCTCGAATGCCTTTTTCCTGTAACACCCCGTAAACACCCACCACCCTCAACGCTAACTCAAGATCAGCAGTGTAACCATCTCCCACCCTTAACTGTACACAGCTGAGCCGTCCCCAACTTGGCCCAGTCTGTACAAAAGCCCAACTGGGGCTAACCCACAACAAGAGTAAATACAAGAACATGGCAATCGCTGTGGGGTGCGCCGTTGCCGTGCACTAGCACGCTTGGAGCCAATTGACTCTGTTACAAAACGAACAGCATAGGCGGTCATATAACACATGCCCCTGCTGTACCAGGGGAGAACAGGAATCTGTATATGGACCATAATGGTCCTGCTGTCCAGCAGGTAGATTTAGCAGTTATTTAATGCCCATCTCAGTAGCAGCAGATGAGAGTCCGAGGCCCACCAACAAAACATTGATGGCTTACATCTTGCACAGCCAGTGGTTACCAGAGTAAACAGATAGGTAGACCAGTGTTGCATTAGCTCCCAGATGTATGTACATGCATGGAATGCCAGGTGGAATGTGGACAGTGGAGTGTTGTACTAGGGTGAGTGCAAAAGGATGATGCATCATGGATACGAATAGTGATCAGTAAGAAGCAGACAGCAAACAACTTTAGCAAGTAGACTTAACATTTAGGTGGTTCAGGTCGAGCATAGAATTCAGTCATTGCCCATGAGGTCGACAACAGGAGGCTGCAGGGGTATGTGCGCTTCTATACATTTCACAGCCTTGGACGGGACTGTAAAAAAGTACAGTTTGTTGTTGAACGTGAACTTCAAGCGTGCAGGGAATAGTATGGCATAGAAGATGTTCCTCTCTCTGAGGAGCTTCTTCACTCCGAGAAATTGGCGGCGTTCTTGCTGCACTCCAGTGGAGAAGTCGGGGAAAATTTGGATCACCTGCGAGTCCAATCTCAGCTCCCCCCTCTCCCGTGCAAGCCAGTGAATGAGATTGCGATCTTTGAAGCTCAAAATCTTCACAATGATGGGCCTCGGAAAGTCTCCAGTCTTTTCGCGGTGACAACACCCTGCGGGCCCTTTCAATGGTGAAGAAGGGGGACATGTCGGGGTTGCCCAACAGTTCTTTCAGGAGGTCTTCCACCACCAGTTCGAGTCAGCCTTTCAGAGCATTCTCAGGTACGCCGATAATGCGTATATTATTTCTACGTGATCTGGATTCGAGATCATCACATTTGGCCCTAACCGCCTTCATGTCCGTGACCAGAGTGGACACAGTGCCCTGGAGTGTGGCTATTTTCTCCTTGTGGGTCCCAATCCTGTTTTCAGCCTCCGTAATTCTTGATCTTTGCTGATCTAGTTTGGCTCTAAGTGACGCCACGTTGGCGTTGATGTCGTCTAACTTTTCGTGGAAGGCAGCAAAGTTTCTAGCCATTGACTCCATCATCATTGTAAGATCTATGGCAGGTGTTTCGGCAGGAGCCGTGTCATCGACTTGGTCGCCTGATGTGTGTGCCGAGTCGGGCCTCGGGGTGGCCTTTTCGAATTTATCCATGGCCCCTGTTCTATTGGCGGGTTGGATCTGTTGGGCATCCTGAAGGATGACACCCAAGTGTGCAGCGCTCAGGGCAGGGTATCTTACATGTGTTTGTCCTAGGAGACTGCGTTGTGAGGGGTGGGTACTCCCCCTGAACCTCTCAGTTGAGGAAAAAAAACAGCCCGGTGCAGCAGAAAGCTGATCCAACGTTAGTGTAGACAGATTTCAGATAGGGGCAACAGGGCCGCAGGCGTGGGGCAGGCAAGAGTGTGGCTCTCGAATGGTGCCGTCAGGCTGAGTACAGCCAGATCACGGGCAAGCCACAGGTCCTCCGCAGTGAGTAGGGCGGAGAGCAAGAGTACGTAGTCCAATGGGTTATGCAGGGAGCCACAGCCTGGGATCCTTTCCGGTGAGATAAAGGCAGTGTCCAATGGCGTCCCAGGGTAGCGCCGATGCCAGAATGCAGAAATGGAGGGTGAGTGCAGTGGCAGGAGGAAGGCGCCGTGGTCGGGCTCCTCTGGGTCAGGGCCGCACCACTATTGGATGACCAGCCAAGGAGCGGACACAGGCGAGCAGAGGCTTGTTTCCTTGGAGCCTGGGGCCCGTGGCGGCAATGTCAGAGGAGGAGATATGAGCCAGCTGGAACGGAGCCGAATGGTGATGCTTACATGTACGGTCACAGCAGGTGGATTCAGTGAGCCCGGGGGTGTTGCTGGGTTAACAGTCACAGGGATCAGTCCCTGCAAAGGAACAGCCGGCGGCCGCCAGGGCGGAGGGGGCCACGGAGTCAAGTATGTAGTGCTCCCCTCAGCTCCTCACCTGTGTCACGGACGGCTGCTGGGTCCACGGGAGATCTTCAGGGCCCCGGGGCGCCGATCGCGGAGGACAGATGGCGCGCCCCGCCTCCCCAATGAGCCCACTCCACCGGGAGGCCAGATGATGCACCGCACAGGCAGCGGCAGGGCCGAGCGGATGTAGGACAGCCAGGGCCTCCGGCGGTCCCAGGTGTCTCCCGGTGCAGCCTGGATGTGGCTCCTCCAGGAGATCCAGTAGCAGTATGCACGCAGCCCAGGTAGCGGTCGCCGGCAGTGCAGGGGCGGCCTGGCCCGCGGCGTCCCCAGCCAGAGCACAGGCCACGCACTGCACCCACAAGTAGGTCTCGAGGGGGCCAGGCCCGGCGGGCACAAGAGGGGAAGCAGACCGGCAGATAGTTCCGGCCCCAACAGCGGGCCGGCACCGGCAGAGGCGGAGTTCTCGCCGGGCCTCGCCGTAGCTCAGCAGCCTCAAGGGAGTACCACACAGCGGTGTGAGCCACGCGGGCCGTTCATCAGCTCCCGAGGACCGATTTGCTCCCAAATTGCGTCAGCAGGATGCTCCAGTAGTCAGCAAGGCAGGGGGACAAAAATATAGGCACTTAGGGAAGGCTGACCGCAGATGTCAACGGATGTGTAGCGGCAGTGGCTGGAGCTCTAGAGCTAGGCAGCTATCTTGGCGGCTGCTCAACAGCACCCCCGTATTTGCTTAATTTTTGATGGGTGTGCTTCACTGGGGTGGTGTGAACAACTTCAAAGGGGATTGCAAGATTGCAAGATCCGTGCAGAACTGGGGAGCTGTGACAAATGGTGGTCAGGGTGGTGATGATGAGGTTGGGGATATTACCTTTCCTTTGCATTGGGTCTTTTGTGAGCTTTGTAAGGTTCAGAGTGTCGAGGCAGCAGTGAAGAGTTTCCTTCATAGACTTGGTTGCTGGGTAGCAAGCGAAAATGAAGTCTAAGAGGAAGATGATCTTTACATGCATGAGAGACAGGATGGTGACCATGACTTTGAATTCTCTGATGAAGAAGGTGTAGGGCTTGGACGGTCTGCAGATGAGGTAAAAGGTGGCTGTGTCCATTGGAGATAAGGGGAAGTGGCGAGGTTTTTGAAAGAGGCAATGGTGGCCACGTCCAGTTGTGTGTATGACCATGATGCCTTGTGAATGATGCCGAGGTATCTTCCCATCTATTTTGGATGGTCACTTTGTAGTATGCTGTAGCCATTGGGGATGGGGACATGCAGGATGTGAGTGGTGGTGGATGTCATCCAGGTATCAGTAATGAAGATGGCACCCAAGTCATCTGCAATAATGGTGAGCATCAATTTTCATATAAAGGTGGGTGAAGGAGTGTTGATCGGGTGTATGACACGGGTGAGGTTGCTGCTATGCAGTGTTCAAATACATTCCGATATATTTTTGACTTGTTGAAATACATTGTAAGAGGGGGACATTATGTTTTACGGCCACCCATCACATTTTCTAGCTAATCATTTTTTCAAGTTATTATCAAATGTTCTTCCTGTCACCATTATTTATAACATACAATTAATGTTATCTGGGATATTACAGTTGTTAGCTCAACAATGAATGCCATGTGATTGTATCATTTTACAGAGCATATGAAGCACTCTAGAAATATGTATATTTGTCTAAAAAATACTATGACCCGACGGCACACTGCAGATGGACATACTCATAGCAAAATGCATTGGCGCAACAACAAAAAACAGACCATGTTTTATCTGCGTCTTCACTTTTACAGTAATCTTTCATCACAGCACATCTCATATTCCCTGTCTGCAAAGTGACAATATGGTACAGAAATGTATCCATCATGGAAAAGTGGAGTGGTGCGGCAGGCGGGAGCCCTCACTTCTCGATAATAACTTTTCAATCACTTTGTGCACCTCCTTACATAACGTACAATCAGTCTGGCCGAAATAGCCCCAAGTAAATTCTACCTGTCTTCTGGGAGCGTATTTATTTGTTTACCAGTATAACTAGACACAGTGTACAATGTGAGCGGTGCATTTTGACATTATTTGGTGGTTTCTTTCAATTCAAGTCATTGTAAGTGTTATATTTCTTTAGAGAAGCAATCATACACACGATAATAACGGGAAAAAACGTCGAGCACCTTGGATACATTACAGGGGCTCATAAAATTCAATCTAAATTCTGAATATTTCGAAGAACACGAAATATTTTCATTTAAACCCTTGTCTGCAGTACTGAAGCAAAAATAGCAGACTGATTTAAGTTTGTGACTCGGGGCCTCACTTAATTGTCAGTGCGTCCATTTGCAACTTGTATGCTCATTTGCTTGACTGGGAAGTCAAATTAAATTGAATCTCGGCTCATTTCTTCAGTTTCTTAGCAGAAGACACCTAATTTGACCAGAGGAGACGAACCACCGTAGAAGATGGGTAAGCACATTCAAATTAGCCTTCCACTCAGGGATAATAAAACAACCGGATTTGCTTAGAATTTGGAATATATAATAACCATTTTTCAGGAAGAATCATGTCAGACAGCAATGTTACCCTGTTAAGGATCTATGACACTCTATTTAGTGTAAAAGGAAAGGTTAAAGGTGACACATGTCTAGTGGCAGTAGCTCAGCCAGCCATGCTTTTTTAATGTGTATTTTTATTAAATTAATGATATGCCCACGGGCTTCAGCGCTATAGAAATAAATAAATAAAATATCTGTACTTGTAAAGGGTGAGACAGAACTACACGTTCGGGAATTCAATGTGTTGCTGATGGAGGTGACTAATAAGCGGCAGTTTAGAAGTCAAATAACAGGTAAGAAGATAAAATATACAGCAGTGACACATAACACTCATCAAATAATAACAGAATGTTTGCTAAGGCTGCTCAGATTCATCTTGCTTCGGAATGTGCCACCAGGTGGCGCTGCATTCATCCATCTGTAAATTGAGAGAAGATTTGGAAGAAAGGACTCACCAATATGTGTTTGGAAAGACCAGGAGGGAGGGGAAGGCTAAGTGACTTCTCTTCGGGAAATATGTGACACACTATGAAGATTAGTGGCTCAGTTATATTCCAAAAGTAAGATAATTATCGCTTTTTTTGTTATTGTGCCAACATGACCCATTTGGACGCCCTTACATGGAGCTATGGAGGTCTTGGTGCTAGAGAAAAACACTTGCTTCGTGATGTGACCCGTGAAGGTGGTAAATAGGGGAACCCTGAAAGCTCTTCCAGGCCACTGTGGAGGGAAACCCTGGGGTCACTCGAGGTGAGATACATTTTTTATTTATTGGACATTTGTATGGTGCCTGTACACAGGTGTTTCCAGGCACCACAAGACAAGATGGGGGGACATGGGAATCAAAAAAGTAGAACACCAAACAATGGTGCAAGTGCATGACAAGGTGGTAAGTGGAAGGCAGAGGGGATAGAGGGAGAAGTGCAGGAGTGGGATACCACCAAGGCTGGGGTCGAGCAAGTTCTCGGTGGGCCAAGGTGGCAAGTGACAGGGGAAGGAGCGGGAGGGAGGATGAGTGCAGTGGACAGGGAGGACCAAATTGGGCTAGTCCAGGAAAGGGAGCCAGAGGGAAAGTGCTAGTAAAGGATGCTGGGGGGAGTGGTAGGGTGTGGTCTTGCCCCTGTATGACTCTGAAGGGACCAAGTACCAGTCGCAGCAGCATAAGGAGAGTTAGCAAGAGAGGGCGAGAAGAAAGGAAGAGGAGAAAAGGAAAGTCCTGAGAAGTTTATGGAACTTAAGAAGATCCGGCTCAAGTCTGAGGAGGAGAGAGAGGCCATTCCAGAGGGAGGAGCCAGGTGAGGAAAGGGATCCAACTCCCACTCTCTGCTTGGAGGAGCATTTAACCTGCAGAGAGTTGGAGCCAGAAGACGGAAGGACTCTGGCCAGGAGGTATTTAGGGAGGTAAAGCTGAATGTAAAGACCTCCAGCCCAGATAGCCTTGTGGATCATGTAAAGGGTCTTGAATTTGATCGGTGTGGTCACTGGGAGCCAGTGAATATATTTTAGGGCTGGAGAAATGCGGTTCCGCGTCTTGAGGCCAAGGATAAGTCTCACATTCCTATTCTGTATTAGTTGGAGGGAGCAAAGGGAGGAAAGAGGCAGATTGAGGAAGAGGCTGTTGCAGTAGTCTAGCCTAGAGAGAACCAGGGCTCTGGAGACATTGAACTTCTGGGGGAAGGTGAGGAAAGGTAGAATGCCCCTGTGAAGGTGAAGCTGAAAGTTGCATTTCTTGGCAAGATGCGTAATGTGTGGAGAGAAAGAGAGAGAGGAGTCAAAGATGATCCCAAGGCGTTTTGCCCCTCACAGGTGGGTGTGGATATGGGACCTAAGGAGTCAGGCCAGAGAGAGGGGGGGAACAAGGAGTAGTCATCCCAATGAGTAGGATCTTAGTCTTAATGGCCTTAAGGCAGAGATCATTGGCCGAGCACCATGCCTGAATAGTCAGGCAGTCAGGTATGAGAGAGGAGGAGGAAGTAGAGGATGGCAGCTTGAAGTAGAGCTGTGTGTCATCTGCATAACACTGGAAATGAGGTGAGAAAGTGATCCGGTAGGCCAGAGGGCCAGATAGATGTTGAAGAGCCATGGCGATAGAATGGATCCCTGAGGGATGCCACAGGTAGAGAATGTGGCAGAGGAGAGAAAAGGACCAGTTTGCAATTGGGAAGGTCTGTTTGAAAGGAAGGAGGTAAGCCACACCAGTGACCTGTCCGTGATGCCTAGGGTATCACATAGATGGTTTGTGAGGATGGAGTGGTTGACAGTATCAAAGGCATAAGAGAGATTGAGGAGGATCAGAACAGAGGGGGAGTTGGAATCCGGGCCAGACAATAGGTCTTCACAGGTGTTCAGGAGATCAGTTTCAATGCCTCTGGCAGTCCTAAAACCAGACTGGTGATCATGGAGACAGCCAGCCATTTTGGTGTGGAGGGTCAGTTGGGGGATGACCAGTTTCTCCACGAGTTTGTCCAAGAAAGGGGCGATGGAGATATGGCAACAGTTAGCTGGGCGAGAAGGGTCAGCAGACTCATTTTTTAGGAGCGGGTGCAAAAGAGAGTGCTTTAAGGGTTGGGGGAAGGAGCTAGTGGCAAATGAGTGTTTGCAGAGGTCAGCCAAGGCTGGAGCGAAAGAGGCAATGTTGTCCCAGATGGTTTTGGAGGAGCAGGGGAGCACCTGTTTAGAGGAGACTTTCATAGAGCAGACAACTCTAGAGATCTCATCTGGCGCAAAGGGAGAGAAAGAGGAGAATAGGGGGGATCAGGTGGGGTGATGGGGTGGAGTGGGAGAGCAGAAGACAGAGAGGACAGGATGTCCAAAGTTTTGGAGGAGAAGTGGGTGCCAAGTGCAGAGCCGAGGGCCTGGGAGGGGGGAGGGGCAGAGGAGACTGTGGTGGGATTGACAAGTTCCTTGCAGCTTTTAAAGAGTTCAGCTGTGTTTTTGGTGGCTCCAGAAATACAGGCTTGGACATGAGCCCTCTTCTTGGAGCAGATGGAGAATAGATATTACCCTTTGAAGTAGGCGGAAGGCCGGTTTGTCAGAGGATGAGCTAGATGCCAGCCACTTCCGCTCTGAAGCTTTGCACTTTTATTTATTTATGTATTTATTTATTTATTGTACATTTCTAAAGTGCATATACAACAAGTAAACTGTGTTTCCAAGCGCCAGCATGGCTACAGGGATGGAACATGGGAGTAATTAGATATAACATTGTAAGATAGAGGCAGACCTACTAGGTCTTGTGAGCATTCAGAACATGCAAGTACAGAGAGAGAGAATGGGTGGGGGAGTAGGGGTGAGTGCTAGGTGTATTGGGTGGGAAGTTCTAGGGAGCGAGCAGCTGTAAGTCCCTAGGTGGAGAGGAAACCACCAATAAATAGGTAAATTCAGTCCTGTGGTGGAACAGGACAGTGGGTGCAAAGGCTAAATGCTGGGAGGGACAGAGGCTGTAGGTGATTCGGTGTGGGAGGCAGGACCCAGGAGGACACATAAGGGCCCTGATCACCAATCTTAGCAAATGTAGGGTTTAGCAGAGGAGGTAGGAATGGAAAAGGAGAGTGTTCAGGTGCTTATGGAATTTGAAGAGATCCGGCACAAGACGAAGAGGAAGAGGGAGGAAGGGGGAGGCAGTTCCATAGGAGGAAGCCTGCTGAGGAAAGAGATCGGCCACCACCCGACAGTTTAGCAAAGCATTTAACAAACAGAGTTTTTGCTGGAGGAAGGTAAAGATCTGGAGGGAGAGTATTTAGTGAGAGCAAGTTGCAGATAGTGTGGTCCCTGGCCCAAGACAGCCTTGTGGATGATTCAGAGGGGATTGAATTTGATCCTTGCAGCAACGGGTAGCCAGTGGAGAGTTTTTAGCACTGGAGTTATATGGTTCATGGCCTTGAGGCCAAGGATAAGTCTCTCAGCCCCATTCCGGATTTGCTGGAGGGGTTGTAGAGAGGAAGAGGGTATATTAATTAAGAGGCTATGCAGTAGTCAAGATTAGAGAGAACAAGAGCTCTAGAGATATTGAGCTTCTGGGGGAAAGTGAGGAAAGGAAGAATTCCCTTGAGGAGGTGGAGTTGAAAGTGGGACTTCTTAGCAAGGTCCTGAATGTGAGGGATGAAGGAACGAGGAGTCGAAGATGACTCCAAGGTTTCTGGCTTCAGATGAGTGAGAAGGACGAGAGTCCATAGAAGATGGCCAGAGTGAAGGAGAGAAAGAGGGACCAGATGTCCCAATAGGAAGGATCTCAGTCTTGCTGGCGTTGAGGCAGAGGTCATTGGAAGTGCACCAGGACTTGATGGCAGATAGACAGGACAGATAGATGAAGTGAGAAGAGGATCAGAGGGAAGTTATCTACATAACACTGGAAGTTAGGGGAGAAGGTGGAAATGAGGTGTGCAAGTAGGGCAAGGTATTTGCTAAAAAGCCAAGGAGAAAGTTGGAGCCCTGGGGGACGCTGCAGGTAGATATAGAGGTGGGGGAGGAGAAAGAGCCCAGAATGACCTGGGACGGAAGGCCACTGAGCAAGGAGGTCAGTCAGTCCAGTGCCCGCTCCGAGATACCTAAAGTATCATGGAAACGTTTTATGAGGCTGGAGTAGTTGACTGTATTGAATGCAGAGGAGAGATTGAGTACAATGAGAACAGCTAGACAGTTGGAATCAAGCGATGCAAGCAGTTCCTCACGGGTGTTTAGAAGAGCAGTTTCATGCCTCTGGATACACAGAATCCAGATTGATGGTCATGTAGACAACCAACAAGTTCAGTGTTCTGGGTCAGTTGGGGGAGGACCAGTTTCCCAAAAAAGGGGGTGATAGATATGGGGCAGTAGTTGTCTGAACAACGGGTATTCAGAAGGTTTTTTCAGGAGAGGGCACACAAGGGAGTGCTTGAGGGAGGAGTGGAAAGATCCAGTAGCAAAAGGGTGGTTGCAGTGATCAGCAAGTGCAGGGGCAAGAGAGAGAATATTTTCCTTAATGGTTCTGGATGAGCATGGGAAAACCTGTTTGGAGGAAACCTTCATTGAGTGGACAATTCTACTGACCTCATCAGGTGTGATAAGAGAGAAGGAGGAGTGAGAGGCAGAGGGTGGAAGGGGGGTGTAGGATGCAGGGGGGAGGGTCAAGGAGAGAAGGAAGCAAGGGTGCTCAGGATGTCCTTAGTTTTTGCAGTGAAATGAGTAGCCAGTGAGTTGCAGAGGGCCTGGGAGGGAAGAGGTGAGGAGGATAGTTCCTTGCAGATTTTTAAGAGTTCAGCCATGTTGTTGGATGCACCGGAGACACGAGCCTGGATGTGGGCTCTTTTCTTGGTGCAGATGGGAAGTCTGTATTGCCTTTGGAGCAGGCGACAGGCCAGTTTTTTCAGAGGGTGAGCCTGAGTTCTGCCACTTACGTTCTCCAGCTCTGCACTTGTGTTTCAAGGCTGCAAGTTCGGAATTATACCATGTGTTACACTTGGAGGCATGTTTCAGTCGGTTTCTCATGACTGGGGCACGAGTTTGAGGGTATTGATAATAGCAAGGTGGAGGTTGCTGTGAGCAGAGTCAGAGGTTGAGTCAGTAGTTGGGGGCAGGGGAATAAAGGTAGATGCTAATGCGGCAGCTGGCACTTATTTCACAGATGGATGTTAATGTATGAGGTTGGCAGGGCTGGTGGAGGAGCAGTCAGAGGTGTGAGAGGACCCAGGTGAGAGGAGAGAGTGGTCTTACCAGGAAAGTGGAGTGATTAGTGGGGAGGAGAGTGAAATGTCAGTGTGGATGAGGGCATCAAGAGTATGTCCAGCTGAGTGGGTAGGACCAGAAGGGAGGATGGAGAGGGAGAGCGTAGTGCAAAGGTCATGGAAGAAAGTGGACACCATGAATAAGGAGTCAAGGTGGATGTTGAAATCACCCACAAGACTAGTGGAGGCCATGCAACTTGCATTTCAAAGAGGCCAAGTCAGAGTCATACCA
Source organism: Ambystoma mexicanum (assembly GCF_040938575.1). Taxonomy (NCBI): domain Eukaryota; kingdom Metazoa; phylum Chordata; class Amphibia; order Caudata; family Ambystomatidae; genus Ambystoma; species Ambystoma mexicanum. The sequence continues at coordinate 266,209,382 of NC_090940.1, forward strand.
AAAGTTGCATTTGGAGGCAGAATTCATGTGGATCTGCATGACAGGAGCAATGATGTCCAGGGTGTTGGAGATAGAGAGGTGGAGGTTAGCAAGAACAGAGTTAGAGGGAGAGTCCAATGAGGGGTGGGGGGTGGAGAAGGGATGAAGGAAGAGGCAAATGCAATGACTGACACACGCTTCAATGGTTGAATGGCGGAGAAGGAGAGTGGCATTGCTGGTGGAGGCATCAGGGGACAGGGAAGGTGAAGGTGAGAAGAGAGGAGCTAGCGGTCAGACCAGTAGAGGGGGCAATGAGAGGTTTAAAGAGAGGGATGTCTGTGGAGATGAGAGCATCAAGGGTGTGTCCGGCCGAGTTGTTTGGGCCAGACCGAAGGATATAGAGGGAAAGAGTGTTGCAAAGGTTGCGAAAGAGAACAGTGGCCCCATTGGGAGAGTCGAGATGGATGTTGAAGTCCCCAAGGAAGATAAGTCTGGGGGAGGAGGCAAGAAGTTAGGAGGACAGGTCAGCCCATTCTGGAAGGAAGAGGGAGGATAGTCCAGGCGTCCGTAGATGGTAGCGAGTGCAAGAGAGAAAGTAGGTGAGACAGACAGCCTGCAGACTAGACTTTTAAATGATGAGTCGGTTTGGTTGGGGATGATGGCGGCAGGAACCCACTCAGGGAAGATCAGAGCCACTCCACCGCCAGACCGTGAGGTCCTGGGATTGGACAGGACTTTGCAGCGTCTAGGGAGAAGAGTATCAAAAGCAGTGAATGAGCTGGCCTCGACCCACGTCTCAGTGAGAGGAAGGACGTTGAGGTCAAGGTCTCCAAGGAGGTGACAGATGTCAGAGGAGTGTTTGATAGCAGAGCGAGAATTGAGAATGGTTATGTGCAGTTGGTTTCCCCCCTTAAACGTTCTGTCAGGTGGCACAGGGTTGGGGGGATCCCCATCCCCACAGAAAACCCAAATATTGCCCTTTTCCTATAAGCAAAAAAGAGCGGTATCCAATCACACCAACAGACCAACAAGCAGGCCCTTGATGGGTGGATCGCTTCCAATAGCCACATGAGTAAATGGTGACTATATAGTGCTATCCTGAGACAGGACCAAAAGGGAGCAAAGGAACATTCTTGTTCAGAAGAAAGCATAGTGGATGGACATTTAAGTTCATAAGGTGCATACACATCATGTTGAAAAAAACCTAGATGAGCTACACAGCCAGGCAGAGTTTGTGATGAGCTGCACATGAACCATCTTGGGGCTGACTGACCTGCATATTCCGGAACCCCATTTTAAGCTTTGCCCCAGGACTAGAAATCTTTTATGGATAGTACAGCTGAATGAAAGCAATAAAACACACACACAACTGTCTATGGTTGGGTAGGGAGAAAGTGTTTTTAGCTTGCAAAGCCCAATCACAGTACGTGAAACAATTCTAAAAGCAGACCCATAAACCCAGACCCAAATGTACTAATCAGACCCAATCCCAGTGGTATAAAAACAGAGCAACAGAACTTGTCAGTGTTTAGGAGTTAGAAAAAATGCAAGTAGAAGATAGAAAAGAGAGAGTGGTACTGCAACAGGACAGAGTAGTGCAGTGATTCAGCTCAGCCAAGAGTGCATCTAAGAGAGAATGAAGAGAAGCCTATACCAGTATAGCCATAGCTGGAGGGTTAGAACTAGAATTCAGGTAGATTGCAGATGCCTATGACCAGATCTCACAGACTGGTGCCAGAGAACACTTATCGGCACTGGGACTATCATTTAAATTGGTATTTAGAGAACATCATAAAGTTAGCCCTGAGCTGTTTCCCAGACACTGACAGAGAGAGCAAGACCACCAGTCCACAGTAAAGATGGAACTGATGGACCTAGGCAGAGATTGAAAAAGGTCTACCCAAAATAACCCTGGTTTTGGAAAATAACTACTCTTTTTCTGTACTTTGATCACCAAATGGGTAAGTGGGAATAAATACTTCCCTGAAATCTGCTGGTGGTTATTGCCTCACCACAGGGGTAAGGACAATGTCCTCATCATCACATGACATGAACACAAGGACAAGAAAAAGACCATGACTGGGACCTTTGCAAAACCCCAGCCACACTACAAGTCATCAAACAACTGGACAATAGATGTGGTCGGGACTCCACTCCCATTTACTATGTGTATAGATGTACACTGTCCTGGTCGCACCGCTTCTTGCGACATTTAGTTTTCCACTCAAGGTATTGACATTGTATCTGCAGGGTAGACCCAACAACCAAGCGATAAAAAACAATCCAAGGGGTCAATAAAGAGTGCCCACTTTGCCAATATATCCAGGAACATCAGTCAGCCCTGTAGAACTGAAACCTTGCTTGACTCGCCCCTTTCAGTTACACATTTTTTATAGCAGAAAACCACAAAATATGCATATAAAAGATTTATCAAATACAAGTCAAACCTACATTTCATATTGTCTAGCTCCTAAACAAAAACCTAAACATCACCTATATATTACTACCCCATTAGGTCTGTGACCTTTCTGTGATGACATGAATACAACCCCCTGTAAATGCCCTAATTGTGAAGTCAGCTGAACATACTTTGTTCTAAATGGCCTATTATATTCAGGTAATTTGTTGCAACAACAGATTTATCTTATTGGCCAAAACAACTTGACATAACTTGTGATGTGCATCCCCACTGAGACAGACTAATCACGGAACTGTTGTGAACAGGGAAGTCAATACCCTGTGACAACAAAATGGGCATGATACTGCTTTTTCATAGGACCGAGCAATTTGGCAATCCAAAATGGCTCCTTGACCTTGCAACTGTACTCTTTGACAGCATCTCTTGTAACTCCCATCTTGAAACATGCTGCTTTCCTAGTATGCATCCTTCTGCATCTCCCTTGGGAATCAGGTATCTTTATAAAAAACAGAGCCAAGGCACTGCTCATAGGGATTTATTACTCATATTTATTTGCTACATTTAGATTGACACCTGTAGTTCCAATGAACCTGCCCTTTCTCAATGGGGGCAGTATATCCACAACCTTGCTCAATATACTGGCAATATCTGAGAACCACTAAAACAAGGACTCGTTGAGGAACAGAAGTCACCCAATTGCAGTCCTTTAGGGATAAACCCTTCATCAGATTTAATCAAATTGATTCCCTTCACATTCAATGATTAGAAAATGTTTTTTGTAAAAATACATATTTGACTTTCAAACATATCTCATTTTAACAGACATTATTTGCGATCTTCACTTTAACATTCATATATTCAGAAGTCACCCAATTGCAGTCCTTTAGGGATAAACCCTTCATCAGATTTAATCAAATTGATTCCCTTCACATTCAATGATTAGAAAATGTTTTTTGTAAAAATACATATTTGACTTTCAAACATATCTCATTTTAAGAGACATTATTTGCGATCTTCACTTTAACATTCATATATTCCACACACACATATGTTGCTTCTCTTTTGAAAATAAAGCACACGTTTAAGCATATACAAAAAGTGTTCTGGACAGTTTGCTTCACTTCCTTCCTCTACTTCTATTTAACTATGTTTGGCTTAAGAGTGTTCTATTGGCATTTGACGTTTAAGATACCCAATGCATTTTGGACATTCATTTGTCCTTTCTCAAGGGCGCTCCTGCCATATCCTACAATGGCCTAGATAGGCACAATCACATAATTCCAAAACATTCTTTACAAACATGTTCGAACTTCCTGGACAATTCCTCTAGTTATTCAAAATGTGTTTGCCAGTATCAGCAGCATATATGTTCATTCAGAATGTAAATTCAAATCTCTGGAAAACGAAAATATAAAATAATCAGAAACAATTCTATTTTTACGGAGCTACTCATAAAATCATAATATTCAAGTAGGCTGCATTCATGTGCATAGGTTCAAACCAAACTAAACCACTTCCTGGAAAAGTAAACCAAACCATAAACTTCACTACTCCAAACACAGAGTAATTTACCAGACATGTGTCAAAACCAATGTAACAAAAATCGCTCACCAGTATGTTTGGCATTTTCAGCTCATTGAGAGAATTGTGACAAAGTCACTGCCCAGATTCACCTTGGGTGATTTGTACTTCAACTCTCTGTAATCATAACATGTTTCAGTCAACTTCCTCTCAACTAATCCATCCTTATATGGGACAACGAGTTCTACATTCACGCTAGTCTCTATTCACGTACCGATTATTTGGCACGGGGAACGAGGCACAGGACCTGCGAACCAGTTGGGTGCCCCATTGCTTATAAAGGAACTGGCAGCTCAACAATGTGACAGGAAATTGCATTCTTCTGTATATTGGATATGCCGCCATGATAGCCTTCTTGTAATGTTCTCTTCTAATGTTATCTTGGCCTCATGGATGTCAATGAACCAAATTTGTGTTCATATATTATTATTCAACTGGTTGTCAAGTTTCATTCATAATTTGCCCTTATTCACAATGTAATATCTTATTTATTCTCCACTCCTATACTACCTTACTTAGAGCGGTTTCCACCCATAATTTACTTGGCATGAGAGTGGACAGGGCGCCAGAGCAGGGAACCACTCCCATGCCCCATCACTCACTCACTACTCAACCAGCTGTAGACCGGACCTGGCACAGGGCACTAGTCCTTGTGCTTACCTCCAGGCGTTGACAGCCATCTTAGTGTTTGTTCTTTACCATAATTGGTGATATGATGTCCCTCAACATCCGTCTAACCTCGGCTAATGCAGATTCCAAAATCTTACATTTCACCCAATGTGTAATACAGTCAATTTACCTTGAACATTTGATTCTGTCAGATTCGAATCTGTGCACAATCTAGGGGCATATAGTTCCATATTGTGGTGCAATTTCAATCTTTCCAACGCTACTAGTGATGACTCGCTGAGGAACTCACCCTCTTCTTACAATCTAGGAGTGTCATTACTGTTAAGACGGATTTCTGAACTCTGTCCTGGTGGCGCAGAAGTTCAGAAGGCCAACCTAATTACTTGGAACAGGGTAACCTCTGGACGAGCCGGACCAATCAAGGTAGCGATCGCGGCGGTCAAGACTAGGTCTCAAGAGGGGTGAGGGTGACTGAAAGCCCGCAATGAGCACACAAAGCAAGATCACTTACAAACTACTCCAAACAGGTGTTATATAAAAAATATATACACATTTATTTCAAGGCCTTTAAAACAATGACCGTAGTGAGAAAATCACAATATAACGATAGTAAACCAACACATACCATATCAACACAATATATATACAAATACGACAGTCTCAAGCGTTAGATGCACGAAATGGGTAGTCCACCTAAAAGGGAAGGAAAACAGGCAGTGCGAAATAATGCTTAGACCCAGTTCGCCTTCAGAGGCACCTAACTAGATGGAAGACCGAGCCCTGCGAAGAGTGGAGCCTTGTGTTCAAAAGTACCTGCACACGCTGGTGCCAACGGGCAAAAGGGGAGTCTCTTCTAAGGAAATCAAGCAGTTCAGTTCAGTGCACAAATGAAGGTGAATAAGTTCCGCGACTCAAGCGCAGCCTCCACAGTAGGCAGAAGCAGAGCGCGAGTACGGAAAAGGGTGCTGTTTTACACAGCGGGGAAAAGCAATGGGCTCCTGCAGGAGGGCGACCAGATCCTAGCTATGCTACTCACCGGTCCCCGATGCAAGCAGACCCAGGCTTCTCCGCGTCAGTTTCAGCAGCTGGCAGGTTCAGAAGAGCAGGGAACGCCTCGTCGTCGTGTTGAGTAAAAGGACGTCCCAATCGAAGAATCCTGCACAGTTTGTTACCACAGCAGGGCAACGGGGCGGCCGTGTGTATCTGAGCCAAATGTACACTACTCACTTCAGACTTGGGAACGCCAAGTGTACGAAGCGTGTGAGAGTGACAAGGACTCGAAATACTACACAACCTGGCGGCGGTTACAGAGCAAGACTCCCGTGTAAGCTGGTCAGTCAGCTGGATGGCCCAGAGCCACTACCGAAGGCTTACTGGCAGGAGATGGTGAAGATGCCGAGAATAGCTGTTCCCGCTATTCCAAAGGGTCGAAGTACCAGTACAGGCCTTCTGGTTCGATCAAAGGTGAAAAGGGTTTCACAAGGCGACAGCAGTGCAGAGGAGAAGTCCTTCAGCGGGTCACCAGCGATTCCTCGGTCCAGCCTCTTGGTTGCAGGATACTTGGCTCCTGTATTCCTTCGTTCGTGAGAACTCAGGAGATCGACATGGTAGTGGTGTTTCCAGCCCCTTCTTATCCACAGTTCCCTTCGCGCCAAAACGGAGGGGACCCAATGGGAGATCCGCTCATCAACACTCACACCATTCGTGGACCAATCACGGACCACGGTGGTCCCAGGCATTCACACCACCCTAGACTCTCTGGCACCCAGGATGTGTATTGGGACCAGACATCCCAGCCCACATCCTGGAGGCACGCAAAAGACATGTAGAAGCCCGCGAAAGCATCTGTGTTTCGCGGGAAAGTACATGCCCAAATAAGGAAGGCCCCGGGTCGGCTCGACCTGGGGAAGGTGAAGGGAGAAAGACGGTCAGCGGACAGGACAAAGGAGCCTCGTGGTCTGGCCATTTTGGGAGCCAGGCCACCATTTTGGGTTAAGCGCGAGAAACGCGCTTAGAACGCCAAAAGGAGCTCAAAACACAAGAAAACGATTGCTGCCACCATTCCCGTCCCTGAATTACTTGCACCGATCAAATACAATCCTAAACGAGTATCTAGGGCCTGTAGAAGGCTAGAGACCCAAGAGAGCTGTAACTTAGCTTACAGTGCCCTCTTGTGTCATGTTGCACTAAAGCCGCAACATGATAAAATAAACTACGGGAAACAGCGTTCCCCGGTACTGACTGTCTTAAGGGCATGTCAGTTTCCCCATAAGAAAAGGAGCGAAAGCCCAGAGGAGTGCAGCAGAAGGCTGCACTTCTCTGGCAAAGTCAAGAACAAGGTGAAAAACAACAGCAAAAAGTTTAGGGGTTGCCACATGGAAGGAAAATTACCTACAATTACGAAATCTTTCCTAACACTCGCCCCTCCCAGACTATGGACAGGGGGAACTAATCCACCCCTGGATGAGTCTCTTGTTCAGGTCGGTTAAACATTCTGGACAACCCATCAGCATTGCTATGTTGGACACCTGGCCTATGCTCAATAGTGAAGTCGAAGCCTTGTAGACTTATGGACCACCTAAGCAACTTTGGATTCTCCCCCTTCATGTTCATTAGCCACTTTAACGGCTTATGGTCAGTTTGCACAGTGAAGTGGGTCCCATAGAGGTAGGGCCTCAGCTTCCTTAGGGCCCACACAACAGAGAAACATTCTTTCTCTACCGTGGACCATCTGAGCTCTCTGTCCTTAAGCTGGCGACTAATAAAACCGATAGGGTGTTCCTTACCCTTCTCATCTACTTGTGATAGTACAGCTCCTATCCCAGTGTTAGAGGCGTCCGTCTGCACGATAAAAGGTCTTTGATAATCAGGGGCCCTGAGGACAGGGGCCTGGCACAAGGAGTCTTTTAAGCCATTGAAGGCCTTCTCACACTCGTCGGTCCAAGTTACCTTCTTGGGTTTCTTCGGAATTGTGAGGGCAGTTAGAGGAGCAGCTATGGTGCCATAGTCTGCCACAAAATTGCGGTAATACCCCGTGAGTCCTAAGAAGGCTCTCACTTGGGTTTGCGTAGTGGGGGTAGGCCAGTATTGTACTGCTTGTACTTTACTGGGTAGAGGCTGTATCCTCCCTCCACCTACTTCATGCCCAAGGTAAACCACTGAGCCTTGTCCAATCTGGCATTTACTAGCCTTTATGGTCAGGTGTGCTTTCTGAAGAGCCTGGAGCACAATCCCGAGGTGTTTCACATGGTCTTCCCAGGTGGCACTGAAAACTGCTATATCGTCCAGATATGCAAGACAGAATTCGTCCAACCCATTCAACACATGATTCACAAGCCTCTGGAAAGTGGCAGGTGCATTCTTCAACCCGAACGGCATTACCCGGAATTGGTAAAGGCCGTCTGGAGTAGAAAATGCTGTCTTCTCCTTGGCATGTTCTGCTAACGCTATTTGCCAATAGCAAGCAGTGAGGTCAAACGTGCTGAGGTACTTGGAGGCACCCAAAGTATCCACCAGCTCATCTGTTCGAGGCAAGGGGTGTGCATCTGTCTTGGTGACCGCATTCAGAGCCCTGTAATCCACGCAGAACCTCAATTCAGAAGTGCCTGCCTTTGGAACCAAAACCACTGGGCTGGACCAAGGACTACTAGAGGGTTCAATCACCCCAAGGTCTAACATCTTGTTGACCTCGGTCTTAATATAAGACCGTACTTTGTCTGACATCCTGTATCCCCTACTTTTGGTAGGTACACTGTCTCCTGTGTCAATGTTATGTTTGCACCAAGGTGTCAAACCAGGCGACTGTGAATACAGGGGGGAAAACTGCCTAAGCAAACTTTTCACCTCAGCCTGCTGATCAGAAGTCAGGTGAGGGGCCACTCGGACACCCTCAAAGGAGCTATCTGAAGGACCGCTTTGGAACAGGTCGGGGAGAGGTTCAGACTCCTCTTCCTCAATGTCTGAAGCCAGTAGCAGTGCTGCGATTTCGACTCTTGGGACGAAAGCCTTCAGCCTATTCACGTGAAACACTTTTGGAGCCTGTCCAGGCCTTCCAAGGTCCACTAAATAGTTAACCTCACCCAGGGGCTCCACCACTGTGTAAGGGCCTGACCATTTGTCCTGTAAAGCTCGAGGCCTTATGGGATTCATGATCAGGACTTGCTGACCAGGTGTAAAGTTGATGAGGGAAGCTTTCCGGTCGTACCAATGTTTCACCAGCGCTTGTCCTGCCTTCAATTTATCACTAGCCAAGCCCATCAGAAGTACCATCCGTTTTCTGAGCCCTAGCACATAATCAACTACGTTGGTAGTAACAGGGGGAGTGGGCATCTCCCATCCCTCTTTGACGATGGCTAAGGGTCCCCGTACGGGATGACCGAACAGAAGTTCGAAGGGGCTGAAGCCAACGCCCTCCTGTGGTACCTCTCGGTAGGCAAACAGTAAGCATGGTAACAGAAGATCCCATTTTCTTCTCTGAGGCTCTTCCAGAGCCCCAATCATGCTCTTTAACGTTCTGTTGAAACGTTCCACCAGACCATTGGTCTGGGGGTGGTATGCAGAAGAGAACTTGTAGGTGACCCCACATTCTTTCCACATAGACTGCATATACTTCGACATAAAGTTGCTGCCACGATCTGACACAACTTCTTTAGGGAAGCCAACCCTAGTAAATATGCCAAGTAAAGCTTTTGCAACTGACTTGGCAGTTACAGTTTTCAATGGGATGGCCTCAGGATATCTGGTTGCATGGTCGACCAGCACCAGGATAAACCTATTGCCCGAGGATGTTTGTGGGTCAAGGGGACCAACGATGTCGATCCCTACCCTTTCAAATGGTACCCCCACAACTGGGAGCGGTACCAACGGAGCTTGGATTGTCGCGCCAACCTTACCAGACAACTGGCAGGAGGCACAACTCCTGCAGTGACTTTCTACTTGCACCCCCATCTTGGGCCAGTAGAAGTGCATGGATAACCTTTGCTTGGTCCTCTTCATACCAAGGTGACCAGCAAGGGGAACTTCATGCTCCAACTGCAGGAGGAAGGGCCTAACAGCAAGGGGGACCACCAACCTCCTATGGTCTCCTTCTGTAGACTCTGTGGGCTCACGATACAGGAGTCCACCTTCCCAATAAATCCTATGCGTCCCAGGAGGTTCACCCTCAAGCTGGGAGCAGGCCTGTCTCCTTAGGCCTTCCAGAGATGGGCACTCACGTTGGCCTTTACTGAATTCGTCCCTATCAGGACCTCCTTCAACTAACAAGTCTTTTAGTTCAGGATGATCGTTGGGGTTGAATACTTCAGGCATCACCACCTCCTCGTCAGGCCCGGGCGATTGACCAACTTCCTCCACCGCAGTGGTAGGCGAGCTCGGGGGAATATTCTCTTTCCCTCGTCGTGACTTGTCGACTCCTTTCGCCTTGGGTTTCCCCTTCGGCTGGGGCGGCGTATTGGACTTGGCCAATGCTGCCTGTGCTTGAGACCGTGTGTAGGGTCTTTCGGCAGTGTCTCCTACGAGCCCTAAAGCTCTGAGATCATTACCTAACAAGACCTTTCCCGGGACGTTTCTCTGAATGCTCACTGGAATCCTGACTGCTGTACCATTTAAAGTAAGATTTACAGGTATTACTGGAAACATACGGAGGGGGCCGTCAGCCAACTTAGTGGGCCTCAGAGTAGCTCTGGCAACTTCCTCTGAGTCTACCAAGGTAGAATCCACTACAGTGCGACTGCACCCACTATCCCTAAGAGCTGGAGTATCTACTCCATTGATCAGCACACTGTCTTTAAAGTAGTGCTTGGTATTATCCGGAATCCTAGCATAAGCCTCTGCGACTTTAGACTCCCAGGAACCCAGGGACACTAAAACTACCTCAGCCTCTATCCCGCTGGGAAATGAGTCTGAGGAGAAGGATGCTCCTGTAATCTCTTCTTCCTCGTAGGAGGAGAAGGCCAGATTAGCGGAGTGGACCCCCAAAGGTCTATCCTTACACCAGGGATCCCCCTTCACATGGTCAGTTGCTCCACAAGCAAAACAAGATCCATTGGGTCTGTTTACATAGGGAGGCTTATTGTAACCAGAGTTTTGTCTCAGAGGCTGACCTCCACTACCCTGTGAGTTCTCTTGTGTCTTACCCTTACTTTTCTTTTTGTGGCCCTTATGAGAAGAAGATTTAGCAGATTCTCCACCCTCCATATCTTTGGACTTTTTCCCTTCCTCCTGCTTACCAGGATGAGTTTTGTCCTTATGGGACACTCGATGTGACACCCATAAGTCTGCTGCAATGGCCAGCTTCTTAGGATCTATCTCCTTGGAATCGGCCAAATGCTGCTTAAGCTCCGGGGAAGAAGATGCAAAAATGTGTTCCAGCATGGCAAGATTTATCATTCCTTCGAAGGTAGAAACCTTATAACCTTCGACCCAGCCAGTTAAGTTTTTCAAGGATTCAGTGACATAAGATACCCAAGTACCACCTTCCTTTTTCTTATACTCTCTGAAACGTTTCAAATATTGGGCCGGAGTCTTCCCAAACTTTAAAATGAGAGTTTGCTTTAACATTGCGAAATCAGCTCGCTCAGCCTTCGACATTTCCATAATGGCACTACAGCCAGAATGGGGCAGTCTGCTGAGTAACCAGGCAATCTTATCAGCATTGTCAACTTGTTGAACTTCGCATGCATACTCAAACGCATTCAGCCAGTCCATAATGTCATTCCTTTCTTCATATACACTGAGCAGATCTTTCGGAAACCGTGGATGAGAGGCAGCCCCAGAACCATGTCCAGGACCCTTGGACCCATTTGCAAACTGAAGCTTGGCCAGTTCCAACTGGTGATCCCTGTCTTTTTGTTTTTCTGCCTCTTCGATTTTTAGTTTGGCTATGCTGAATTCAAGCTCCTGCTGCCTAAACCGCAGCTCTTGCTTCTTGAATTCAAGCATAGCCTCCCCATCAGCACTGGCAGAGGAAACATTAGACATCTCGTCCTCCCTGTCCTCGTGGTCGTGATGGATCAGTGCAGCGGCAGAACCGTCGGTTCTACCAGTGAGAGCAGCCCCACCACCTTCCGCACTGTCCTCAGAAGTTATAGCGTCAAGCTGCGCTTCTTGCCACGCCACGATTCTTTGGATCATTTCCAATTTCGTGCCTTGAGAGGAAACACCTCTCTCCGCACACATCTTTTTCAATGTTTCTGATTTGGAAGCATTTAAAGTTAACACGGTATTTGTTTCCATACTGTTAGATAGGACTATGGCCTTTTTAAAGTTATACTACAACAATTCACTACGTGTCCTGGTTGGAATAACCTGAAATGCCTTAGTTCGTGCGCAACACTGGATACCTTCAGTCGTATCCCACCGCTGTACACCAATTTGTTAAGACGGATTTCTGAACTCTGTCCTGGTGGCGCAGAAGTTCAGAAGGCCAACCTAATTACTTGGAACAGGGTAACCTCTGGACGAGCCGGACCAATCAAGGTAGCGATCGCGGCGGTCAAGACTAGGTCTCAAGAGGGGTGAGGGTGACTGAAAGCCCGCAATGAGCACACAAAGCAAGATCACTTACAAACTACTCCAAACAGGTGTTATATAAAAAATATATACACATTTATTTCAAGGCCTTTAAAACAATGACCGTAGCGAGAAAATCACAATATAACGATAGTAAACCAACACATACCATATCAACACAATATATATACAAATACGACAGTCTCAAGCGTTAGATGCACGAAATGGGTAGTCCACCTAAAAGGGAAGGAAAACAGGCAGTGCGAAATAATGCTTAGACCCAGTTCGCCTTCAGAGGCACCTAACTAGATGGAAGTCCGAGCCCTGCGAAGAGTGGAGCCTTGTGCTCAAAAGTACCTGCACACGCTGGTGCCAACGGGCAAAAGGGGAGTCTCTTCTAAGGAAATCAGGCAGTTCAGTTCAGTGCACAAATGAAGGAGAACAAGTTCTGCGACTCAAGCGCAGCCTCCACAGTGGGCAGAAGCAGAGCGCGAGTACGGAAAAGGGTGCTGTTTTACACAGCGGGGAAAAGCAATGGGCTCCTGCAGGAGGGCGACCAGATCCTAGCTATGCTACTCACCGGTCCCCGATGCAAGCAGACCCAGGCTTCTCCGTGTCAGTTTCAGCAGCTGGCAGGTTCAGAAGAGCAGGGAACGCCTCGTCGTCGTGTTGAGTAAAAAGACGTCCCAATCGAAGAATCCTGCACAGTTTGTTACCACAGCAGGGCAACGGAGCGGCCGTGTGTATCTGAGCCAAATGTACACTACTCACTTCAGACTTGGGAACGCCAAGTGTACGAAGCGTGTGAGAGTGACAAGGACTCGAAATACTACACAACCTGGCGGCGGTTACAGAGCAAGACTCCCGTGTAAGCTGGTCAGTCAGCTGGATGGCCCAGAGCCACTTCCGAAGGCTTACTGGCAGGAGATGGTGAAGATGCCGAGAATAGCTGTTCCCGCTATTCCAAAGGGTCGAAGTACCAGTACAGGCCTTCTGGTTCGATCAAAGGTGAAAAGGGTTTCACAAGGCGACAGCAGTGCAGAGGAGAAGTCCTTCAGCGGGTCACCAGCGATTCCTCGGTCCAGCCTCTTGGTTGCAGGATACTTGGCTCCTGTATTCCTTCGTTCGTGAGAACTCAGGAGATCGACATGGTAGTGTTGTTTCCAGCCCCCTCTTATCCACGGTTCCCTTCGCGCCAAAACGGAGGGGACCCAATGGGAGATCCGCTCATCAACACTCACACCATTCGTGGACCAATCACGGACCACGGTGGTCCCAGGCATTCACACCACCCTAGACTCTCTGGCACCCAGGATGTGTATTGGGACCAGACATCCCAGCCCACATCCTGGAGGCACGCAAAAGACATGTAGAAGCCCGCGAAAGCATCCGTGTTTCGCGGGAAAGTACATGCCCAAATAAGGAAGGCCCCGGGTCGGCTCGACCTGGGGAAGGTGAAGGGAGCAAGACGGTCAGCGGACAGGACAAAGGAGCCTCGTGGTCTGGCCATTTTGGGAGCCAGGCCACCATTTTGGGTTAAGCGCGAGAAACGCGCTTAGAACGCCAAAAGGAGCTCAAAACACAAGAAAACGATCGCTGCCACCATTCCCGTCCCTGAATTACTTGCACCGATCAAATACAATCCTAAACGAGTATCTAGGGCCTGTAGAAGGCTAGAGACCCAAGAGAGCTGTAACTTAGCTTACAGTGCCCTCTTGTGTCATGTTGCACTAAAGCCGCAACATGATAAAAGAAACTACGGGAAACAGCGTTCCCCAGTACTGACTGTCTTAAGGGCATGTCAGTTTCCCCATAAGAAAAGGAGCGAACGCCCAGAGGAGTGCAGCAGAAGGCTGCACTTCTCTGGCAAAGTCAAGAACAAGGTGAAAAACAACAGCAAAAAGTTTAGGGGTTGCCACATGGAAGGAAAATTACCTACAATTACGAAATCTTTCCTAACAATTACGCATCTAATTTGAGTAAAGTAATATAGCTGCACTTTTGGTCACAAAACATCACAGTATACCTTAGTTACAACACCTCACAATATACAATTGTTCAATTACTGATAGCCTTGGTCATTTTAACAAAAGGGGGTTTGCCCCTAGGCTGTTTAGCGTCTATTCAGTTAATATCAATGTTGTGTTTAGAAATTCTAATTCTTGCATCAGGGAATCCTTTCCACTTACTCTCTTCTGGATTTCTTAGGTCATTGCTTATGGATTTTCATGTGCGGTTAGATATGACCTTGCTCCTTGCACTCATGTCTTGAACCCATAGAAGTCCTTCTCGGGTCCACTGTTATGATTACCTATTGTTGACTACAGATGACTGGTCAGATCCCAGTCTGCATTTAACCCTCGAGGAGGCATTGAGTCAAGGCAATCCATCTAAAAAGACTCTCTCTGTAGTCACATGGTGTTAACGTCACCACCTGTCTTGATGGAATGATCTGTTCCAAAAGAACAAATCTCATTTGTGCTGCATTCTTTTTCTGTAAAATTAATGCTTACTGGTGATCTAAGGTTTCAGAGTCTCAACTTGGACTTGTGCTCTGTCCATCGGATATTGGCTTTTCTCCCTGTCATACTGACATAGAATAAGCCACACGAGCAATTAATTCCATAGATGACATTTTTTGAACCACACATGCATGAGTGTCGCAACATGATCTTTCATCCTGAATAAGGATGTGAGATTGTCTTCCCTTTGATAATACTGCTGCAATGTTGACAGTTATTGCATGCAAGGGTGCCATTATGATGTAATGTTTTTTTTTTTATTGTCCCTTTCGGTGGGCAGTCATAAAGTCAAAATAATAAAGTCGAATTACAAAAATGTCAAAAATAAAATGTCGAGAAAAACAAATGCGAATGTTTTATTTTTTTATTAATGTGTTTTTTGGGTTCCGCAAGTTAAAAAAAAAGGGGTAAAAAAAGGGGGGGTTGGGAGGGGAGCCCCCCATTTCGAATAAAAAACGTAGTAAAAAAGAAATTCACATATTTTTTTTCGACATTATTTTTTCGACTTTATGTCTTTCGACTTTATTGAATTCGACTTTATGACTATAAACCCTCACAGGTCTGTTCGAATCAGGCGACCGCTGAAGGATTTACTTTCTTTATACGCAAAAATAGGTGGAGATGGAAAAAACCTTGAAGTATAGGATCCAATTTCAGGATACACCCTTTTTTTCACAATGTTTCAGACCTTTGGACTTTGTTGGGAAAAGGTTGTAACGTACACTAGATCAGGGCTAGTTTAACCCACCTTGGGCAACATATACTGGCACCTTTCTGGACCGGCCAACTCCAAGTCTGGCAGTAGGGTCTCTGATATACCAGCAGGCCTGATCTGCTGGTAGATCAGCCCCTACCAACATGTAAATGCCTGAATCACTGGCACGGGTAATAACAGTCATTTTGGCAGATGGCGACTGCACTCTCCAAAGTCAATCATTCGAAACACAACTTTAATGTGTTGTAATCACCTTTTTGTTTGAATTGAGGTGCTGGTAGTAAAAAAGGGTCTAGCTCCTAAACCCTTAACTATGAAACACAATATAAATGTCTGGGCATATACTGTCAAGAACGCTGCCTGCACACTTACAACTGGTGTGGACCAATGGTCCTACTCAACCTTAATAATTTTGCACAATAGTATTTTTGCAAAAGTAATACTGATAAAAATCACATTCATTGACTGATGTTTTATAAAAAATGTGTCAAAACAAATCAACCAATAGATTCATAATCCCAAAACCCATAAAGAAACAAAAGCACAGAAATTGTTATTCCTGTCAATTCACCTTCTAATATAACGCCCCGCAGGACATAGACAGAGTTTTTTTTAACTTAAATCTCTTTAGCACGTAACTCAAGATTCAAAATATTTAATGAAGTAATTCAAGTACATTGAGGAGAGTTATGGTGACACAAATCCTACGCGTTTTGGACATCTATTCCCATCATCAGGGAAAAACCCTCCTATATCTGTAACATTAACAAAAAAGAATCACAAATATAACCATGCATATGTATTTATCAATCTCATAGTATATGACATCTCCAAAGACAACAATGTAGGTTGAATGAAAACAATCTCAAACCTTAAATCAAAAACCACTTTCTGTGATTCTCCAACCCAAATCTTTGGATAATATCAGATTTGTCCTACACAAATACTGGCATGAAAAGGAGAGAGCCGCTGTAGATAAAGGAAAACATAAAAGAGAAAAAGTAATCAGACCAGCTAGAACAGCCTAATTAGAAACCTTCTTGCCATCTTCCATGCAGTGTTGTGCACTTCAAATACCTCAAGATCCTTTATACTCTGCTACCATAGGTAAAAGCAAAACCAAAATATCGTACAGCTTCAAGCTTCAAAGGGCCTCATCACGAGTTGGGCGGTAGCCATTAAATGGGGCAGTAACAGTGTTACCGCCCCATTTTCCGCTCTGCCCAATCTCGAGTCCGTCGTGTTTCACGCTGGAAAAAGGCCAATTACCACCAGTGTTATTACCACGCAGTAATTCAGCCGAAGATTACCCATTGGGGAATGGAAAGTAATGGTTAGCCGCCAACCAGTGAGCCGGCGGTAATACCGCTGGATGGGTGGGCGCTAACGCAAATAAAGTTGGGCGGTATCCTAGTTGGGATACCGCCCAACTTGTAAAGAGTCCCAAAGTATTTTAAACTTGAAAAGAAGAAAGAAAACTCCTATTAAAATAGCGCTTCACGATGTAAAGCCACCACCATTCACACACTCTGCTAACAAAATACCTGTGTGCATAGCAAGTCACTAGCATTACTGCACCCTCGGTTTGGTCTCATGCAGACACCCTGGAAAAATACAATATGCTATAAAAGCCATTCTTCTTAGCCAAAATACAGAAGCATACAATGCCCCCGGTCTCAAAGAGTTGCATATTACACAGATTTACCTAGTGCGTTAATGAACGTTTGCTTGCACCGTGCGTTATACCCTTTGGGTCTGCCAAACATGCCTGGGAAGTGAAAACTCCTCCCTTATAGTGTGTATCATACTTGCGCTGTGCCGCTGATAGGATGTTGGCACATGGCTCTGCGGGCCATCTTGGAGTGGAAGACTCACAACCTAATACTTAGTGATCTCCTGTGGCGCTGAGGTGACACGAGATGCTAGGTGGCCCGGGAGCAACTAATATGGACAGTCCCGAGTAGCACGCTACTCGTTGTATGCGACTAAACTGGACCGATTAAAAAAAAGAGTATATAAAAAAAGAGTATATACACCGTGACAGAATAGCTGTCCTCATGACCCATGCAAGTCAAGCTTGAGATATATAGAAAACATACTTTTTAAAAGTGTGCGCCTGTCTGCAAAGACATTTTAAACATATATAGAAAAAGTACCCCACACTGTGAACACCCACCAATAATAAAGAAAATAAACTGATAGAGTATCAATAAAATGAATGTGAGGTGGTAATCCATAATTTGAATTGCTTATTACCCTAAAAGCTTAACCAAGCCTACTCGTGGCGCTAAGCCTAGGTTCCCCATTCTGCACTGTGCAGCTCTCAATGAAGATATCTACTCCATATGTGTACCCATCTACATACTAAATAAAACTAATGAGAGTAGACATATCACCATAATGGTGCTTGCTGTCATACCTGTTCTAGACTTTCAGGTCATTAAATCCACACCAAAATAAATGAATTAAAAAAATTAATGAAAAATACATAAGAAGATACAAAAAGAAATAGATAAATAATGAGTGTAGCTCAAGAGAAGATCTCTAAAATAAACACCAGTGAACTTTCCCGTAAGGGGGTCTCTTAAAAAATCATGCCTACTCCACAGCAAATCAGATCTCCCTAAATAAAACAATTTAAGTCAAATTCCATATTCATTCCTCTTGGGTGTAATAAGGTAAGGATCTCGATCCACCAGCTCTCGCGTTGTTGTAGCCACTTTACTGTATCAATGCCTCACTTGCCATCTTGACTTCCTCTAAGATGACAAATTGTAATTGAGCAATAGTGTGTTTCTTGTCCATAAAATGTACTGCCACTGGGGATCGTTGATTCTCTGTTCTTATTTGCAACTTATGTTCTGTCCACCCCTGTTTTGCTTTGCGTGTGGTGAGCCCAACGTAGTACACCCCACAGGGACATTTGAACCCATAAACAACATTCATGGAGTCGATTCACAGTGCCAGTGATTCGGGCAACCCCATCCCATGGATTCCTATGGGACTCCATGGAATGGGGAGTTACCAGCATCTCCACCACCCGTAATATCCCGGTAATACTGGGATATGAGGCGGCGGAGACGGTACAGTAGTTTCCCAGTATCCCAAAGGAATTACCGGGGGGATCCCAGGAAACTCAAAATGAGCCCAATATTATTGTTCGCAGCAGACTGCCCTTCGCACCTGCAGCATTCGTCTAATCGTCAGGAGATAATGCATTCCATTCTCAGCTCCTGTGGACTGCTCAACCCTGCACCATTAACTACTATCTCTGTAGCGCTTTCCACTCCCTCCAGGGACCTTTGCTGCCTGAACACTCCCTGGGGGGAAACACTAATAATATCAAATTAAATTAAGAAAAGAGAAGCTGCAAGATGCGGCCTAAGTTTCCAATTTACAAAAACGACAACCTCTAACGGGCCCTAATACAAGATGGCAGCGCTCTTGCTAATGCAGCCGACAGCCCTTATATGTCACTACACATCAATATCTAACCAAATAAATATCACACTATGTAACATCTCAGCCACTGTAAGGGTGCAGAAGTACGAGTCTGAGACAGTGGTGGCATGCTTGTTGGCAAAGACTTTTACATATAAAAAGTAAAGAAAAGGAAAACCTATCTTGCCCTATCACTCTACCTCAACAAAAACACTCTGTCAGGATGTCTTTTAAATTAAAATGTGATTCTTTAAACACAGTTCTCAAGTATCAAAGGGAGTCACTTCCCCCTGTTCCTCTCTTGTACCAAACAATGTATTGTCAAGTCTGGTGCACTACCCTGCCAGACTTGACTGCAGATCTTCTGATTATAAAACACTGTTCCCAAATATCAAGTGGGAGTCTCTTCCCCTGGATCTTCTCTTCAGTTCACAAACATAGTATTAAGTCTGGTTCACAATCCTGCCAGACCTGACCATATTAGGAGGGAAGTCTCTTCTCCTGTTCTTTTCTTCTGCAACACAATGTAGTGTTAGGTCTGGTGTACTACCCTGCCAGACTTGACAATAGAGCTTAGAGTTCCAGAAAATGTTTCTTCCTTTGGCAATGGATCTTTGACCCCTAGTTTTAGCTTCTTGCACCTCTCTTTCTTTATTACATGAGTTCCAGACACCTCTGGGCTGTGTCAGGGTCTTTCTGACTTGTATTGTAGTGCTTCTGTGTGGGGCCCAGACAATTGTAGTGTCAAGTCTGGTGCACTGTACTGGCATACATGACTATAGATCCTGGAATTCCAAGAAATGTCTCTTTCTTTGACAATGGGCCCTCAAGCCCTTGTTTTAGTTTCTTGCACCTCTCTTTCTTTCTTAGATGAGTCACATGTCCTTCTGGGCAGTCTTAGTGTCCCCCGGCTTGTTTTGTAGCTTGATTCTCTTTTGTGTGGTTCCCAGACCCCTTTACATTATCTCAGGCTCCACCCAACTTGCTCTGGGCCACAGCCCCTTGACTGTGCTCTGCACCAGTCTTGTATAGGTCCTTGACCCATGTGTTTTCCTTTTAATGGGGTTCCCCCAACTTCATATGGGTCAGAGACCATGGTGTATTGTTTCTGTGGATTCTCTACCGCTGCTTTACTCAATATCCAACTTAAAAGACCCGGTGTACTCTCCTGCCATGTACTGTTCCACATAGGATATTTTATTAAGTTTGTTTCTGTTTTTACAGTTTGTTGGTTATCCCTTTCTGCGTCTCAGGATATTGGTACGTGTCTTTTTATATTATTTGGTGCCCTCCATGTCCCACCAGCCAGCCCGACTCTTTCCCTACTTTGCGAAATGCTGTTGCGGTCTCCAGTCTGTCTGAAAAGACTCAATCATGTTTGTGTGTGCAATATACACAAAGATATAATGGATCTGGTGGCATACAAACAATAAAACAATTTATCATGCGTACCGAACGCCGTAAAAAAATATTTGTTTTTTTGGACAAATGCTCATGATCATCACTCACTACAAAATAATTGACAGATCGTTTTACTCTGTGGTTGGTGTCTGCAGCAAAACCCCCATTAAGAGGGTTGTAGAGTTTGTGAGATTTGTGGACCAGCCAGGAATGGTGGGTGGACACCCAATCTTTTTGGGACGAGCTATACGCAGGCCATGAAAGCCTTTTGACCTGGGAAGTGGTAACAATTTTACATGAACTGAGCCTTCTGAAGTGAGACACCAAATAAAAGGATTTTGTATTCTGACTGAACTGCTTTTCCTTTTCTTAATTTTCTTCTGTTTTCTTTGTTTCTTTTCTCTTGTTTTATACAGTGATGATATATGTGATTTAATACGTACTGCTGTTTCAATTTTGCAAAAAGTCGAGTTCTTTGACTAAAAAACAATAAATACACAAAAAAAGAAAAATCCCAAGGTGTCCCCTGTCCCCCCCAGATTTTATGGGTCTCCTACGCCCCTGACCAGAAGCCACCTAAAAACAAGCAAAACACAGATAGCATGGTGGAACTACCCACAGTTTTGTTAGCGGATGATTGTGTGTTAACAAAAAGTGATAGCAGTACCCAAACAAGGACACTGGGGAGGGTAGAGGTGTGGGCAGGGTAGAGGTGTGGGGCTGGGCCTTGACACCATTTGTGTGACAGGGAATTTAGCAAATGAACTGGCATGTGAAATGTCTGTTAGACCCTTGGAACAACTAATGCCTTTCAACTCCTTATCAGCTGCATGTCTTTGGTTGCGGGCAAGACGAGCTGAAAGTATTCAAACAGATTCACAAAATGAAAGGTTTGGCCCAGGGAATGGAGCTGCAACCACTGAAATGAGTTCAGGCTCAGAAACAATGGACCTGACCAAGCTATCTGGCATGGTGGACTATACTGCGTCCAAAATCCTGCACCTGGAAACCAGAACTTGTGCCCATCTGATTGCAGGGCCGAGCCATTTACTTCCTGCCCACGCTTCTTCTCAAACAAAGTTATTTATTGGATTTGTTTGGATCCCTGACGTTGTTCTTATCAAGGACCAGAAGTCTCTTGATTTCCGGCTACATACCGTCCTCAGCATTGCCGTTGCATCTGCTTGGGTAATTGCAGCTTTTTGGTGCCATAGCCAACTTTTATATATCCTTACCGCGACTTTAACTTGGTTCGCCATCTCAAGGGTGTGTGTTTTGCTTGCAAGGCGTTTGAGTTTTCTTAGTTTTTTCCTCTCTTCCACAATGCATTTATTAAATTCATGTATGTGGATTTTTATTTCACGATTTGGCCATACTTTTTTTTCCTTTTCGTAAACTTTTAACAATGGATGGTAATCAATGTTGTCTTTTTTGTTTTTCCACCCCCTTTGTCGCTTTAGTTTACATATGGTGGTGTATGTGCCGGTTAGCTCTTCCACTGCTTTAGCTGGCAGTCTCAACCTTGTGCCTCCTTTACATGCCTCGATCTCGACGGCCATGGTTGGTCTAGGCCTCCTCGTGTTCATCCATTTTGCTTTTAGTAAGTTGTGATCACTATTAAATGTTTTCACCACTTCGAAATCAACCATAATCCTCATAATTTCGTTAGAGACAAATATGTGATCTAAATTTGCACCTTCCATAGTTGTCCTCGGACCATGTTTAGTGGGACGTTTTTCGTGGTTCCGTTGGAAATGATGTTTTAGGGCAGATCGCATTAAGGTTCCCACAGAGAATAATATATTTGGGCACCCATTCCAAATGTATTTTCTCCAGTATGCTATCTGCTAATTTCAGGAAGACTTCATTCTTAATTACTGCTGGGTTCCAATAGGTATTTATCAAAACCACTGTCTCCTCCTTTGCACCTTTTTGGTTATTAGAATCCGCAGATGTTTTTGTCCAATTCAAAACGCATACTTGGAAATGAGCATTTGACACTTCCATTTTTATATATTGGATTCCCACTCCAGATCTGATGGCTGTCAACAAACCTGATGATGGACGGCATTTCCCCGAATGCGTCGCTGGGGAAAGGTAGGTTTCATATCCCTCCAAAAAAGGTTTGTTCATTAACCATGTCTCTTGGAGACATAAGATGTCAAACTCCCCTAGATTTACATCACTTTTTGTCAGGAGGTGACTAAAACCTCTGGTATTCCAACTTCCCATTACGATGTTATCTTTTCCAGCTTCTACCATCTCACCTCCCGGCGCTTGTGCCGTGCCTTCCTTCACTTCCCTGGGTGGCTAGCTCTTCTTTGTTAATGCTTTTGAAATCCACGACCATCTAGTGAGGCCGCGTTTTTCTTCATCGTTGGGGGTGATTATGGTTTTTTTGTCCATTGTCCATGGTTAAGTCTTCTTGTGCAAATGTTATTGTCAAACTCCGAAGAGGGCCCTTGGGGTGTCTATCAATATTGACGGGGTCCAAATATGGAGTTTTCACCGTTTCACCAATTATAGTAGTACCTCTTTGGGTCTCCCTCTCCGGGGAGTCAAGCTCTGTTAGGTTCGTGGATTCAACCTCTTTTTGTTTCGCCCTTTCAATTGGTCTAGATGTTATTCCTTTTGAACTGGCCCGCTCCTTCTCTTGTTTTGACTGTGTGTTTTCTTGTTTTTCCAGTTTACTTTTTTCATGGTGCAATTTTTGACTTCTTAGATTACACTCACAAACGTCGTACCCCAACATATGAAAACTTTCCTGTTCGAATGTTATTATTGCTCTGATTATTGGAGAAGGGATATGTAGATAGATACAGTCTCTTTTCCCAGAGGAGCTAAATTCCACAAATCTGATGTCATCCGAATTGATCTTCCTCAGATTAGGTATGCAATTCATTAGGGCCATTATGTTCTTCCTGTTCAGTATCAGTTTATCTTGTGTGTCCCCCACACGTTCCAGTTTAAAAGATCTCTCACTGCCAATTGTTTTACTATATGGAATGTAGGTATCTTTCTTATTCTCTGCATTATTATTTCTTTTGTTTCTTGAATTTCTCTCGTAATCTGAGTCACTTGCATTTTTTTTTAGTATGTTCTTTCTTGCGATTGTTGACGGATTCGACTTCTTCCCAGGACTGAGTTTACATGAATCCCTTTGTACGGGATGAACTGTTCCTGTAGTTCCTGTCCCGTAAGTACAACTCTTTCTCTCTGGAGTCAGTCCGTCTTTTTTCTATTTCTGATGGCAATGTTGTGTCCCTTTTGCTGGCCTTAAAGGCCCCCGGAAATTTTATCACGCCTTTCTTTTAAGGTAAGAAAAGGACTTCTTTGATCTTTTTCTACAATTTTGTTGGTTTTGGCTTCTGCTTCTTTAGTCACACCTAATTGATGCATCTCTAAGCTGGATTCAGTGTCCACGGTTTTGACAGAGTATATCGACAACTCCATGAGATTGGTGCTCCCATCCAGGGCTTCGTTCTCCCTTTGTCGACCTTTTGTGGATGAAACTTGATTTGCTTTTTCCACAGTTGGGAGCTCTACGGAAGAACACAGTAGGATTTTTTGTTTGCTCATTATGGTGGCTGTTTTTAGTCTGGGAGTTTGCTGACTCCTTTGTCATCACCGTGTGGGCCAGCTGTTACTAGTGTGACTATTCTCTGTCCAACTTTTTTTGCCTTCGTTTTCTCATTTGCAAAAAGCGGGTATGTTGGTTGTTCCATTGTTTGCGGTTTTGGTTGTCTTTGCTCCGGGATCATATTTTGAGGTTTCGCTCTTTGAGCCTCCGTTTCATGTTCTCTTGTACCTTTATCCTCAACGGGTGTCGTACTCAGAACGTCTTTTTCCAAAGTTAGGACTACGCACCCGTTTGTAGTTAGTTTCTTTGTGGCACCTGCCGTTTAACCCCTTGTTGATTGTGTGCGTTTAATTGGGGGCCTTTCTTGTGTTCTTCTGGGACATACCGCTGGGTGATCTCATTTTCTTTTATCATTTGCATTTCCCCCTGCTGGTTTCCGTCCAAATCTTTCCTGACTGCTTCAGCTGTGTCCTCGGTCTGCATAGCGGTTGTATTCATTTGCTTGGCATTTTTCGACGCTTCTGTTTTGTTTTGTTGTCTGGGTTCTCTGTTCAATAAACTGTTTGGAGTATGGAGCTCCCCCACCTTTGATTCCGTAGCCGTAATGAAACCTGCAACATAGATCATTTTCGTGTGGAGCATTGCTACCATGGCTAACTGGTCCTTTAAGGTATCGTGTATGGATTCGTACAGTTTGCAGAATGGGCTCATTGCAATGTTTATCACTGACATTATTGCGAAAATGTCAGTTTTTTTTGTTGTTGATCCATCTCATTGTCACTGGTCACAGTTGAAGATCTTCTATTACGTGTTGGTGTCTTTCTCTCGTTGTTCACTGACCAATTTCAATGTCTTCTATTTTGTGTGGGGGAACAGTGCTGGGGACCTGTCAAAGAGCATGGCCAGAAACATTGAACCTCAGAGAATTGTCTGCTTGGAATTCCTCTTCTATGTTTATTATTTTTTCTGATATATTTTCTTGATTTTTTTCCATAGGTAAAGGATCCGATCCGATCCCTTACATTGTTTCCTGCTTGAGGTAAGTTTTTTTTTTTTCGATGTAATTGGAGTTGTCTGGTCCTTATCCATAGGTAAGTTTTCTTGGAATGAGTCCCTTGTGAACCTTTCATCACGTACTGGGTCTTTTTCCTGCCCTGACATCCCCCTAGGCACCTTCGAGGCACAAGGGTCAACCTCCTTATTACTGTCAGGTATATTGATTACCTCTGGCATGGAGGAAAACCATTTTGCCTGTTGCTTCTGGCTTTCCCCTAAAATATCTCCAGTGGTTTCAAGTGTTTTCTCTGATTGTATGCTGTCTTGTAGGGGCAAGTTCGAGACCATCTGCTTCCCCTGTAGATCTAGGTCTTTAAAATATCGAATTCCTGTTTTTAGGACTCCTGGTGGAGAGTCTGTTCTCATCCCTGACCATACAAACCTCTGTTTGTGTAATCTGTCGCTTGTATGGGAAACATCGCCCTCCAACAGCTCCGCATCTGACAATTCTTCCATTTGACGATGTTCTTCCATCAATGGTTTTTTTAAAAATCTTGCTACTGAATTCGCATGGAGAGTGTTTGCTTTTTGTCTAGGTGTTGCTCTCCTCATCGCTCTTCTAGTTAGTACATCTGAGGTGTTTTTCCGCGGCATTTTCCCCGTCAATGTTAATGCCTTTGGCTTACTGCCTCTCTGTGTATTTCCACGTTTCTTTGGGGAATTTTTTGGTGGCAATTCTCTGGGTATTATCCCACCCCCTGCACCTTGAAGTTCGTTATGTGCTGGTGAATGGCATGCATTTTCGGAATCATTACCACCTATATCTACCCCCTTTTCTGTAGGCATTAGCTCCTCTTTGTCAATCTCCTGGAATTGCTTGTTTTCTTCTGAAAAAGATTCACCCAGGACGATCTTTGTGTTCGGCCTCTTCGTGTTACATATTATTTGTGGTTTTGAGGGTGGCTTTCACCAAGATCAATCCTCAATTCCGGGCTCAGTGTTTCCACTGTTAGACCCTCCCCTAAAACCATGCTTTCTTCTAAAAAAGATGTATCCATTTCTGTCACGTTGTCCGGGCTCTTCAGGTCATGACAGGCTCTTGGAGAGTAGATCTCTATGGCAATGTTTATTAGGGAGTTTATCTTTTCATTCACTGTTAGCCCCCTGTTGGCACCCCTTGTTCGTCCTAAGGGGCCTTTCTGGACTCCTCCCCGCTTGTAGCCTTCCGACTGGCGGGCGGCTCTGCACCAGAGGTAGTGTACGGGGTTGTCCCCCCCACGGTGTCTGCTTCGAGTCTCGCAGGGCTCGCCTGCAGTGCAAACGCTTCTCCGCCGGCAGCCACCTTCGTTCTCCCCGCCAAGCCCTCCGCCCACTCCTCCAGTTTCGAATAACTTTCCCAACCCCCCAGCTCACCTGCCGCCCCTTCCACTGACTTCCCTGGAACTTCAACTTCCTGATGGGGACTCGAGGGCTGCGAGTGCTGCGATGACTCAACCTCGATTAGCCCGTCATTTTGGGTCCCTTTCACCTTCTCTCCTCTATCCCGTGGGTAAGTTGCACGGGGCTTGTTGGCAATGGGGGTTGAGAGGGGGAGTTCTTGCTCCAAAGGGGTCAGCGCATGGGTTTTTGCCTTCTGCGGAAAAGATGGCATGAGTTGGGACATGCCCCTATTCACGTCAATATTTGAGCTTGTTTCCAAACGTTTTGAGTCATACAGGCTCATACCTGAGAGTTTGTTGCAGATGATGCAGATGTTGTGGGAACAGGTCGACGCTGACGTGTGGGTTTTTTCAGGGGACTTCTCAAGTCCAAGACTGGGTCCTCTCGACTCGATCGGCTGCTTCTCAGGGACGGCCCAACCTCCTCCATGGGGGTCCGGGAGGGCAGGGGAAGCCTCCGCTCCCTCCGCTCCCCGTACTTCCACGGACTGCCACAGACTGCTTCCAACCTCAGCTTCCAAACTCTGCGTCCGCTCCGCGGACTGAGGTGGGTTTTGTAGAATGTCTCCGCCCACAAGCACAGTTGGGATAGAAAGCAGACTTGCACACAGGGGGGACTGCCACAGACTGCTTCCAACCTCAGCTTCCAAACTCTGCGTCCGCTCCGCGGACTGAGGTGGGTTTTGTAGAATGTCTCTGCCCACAAGCACAGTGGGGATAGAAAGCAGACTTGCACACAGTGGGGACTGCCACAGACTGCTTCCAACCTCAGCTTCCAAACTCCGCGCCACTAGATAAAGAAAAGAGCACCGAAGAGCACCAGTCCTCTAGATAAAGTGAAGAGCACCGAAGAGCACCAGTCCTCTAGATAAAGTGAAGAGCACCAGTCCTCTAGAGTGAAGAGCACCAGTCCTCTAGGTAAAGTGAAGAGCACCAGTCCACTAGATAAACTAAAGAGCACCGAAGCGCATCAGCCCTAACGTGAAGAGCACCAGTCCTCTAGATAAAGTGAAGAGCACCAGCCCTCTAGATAACGTAAAGAACACCGAATAGCACCAGTCCTCTAGATAAAGTGCAAATTTCACAGATCCTGTTCGAGCCCAAAAATCTAAGTGGATTTTCCCAATCTCAAGGAGCAATTGTTCGCTTTGGTCTTTCAAGGAATTAAGTGTGAGTGCGTTATTGCACCCAATAGCATTGCTCAATTCCTCATATAGTGTGTTTTTCACCGGCGCTATTAAACTCTAGTACAGGGCCAAATGTATCCACTTAACTCTAACCTGTATGTATTTAAGTGATAATTCAAATCTAATAGCAGCTAATGGAACCAAATTGTGAACTCTTAAAAACGTTCTCCAGATAAAAGCTTCATCAAATCTAAACCAACAAACACCCAAGGACAGAGTAATTCCAAACCGGAAATTCATTTTGGGATGACTTTGCCCTCATAAAAGCTCAAAACTGGCTTAAATGAAAACCTGTCATATCTACAGTTCATCTTGGACATCTGTGAGCCTAGAAGTTGTGCTTTTTATTTCAGCACTTGAATAGAAAGTAGTTTGTGAGGAAGACTACAGACTGGGAAGCCTGGATAAACCAAATTGGCCTCCTGACTCAAACATTCTTTTCCCATCTCCCGTTTATAGTTGGGTTTCTGTTTATGCCTGGTAAACTGTATAACCTTGGTTTTTGCAGTATTTACAATAATGAAGTAGGTTTTAGCATAATCTAAAAAAGCAGAAAGTAATCTCTGCAGCAATTTGCGAGTCAGGTCAAACACGAAAAGTCGTCGGCATACGCCAACCAAACCAGGCAAAATAATCCAATTTTAGGGGGAGTGAAGGAAGCAGGCATCAGGTGCTCTGCTATGTCAGAAACATATCAGTTAAAGAGGTAGGGAGCAAGAATGCAACCCTGCCTCAGTCCTGACTGGGTGGCAATCTCTCAAGACATCGTCCCCTCCCGGTACCTGCATTGTGGGAGATTCTTGCAGACCTCTAATCGATCATAAAATGCCTCGCGGATTCCCCATCTTGCCAGCTTCGACCATAGCAGATGACAATTAACTTGTAGGAAAGCAACCAATAGGCCGATAGAGGCTGCGTAAATCACAGGATAATTACCGAGACATACAGAATCCTGGAGAGACCAAACTATTAGCCCATTCAGGCTTATCCTATGGGCTATTACAAAGCCTGTTGGGCACTTGTTTATTCTGTCCTCACTATCAGCCCAAACCTCCAAGTGGTGCAGTAAAAGGGAATCGAAGACCTTACAAACAGCATCCATGATGGTAATAGGGGGATAGATTGTTGGATCAGTAGAGTGCTCCCATTGCGTCAGAATGCCATTAATGTTTGTGTAAGAGCTACCATCTGGTTGCAAAATGTTCGAGTATAAGGTCTCGAAATGAGCAACCCAGTCGCCTCGGACACGACATTCAACTGGTGAGTAGTCTGAGGCGTCCCCAAAGCGTTTGTAATATTCCAGAAAACAGAAACATTTCTATTTTTAAGTAAGCTCAGGCTGACATCTGCATCGTTGTGGAGTGCCTGAGCCTGGTGATGCCGCAATTGGTTTTTGTAATGCAATTTAATAGATTTTTCCATTGTAGTGTTTTTGTCCAACTCAAGACTAGAATTCCCAATTGCCCTTCTCATCACTTTCTTAGAATGTTCGATGCTTCGGTCATATTCGTTGCAAATGTGCCGATTTCTGCAGTGCCCCAACTTGGGAAAAATTGCAATTAGGCAAAGCAGACTTTATCAAGGCATCAATCGGTAGCTCATATGTGTCCAAATTAAAAGGACACAACTTCCACTACAAAAGTTGGCTTTTTTTAAAAATGGTTTGCTATTCCTTACACATTTTACCGGTTGAAAAATAAATATTCTGTCCAGGCTGCAGCAAGAGAAGAACATTCCAGATTCATATCGTATCCAAAAAGGAAATCAACATGTTTTTCAGATTCATTTGTTGTGCTGTGCCCTAAAAACCGTGTTTGCAATATGTTTTGTTTGAAACTGTAGCTATAACGTCAATCTTTTTGAAGTGACTTCTCTAATGGTCAAATTAGATTACACTATTTGTTGATATTTGTGTGCAACTGAATGTACAGGAAGTTAAAAGAGAAAATATTTCAAAGGCTTTTTTGGATGCCTACGTCATTGCTTTCATGTTGTCCTCCTTTGTGGTGGCCATGTACTTTAAATATCAAACGATTGTCTTAATCCTTCTCTGGCATAATTTAAGCGTGTCTCGATTTTAATAAAAACATATGTTTTAATGGACCCGGTTCCTCTGTTAACATGTCGTTGAGTGCTTTATTGAAACGTTGCAACCTTCAAAATAGCTGGCAAAGAATTCCATTCTGAGTAAGTGCCTTCTGAACAGACCAAAGCACAGATGCATTTAAAAATAGACCTGGATCGCTTGAAAATGCCTCTTGGCCCTTTTCTGTCTTTAGGTAAAAAAAAGTGCTGTTACAGCAGTGGCTGGAAAACACATCAACACTCTGTCGAACATAAACATGACATTTAAAGGGACATTTTAAAACAAGCATTGATAAGCTTTTAGGTTTGGACGTGTTTATTGAAGGATGAGTGTTGGTGGGTCAAAATATCAATTGTGAATGGGTAGGATTGCGTGGATGGATGGAACAATCACACCCACACACAACTACACATATATCTACTTACCAAACACACGCATACAAAAGCACATATTCGGTGTGTGGGGGTATCCCATTTATTCATCGACAGTAATTACTTTGTGGTAATTTACTACGAAATGACTTCGAAAAATATGGGTATTTAAGGGTTAAGATGTAAAAAGAGGGTGGGGAGGATTTTGGTGGGTAGTAACAAAGGGTGAGAGGGGATTTAAATATAAAATAATTTGAAGTAAAATAAATTACTAAAAAGTAATTACTGTTGATGAAATGACATGGAACCGTGTGTGTGTGTGTGTGTGTGCGTGCGTGCGTGCGTGCGTGCGCGCGCGCGTGTGAGAGAGAGAGAGAGAGAGAGAGAGAGGGCCTCATTACGAACCTTGCGGAAATCGAAAAACGATGGCGGAAATGCAATACCGCCATCGAATAGCGCTCGGTGCGACTATGACCCGTCACCGCAAAGTACGATGCCATTAGCGACACCGTAGTGAACGCCAACGCTAACTGCACCAAGTACGCGCGCGCGCCATGCCAAACCGCAAAACCACCATGGCGCAAGGGTACGCGAATTCCGACCCTAGCGGACATGTACCTAACGCCATCAAGCACGGCGGAAAGTACCATTCCGCCATGGCGAGAAGTACGGCATCGCGAATCAACCGTAAACGGCCCAACTGAGTGCCTGTACACCGCTCCCTGCCCACATAGTACAACTCCCCGTAGGTGCAATGAAGTCACAATGCAACCAGTGAAATGTACAAGACACCCATGCATGCCAACGAACAAATGAATCTCAAGAGGGCCCAATGGGAGCTGCAGGGCATAGATGGCACGAATACAGAAGCCATTCCAATGGACATGACCACAGTCCCCCACCAAGAAACGCACGCAAACACAGGCACCTGTGACCAGCAACATTCCGAAAATCACATCATTCCACCAGTCCACCTGGCTGACCGGCATCTGTTACACAAAACCTAATCCCCCGCCCCTGAGCATGACATCATTCAAACAGTCATATTGGCAGCCCTCATCCCTGACCTCACTGGGCTTCGTAGGCAAACGCGCCCAGCACAGTACCACGCAACTATACTCCGAAGCTGGAACCCAATGCAGATCTCCTCACAATACATCGCTCCCCAAATAGGAACATGCCACATCACTTGCAAAGAAGAACGCTACACGGCCCATATCAGAATAGAAATTTAATGCACAACAAAATCACCAAGGCCATACAGCCATTAGGCCATGAACTCCAAAACACATTTCACCATTGTGGGCTGCATCCGCAAGAAATGACCAGCTACTTCTTGTGTGACGCCCTGTTCCTTCATGGTACACAGAGCCACATTCACGTACGAAAAGGCAACATGGAAGCGCACAGTACCGCAGGGCCGTCCCAATGGGGAGGCACTAGTCCAGCTGAAAGGCCGAAATGTTGCTCCGAGCCACTAGTACTGCGTAAGGGCATGTGGCCCATTGGCGATCGTCCCATAAGATCGTAATGCTGCTCCACTGATTAACACGAAGCAGCAGGTGTCGGGAGTAAAAGCCATCTGCAGGAGTGGCATACAGTTGGCAGTGGCAAAAGGGGAGGAGATACCTGTCAACCAAAAGAAAAGAAAAAGAACAGAATGGCCATCAGAACTACATTCGAACAACTCACTTCAATGATCACACTAAATCCACAGCCATATGCATGCTAGCCCACTCCAAAGGATCATCACCACCCCAAAACCACTTGCGACTCATAACTATCTATATCGAGGTGGAAACACCATCACACACGAGTGTACCTGTGCATGCGTCTGTGAAAACAGAATCCATCAGATGGGATTGGTAACGTGCATGGACACAAGTGTCTGAGGGCGCGTCGAGACAGGGAGGGCTCAACAAGGCCAGATAGACGATGGTCCCACTATGGCAGCCCTGCATCACATAGCGCAGGGGAGGCGGACAGATCCCAAGAAGCCCTGTACATGGCAAACTCTGTATCAAATCATCTGTCCATGCATCCATTCATCATTCCCTCATCCCGGGATAAAAACGCCTGAATATTTACTCACATAACATTAGAAATATCCATTGAGTCTGTGCGTTATGCAGCCTGCAAAATCCACTGTGCCCCAGCCCGTAATTCCAGTGTAGTGAAGTAACATGTATTTGGGAACGTCCGGCCTCATCGCCCACGTCGCTATTGCGCATCCCAAACTATTCATATCAATCATTGCATCCTCGCCATGGCCCCTGTCTCAAGGACATTGAACAATAGAACGTTATATTTGCAGTCAGACCTGTGGGCATCTCCTCGCCGCTAGCTGATAACCGAAAGCGCCGCCCTTCGAATTCCTAATTTGCAACATCACGTCGAAAAGGCATCTGTGGCCGCTTGAAATCACAAATTAATCCATCTAGAGCGGCTGTGTGTGAAAATGGCAACTGCCTTCACTCACAAATGGGACGCCCCGCCCGTCGTTGCAACTCGGTACAGTGATGCATGAGGGCCCACCGTTACTCGAGTACTACGTTCCACTGACCCCTCACAAGTCTGTTCGCGACTGCAAAGATTGCATGTGAAACAATGGGACCATAGCCGAATGAACATATCAACCAATGTTACACGGCCATCGGGTACAAATACATGATTGCAATTGCAAGATGCCATGCGTCGAAGTGCAGCGTTGTGTGCGGGACGTGCTCGGCCAAAGGGGAGAGCAGCTTGCACAGGTGGAATGAATCACCACAGGTGGAGGCCATACAGCCTGAAAACACATAAATTGCACACCCAGTCTCCTCCCACAACCACACCCACTCCGAAATGCTACCGGCAGGACTCGCGATGTTGGCCCTGGGGGACCTGATAGCACTGCAAGTACTCCAACTCCAAGAAGAAGACGAACACCAACTACAACCGGCCGCACGGAGGAGACGCAGGAGGAGGAGGAGGGCAAGGCAGGGCCAGCAAGGGCCGCCAGCACAGCCACTACCACCACGCAGGCAGCCCGCAATCCCACGCCTCCGAGCACATCCGTTCAACCTCACTGATGAGCAGATCCACACCCTCTACCGTTTGGACCGGGACACCATAGCCGCCATCGTGGACATGACACAGGCTGACCTTGTCAGCATGATAGATAGCCCAACCGCCATCCCACCCCTACTGAAGGTGGTGTCTGTACTCCACTTCCTGGCCACAGGCACCTACCAGCACACAGTCGGACAGTTGCATGGCATTTCTCAGCCACTGTTCTCACGGACACTATTGCAAGTGCTCGATGCCCTCCTGCAGCACGCAGACGACTACATCTCTCTACCACGCTCGGAGCAGGAAATTACCAACACAAAAGTGGGATTCCATGCACTTGCCGGCATACCGGGTTGCATTGGTGCCATCGACTGCACCCATGTGGAATTGGTCGTCCCACATGCCATGGAGGCCCAGTACCGCAACCGAAAACAATTTCATTCTCTGAATGTACAAATGGTGTGTGACTCCAACAGGATCATTACACATTGTTGTGCCCGATTCCCTGGATCAACCCATGATTCTATGGTCCTGAGGAACTCTACAATACCACGTTACATGGAGCGACACGCAGGGAACAGATCCTGGCTACTCGGTGAGTCTCATTTCATGCATGATGATGTGGGGTATGTGATTCGGCAATGACCTGGCAGGAAGGGGGGGGGGTGTGTGCGTACGTAGCAATGGCATTCCACATTATACGTTTATCGTCCACATACAGGTGATGCTGGATATCCACTGAAGAGATGGCTCCTCACACCAGTCCGGAACCCACGGGACCAGCATGAGGAGGACTACAACCATGCCCACTCACGTACCCGTGTAGTCATAGAACAGGCATTCGGCCTACTGAAGACTCATTTCCGCTGCCTCAGCAGGTCTGGCGGGGCACTCCTGTACCGCCATGAGAAGGTTGCAAAGATGGTGATGGCATGTGTCATGCTACACAACATGTGCGTACGTAGAAATGTGCCCATGCCCCCTGACGCAGAACTGCAAGCACCTGAGGATGGTCATGATGAGGGTGGGGATGTGGCAGCACCTCAAGGAGTCCGCGAGGCACAGGAGGGCCGTGACATTCGTCAGCATCTCATTGATGCATGCTTCTAGCACTCACGCCTGGTGGCTGATACATGGACACGGTACTCGTGGCACTGTGTGTGTCTGGTACATGCACAATATGGACTGTACGCCTATGATGGCCTAGTACACAAAGATCATTGTCCACACATCTCATTGGTTGATCGTGCATTGTTTATGGCATATGTGATATCATGTTGAACACCCTATCGACCCGCCACCCAAGTGAGCCCAACACACCCCCTCCACCCTCCTACCTCCCCCCCGAACACCAGTGTCCAAAGATGCTCATTGTCAGTGGGCAGTCGCTATTGCAAGCCCCCTCTGCGGGTATCAGGGGCACCCCTGCCTGTGGAGCGCAGGTTCCTCCCAGATCTACGTTGGGGGCTGCCCTGGACGGAACTTGCAACGGATGATGTCTCTGCCTGCTCACGTCCATGCATGTCCCTAAGGGTTTGTGAGAGCTCAGTGAGCACACGGCGCACTGCGGCAAGTTCGGCACATACGTCTTTGGACGTCGCATGCAGTTCCCCCCTCAGGCTCTCGGTGCTTCTCTCCATTTGGACTCTCAGGCTCTCTGTACTTCTCTCCATTTGTGCCCTAAGTGTCTCAGTTGATGTTTCTATGTCTGCCTTAGTGCCCCCACATTCATCGGCATGGTCCTTGAGGAGCGTGGCCAGTTGCTGCTGTTGCACGATTAACTGGTCGAGGGACTGTTGCCTCTGCTGGGCCATGGCCATTTGCGGTGGTGTCACAGAGTGGCTGTTCGCCTCATGTTGCCCTGCCACAGGGCTTGTGGGGGATGGCCATTCGTCGTCTTGTGGGTGCTCCTGCGTGGTATCCTCATGTTGTACGGGATGGGACAGACAGGGGGATTGGGACAGGTCATGGATGGATGTGACTTCGACATCCCCGTCTTCTGTGTCGGAGCATGCTGCCATCAATGGGTTGTCACCTATGGTGCTGCTGCCACCAGAGGCAGTGCCTTCTGTGGCATCCATTGGGGGGACCTGTGGTGCTGCTGTTGTGGGCATGCTGGCTGCTGGGGTGCCTGTTGGAGTCCCCTCCTGTGTGCTGCCACTTGATTTGTGCTGCTGCCGTGTCTTGATCCGTGCAGCTGAGGTGGAGGGTCTTTGGCCGTTGGTCTTGGCCCTCTTTGCAGGTGTGCTGGTAGGGGTGTCCTGAAGCTCGTCGTTTGGATCGGACCCTGTGGTGGAGTAAAGGAGGGCGAGGGTTATTAATGGGTCTGTGGGAATTGGAATGGCATTGTATCACATGCATTGGGGTGGTACCTGAGGGTGATTTGGGTCGGGGCCTTGGAGGTGGTTTCATTTGTGTGTGGAGTGAGGGTGCAGTTGTTTGGCAGCCTGCAGTTAGGGTGTGCCTGCTGCACGTGTAGTGGGTGTTTTTGGGGTTTTTAATTATTTATGTATTTATTGTGTGTTTTAAAGTGCGCTATCAGGCCAATGTGTGTGGACGTCCTCCTGGCCATGTGTTTCTGTTGCACTATGTGGACACATGGTACTTCACATGATTGGACATTGTGGATTTGGCATTGTTTTATTTGGGCCACCTACCTGATTCTTCGGATGTCTGCACTCCTTTCTCCATCCCTCCGACTCCCTCTATACTCTCCATTCCAATGGTGGAGGCACAGATTTCTTCCCAGGGGGTCAACTTGATGGGTGATTCCGATCCTCCCCCGGTGGCTGTGGCAATGTTGCGGTTGGCAGAAAGTATGCTACGGACGCGTATCCGCAGGTCGTCCCATCGCTTTCTGCATTGCTGTGGGTTGCGGGGTGCGGTCCCCACCGCACTTACCCGCTGTGCCACCAGAGCCCATATGGCCTTCTTGTTCGCAAGTGCCGTCCTGGTCATTTGCGTGGAGAAGACGGCGGTGGCATTCTCCTGGAGGGTCTCTGTTAGCACGGTGAGTTCCTCACGGGAGAAGTGGACCTGCCGCTTGCGGTCGCACGCTTTCTTCGCTACTTTTCCCATTTTTCTTGGTTTCGCTAGGGTGGATGACGGGTTGGGGTGTGTCTCAGGGTAGTGTTTTTAGTGGTTGTGTGGATTTTTTGGTTTTATGGGTGTACGGCGGGATGTTTCCCGTTCCGGGCCCATGTTTTTACTTCCGTTTCCGTATATTTCCGGTCACCGTACTTTCCGGTTGGCGCTCACTGCGGTGTCCGCTAAGATGGGTGGCGGTATTGCACCTAGGGCGCAGTACGGCGGCGGTTTGGGCCGTTTTGGGGTCATTTCCGCCATCGCGGACTTTGCACTTCCACCATGCCGTGGTGCTCGTGCCCGATGGGTCGGAATGGGCCGCACTTTGCTCCATCGTGCAATGGCGGAAGCGCTATTTACGCTGTGGCGGTCCGGTCTGTCACTTTCCGCCAGGGTCGTAATGAGGGCCAGAGAGAGAAAGAGAGGGATGGGCGGATTGCCATATGGCAAGGGTGTAGAAGCCTTTTTTTTAAAAAAAAACATTTGTTTATGAAACTAATAAAATGATACTGGTATTTCCATTTCAGGATGGAAAATCTGCTAATCAGATCTCCCTTTCACAAGATCCATGCCAAAGCAAAGTGCATACTGGTGCCCTGCTGGATCAGTGGCCTGATCTGCAGCACCTGCTTTTCAGTGTAAAAGAGCAGGTATAGGAGCCATGGGTGCTGCATTTTAGACATGATTCCCAGCATAACTATGTGAGTCCCGATCCTTGTGGCACGTCAAACTGTCGCCAGTTCTTGGTGGATACCCCACAGGGTCTGGGTGATTTCATCCATTATGGGTCCCAAGGAAATACTCATCCATCACTACCCTCCAGTGATCCATGACCCACGCCTGGGCTGCCTCTACAGCTATCACTGTTTCAAGACAGTCTGCAAGACAAATGTCAACTCTGGGCAATTGGTACAGATGGTGGCAGGAACAGAATGAATGTCTGTTTCTGGGTCGGGGATGAACTATTAGTTCCCGGTAGAAGTCCGGCAATCTTTTTTCTTGCCATGGGAAGGGTTTGCTCTTGGGGCGTGGTGGTGTTATCCCACACTGCTGCCAGCATGTACCTGATCTCACAAGTTGTTTGGACCTTGGAGATAGTGTTAATTGTTGTGACTGTGATGGAGGTGTCCTGGTCACTGCGGCTGAGCAGATGGCTTCTTTTGCTTCTGTAGGGTTGGCCCTTTATTTTTCCTGTGTCCCAGGGAGCATCAGAACCCTCTCCAAATTCCTGGCCAGGATCAATTGCCCCATGGTCCTTGACATCATCATCCCCATTATTCACCAGTGTCGCCAATATCCCCTCTGTGAGAGAGCACATACACAGTGGGCACTTTGCACTGGCATTCATGGAATAGTCATACATGTATGTTACTTTGGCCGCCTTCACATTGCCCTACACTGTTATTGCACCTTTTGTAGTTATGCTGGTGCAAAGGTCATGTCCAGGAACGATGTCAACAGAGTATGGATTGCACGTTTAACTATGCAAAGTCATTATTTATGGTGAAATGTCATAAAATAAACGGGACACGCACTGGGAGCTTATAAGTAAAGGGTGCTATACAAACAGTGGACACGTAACATTGTTCCTCCTGAAGTGCTGAGGTGTTGGTAGTCATTGGCCATTCCTGAGCCTACCTTTGCTCCAACATATTCTCATGATGGATGGAACCCAAGCTCTTTCACTAAAGCAAACAAGGGCCAATAACTGTGCAACTGCTTTCAAGTGTAACACATATTATGGCCTGGAAAGAATGAGAGATGTGGCGATTGCCTCACTGTTAATTGAGAGAGGCGCTAGACACATGTTTCAATTCATTCATGATTGACATGGCTCTTCAGCCACCACAATAAGAGTGCGAGTGGTCGATGCCAATGCTTGCCTGCTCAATTGAGAAATAGCGCCTACAAACTGTTTTAGATTTTTCACACTTTTGACGTTAACTCTCCTGAGAAATGACCCCAAAGACTGAGTTTCGAAGCCCTAGAAAGAAAACTGACGGTTAGGATTAATCACCAGTGTGCAAACACTCTCTGCATTTATGAAGAACTGTGTCTGTAACACAGGAGCAATACGGTTGATAGCGACATACAAGCCCAAAGCCTTGACGAGACACAGAGCAGCCTTACATTTCAACATCAGCTGGGAAACAAATCCAGCTTGCATTGTAGAACTATTTATGTCAAGCACTGTACAAAGCCAAGCCAAGCAAAGTGATGTTGGCAAACAAAAGTATTTATTCAGATGAAGAAAGAATCAACATACAGGCTTGAACTTTTTACCACAGAGAATATGCAGTGCCGACCATAGGTCTCCCAGCGCCCTGTGTGAGATGTTTGTGTGCACCCCTCCTCCAACTTTCTGGCCTGTAGGGGTTGTGTTGCCTGCTTCACAACACCCTCCACCTGAACTCTCCACTCATTTCAGTAATTGTGATACTTCTGTCCTGCGCCATTGTTCTGGAGGATGCGCATTGGTTTGTGCCAATGAAGGAAGTATGCTGGTCTGGCAGGGAGTGGTGCTGTGGATATGCCAATAAGAGCTGGATTTGGCTGGTGTATTAGAGCTCCCGCAGCGAAAACGAATGAAAGAGAAGTGGCAACTTGTGGCAAGTAGGGAGATTAAGTGGAGCAGTTGCCTGATGGTGGTGCCAGTAGAAAGGGGCGCAGTGCAGAATTGGTTGGAAATTCAGTGGTGAGAGATACGGGACAGCACCTGGGAAGAGGGACAGAAAGTCACAAAGGGGTAACAGCAGTTTGGAGGCTGAAAGGCACAAAGGTGGGCAACATCAGCCAGGGTTTGCAGAAGGCACAAAGAGAGGTGCCGAAGCAGTCAGGGAGCTGGAAGCCATGAAGGGGTGCCTAAGCAGTCAGGGAGCTGGAAGTCATGAAGGGGTGCCAAAGCAGTCAGGGAGCTGGAAGTCATGAAGGGGTGCCTAAGCAGTCAGGGAGCTGGAAGTCATGAAGGGGTGCCAAAGCAGTCAGGGAGCTGGAAGTCATGGAGGGGTGCCAAAGCAGTCAGGGAGCTGGAAGTCATGAAGGGGTGCCTAAGCAGTCAAGGAGCTGGAAGTCATGAAGGGGTGCCAAAGCAGTCAGGGAGCTGGAAGTCATGAAGGGGTGCCAAAGCAGTCAGGGAGCTGGAAGTCATGAAGGGGTGCCTAAGCAGTCAGGGAGCTGGAAGTCATAAAGGGGTGCCAAAGCAGTCCGGGAGCTGGAAGTCATGAAGGGGTGCCAAAGCAATCAGGGAGCTGGAAGTCATGAAGGGGTGCCAAAGCAGTCAGGGAGCTGGAAGTCATGAAGGGGTGCCAAAGCAGTCAGGGAGCTGGAAGTCATGAAGGTGTGCCAAAAGCAGTCAGGGCTGAAAAGCACAAACTGGGGCATGATCAGGTGGAGGAGATTGAAAGGATTTGCACTAGGGGGCCACAAGGCACTGTCTGGTTAGCATGTATTAAAGTGTAGTTGCCCAGATGCAGCTGACAGAAAGCCTATGAGGGGGTTCTTATTTTCTGGCCATTCCTTGGTGCTTGGGTTTGGTTTGAGGAGCTAAATTGGAGTTGGCACTGCCCATCTTCTCTGCATGACCATCAGCATTTTTTCAGCTACAGTATACGTCGGAACAGTGCGCATGACCGGATGCAGACATTACGCAGAATCTCTAAGTGCTATAGCGTTCTGGCGAGGTGTTTAAAGTCTCACTTTAAAGTCAGATGCAAATTGCGGCCCTATCCGCTTCAGTCTTTTTGGGTGAAAATGAAACATACACACTTATAGAGGACTATGACAGGCCCAGTGATGTGCTCAAGACCACTAATTACATGCTTCCAAATATGACCACCAGCACCTCTTTACGTTTCCTGATTTCTGAAAACTTGAGTCAGATATGGATGTACAGAATATGGGCATGCTGATTTTAAATATCTTAAATATGTGAAATACATCAATAAAGATAATTACCAACATTACCTTGTCATAGTAAATACAAACTTTACAACTGAAGTAACTTTACAAGTGGGTATTTGCCTGGTTTACATTTATGTTTTTTCATGGACAGCCATCTGAGGTTGCAGTTATGGTTATGATATGATATTTTATTTTATTTGTATCGCGCTCATACACAAGTGTTTCAGAGCGCGGTGAGGCAAGGGAGGGAAACAAGGGAGGACCAAAACAACAATCTTACTATGACCAGTGACATTGAGAACGCGCTAGTGCAATAGAGAGGGAAGGGTAAAAGTGCAAGGGAAAGGGGACAGGCGGAGCAAGGGACAAACAACAACTGGTAGTGCAGCCACCAAGGTGGCAAGTGCATGATTTAAAGCGCAGACAAGGAGAGTCTGATAAGGGGGACTGTGGGATTACAGATGCAGACCCAAGTGCAAGGGTAGCCAGGAGGCAGTGCAGGTGTTTGGCTGGGAAGGGACTTGGGCCCGAAATCAGAGCGGAGACAGGTGCATGTTGCCAAAGCAGACTGATCAGCAGGGGAGGGGCAGAGCGAAGGCAGAAGCAAAGAGGAAGGCCTTGAGGTGCTTCTGGAAGTGGAGATGGTTCTCATCAAGTTTCAGAGAGGCAGGGAATCTGTTCGAGAGGGAGAACTCAGCCGAGGAAAGAGATCTACCTCCAACTTGTTGCTTGAAGAAGCGACTGACCCTGAGGCAGTTGGAGGTGGAGCAGCATAGAGCTTGAGTGGGAGGGAGAGTTGAAGGTATTTTGGACCCAGGTCCCAGAAAGTCCTGTGGACAATGCGAAGGGTCTTGAATTTAATCTTTGCAGCCACAGGGAGCCAATGAAGATATTTCAGGGCTGGAGAGTCCCCACAGTCCTGTTCTGGATGAGTTGCAGCAGGCGGAGAGTGGAAGCAGGCAGATTTTGAAAGAGGCTGTTGCAATAGTCCAGCCTAGAGAGAACCAGAGCTCTAGAGACAGTAAGCTTATGGGGGAATGAGAGGAAAGGAAGAATAGCTCTGAGGAGATGGAGTTGGTAGCTTGACTTCTTAGAGACGTCAGAGATGTGAGGAGAAAAGGAGAGTGTGGATTCGAAGTTGACCCCCAGGTTCTTAGTCTCGCAGATGGGAGCAGGAAGCGGGACAAGGGAGGCCGGCCAGAGAGTGACAGGAAAGAAGGGTGGAGATGTGCCAATGAGGAGAATCTCTGTCTTACTGGCATTAAGGCAGAAATTGTTGGTGGCACACCACTCCTGAATTGCAGACAGTCAGAGATGTGAAAAGTAGAAGAGGTGGCAGAGGGAAGCCTGAAAACAGCTAAGTGCCATCTGCATAGCACTGAATGTTGGAGCAGTCAGCATCAATGCAGTGGGTGAGGGGTGCCAGGTATTGGTTGAAAAGCCCAGGAGAGAGGTTAGACCCCTGAGGAACACCACAGGTAGAGAGTGAGATAGAGGAAAGGAAGGACCCAAGTTGGACCTGGGAGGGTCGATCGGAGAGGAAAGAGGTCAGCCAGGCCAGGGCCTGATTGGTGATGCCCAGGTTATCACGAAGACGGTTGAGCAGGATGGCATAGTTTACTGTGTCAAAGGTAGAAGCGAGATTGAGTAGGATGAGGACGGAAGAGATGTTAAAGTGAAGGTTGGAAGCAGGTTTTCAAAGATGTTCACGAGAGCAGTTTCTGTGTTTCTGGCAGCTCTAAAGCCAGACTGATGGTCATGTAGACAACCAACAGAATCGGTGTGAAGACTAAGCTGGGAGATGGCCAACTTTTCCAAGAGTTTGCCCAGGAAAGGAGTGATGAAGATCGGGCCGCAGTTAGCTGGGCATGAGGGGTCGGCAGTGGGTTTTTTTTAGGAGAGGGTGTACAAGAGAGTTCTCCAGAGGTGAAAGAGAGGTCCCAGAAATCAGCAAAGCAGGAGCAAGGGTGTCAATGTGGTCCTTGATGGTTTTAGACAAACAGGGAAGGCTGTTTTGACTAGGCTTTCATAGATCAGACTTCTCTAGAAATCTCGTCAGGGGAGAACAGAGGAAAGGAAGAGAAATGGGGGGGCTAAGGGAGAATAATAGTTAACAGGTAGAAAAGGGGGAGGAAGCAACAACGAGAGGGTGGACAGGATGTCCTGGGTTTTTGCGATGCAATGAGAGGCAAGGGCCGTGCAGAGGGCCTGTGAGGCGATAGGAGAGGTAAAGACTGCAGCAGTGTTGGCAAGCTCTTTGCAGATTTTAAAGAGTTCTGCTGAGTTGTTAGATGCCGCAGAGATGCAGGCTTGAATGTGGGCTCTCTTGTTAGTTTGGACAAGGAACCGGTATTGCCTTTGGAGCAGGCAGCAGGCCAGTTTATCAGAGGATGAACAAGAACCCTGCCATTTCCTCTCAGCCACCCTACACGTGTAAGGGTAGCTAGGTCAGAGTCGTATCAACAGTTGCACTTGGCCTTGGGCTTCAAATGGATCCTCATGACAGGGACAGGAAGGTCCAGCATATTGGAGATAGAGCAGTAGAGCATGGAAAGGGCTCTGCCAGGATGTGAGTCATCCAAAGGAGGAGGAGGGAGAGAGAAGGTGGCAGCAAAAGCCTCAACTTACACACGCTTCATGGGTCAGATGACCGAAAGGGTAGGTGGCAGAGCTGGAGTTGGCTTGGCCTGAGGGCTAGAGAGGGAGAGGTGGGAGGAAAGAAGGGAGTGATCTGTCCTGGAGAGAGGAGTGGTCCGAGGGATGGAGAGGGGGAGCTCAGAGGGGATCAGAACATCCAGCGTCAAATATGTTCCTTAAACTAGAGGTGAACTGACCCTCAGAGAATGTTTTATTGGCAGGCCAGTAGCACTGGATGACTATTATGTCTTATGCATCTGACATGTGGCACAATACAAACAGCAAGATTGATTACCCCTCTCTTAATCCCACAATTGTCACACAGGACACTGCACATTAACCACTGTCTTGTCGGGCAGTGGAAGACAAAAGCTCCACAAAAGTTAATATTAAAAAAA
Organism: Ambystoma mexicanum; assembly: GCF_040938575.1. NCBI lineage: Eukaryota > Metazoa > Chordata > Amphibia > Caudata > Ambystomatidae > Ambystoma > Ambystoma mexicanum. Next base: position 266,252,308 of record NC_090940.1, read on the forward strand.
TCTATTAATTTATTAATACATCAGAAAATCTAAGAACAATTAATAGAAGCATTCAATAAAACAAAAGACTGTGGTACAGAAAAAGGAGGTGAGTAAGTGACTTGGAAACATAAATCCAATCGATATGTCAAGAAAAATCATGATCAATTCATAATGGACACTAATCTAAGCAACATGAAAGAAAACAATTATTATTCTCTGTTTTTCTGGTGTATCATTCCTCTGTCTTACACCTGACATAAGTCACACATAATTTTCTACAAAACCCTGCTTAGGGTTCTCCAACACGGATACATGAAGCATGATCTTAACACTTAATAGATAGTCGACATACGTTTCGGCCTGCAAAGTCCATACTGCACTATCCCTACTGCCATTGGTTTGATGTTTTTAGAGGCCTTCTTCAGGACAGAAAATTGCTTTTAATCAGGAATTCAATTATAGCCCAAACGGTTTTGTGGTTGTTTCCACACTACAAAAAATACATAAAAACACTTGGTCAAAAACCTACTACATTAAAATTGAAGCCTTTGTGGAGATAGTTTTCTGGGTGTATTATTTCTATTCCATTTTGTGCACTGACCTGTGAAACAACATTCTGTTCAGGGACTTGAGCTTGTTCTCACCGACTAACTAACACAGGTGGTACTCCACTTTTATACTACAGCATATTATATAAGATGCCTGTTTCTGTGTTTCTGTTTTCTGTTTTTCTATCTACAGAAAAAAACATCCACCACACTGAGATGACTCCTGTTGTCTCTAATATAACAAAAGCGAATGAGGTAGAATAAGTGTGGAATGTGTTGTACATTTTGACATTTGGGAATTGTTAGTACCATAGGGGACTTTGTTCCTCCAAGTAAGATATTGTAAAAGAAAGGCTGTAGACAATAGGCAATATACGTCCTTGTAGCCTGGCATAAATGTCTTGATATGAGAAGACCTAAAAGAAAAGTAAATAAAATAAAAAATAAAACAGAAAAATAACAATAATACACATTGATAATATCAAGCGTCCACTCGTGTAATAAAGTAATAGAATCTACATAAAACTGCTATTTCAAACATATTCGGTTGAATAATAACGTACAAAAGTGAAACCAGCATTAACACACAATGCTTTCAATAACATCCAGCTGAATAATATGGTATACAAAGGTGAAACCAGCATAAACACACAATGTGGTTAAAGCGATCACGTGACACGCATGCAGCGTGTCACGTGATGCGAGTTTCTTTACAAAAATAAAGCGGAAATGCTTGCACGTTGTTATTGTAGATACGCGAGTGGACAATGAGGAACAGGGAGCCCCCTTGTTTTTCGAATGAGCCGGTAAGTATAGCAATAAGATATGGAATATGTTCACTATGTGTAAATGGGCAATGTAAGACGTGTGTGTGTAGACATGGAGGAACTATATTGAGCTTGACAGTGAGGAAACGCATTTGTAAAAGCGGGCCCCCAAATAAAATAAATAAAAATGACAATTACATGAGGGATAACACACCGAATAGATATGCTAAAACGAATATCAAAAAAACGCTATATGATCTGAGAGAGCATTTGTGAACCCTTCTTTTGTGGGTCACTTAGATTAAATGCAGTAAAGAATGTATTTTACCTTATCTGCAGATTCGGTCGGTTGCATAGAAAAATCGTTTTCAACAAATAGCAAAAAAGCAAGGAGATTTCTTCGAGTAATACTGTAAGTAACCACAAAGCACTGTATATATATAAAGTGGGTGAATGAGCAGCCCTTGATACGTGTGTAGACATATAGGTAAAAAGGAGACCCATAGTTGAGCGCCACCATGAGGGAATGCAGTTGCAAGAAAGGGTCCCCCATTTTGAAATTAAGATGATAAATTAATGAAAGTTGAAAGTAACAAGAAAACTACGGTAGGAATCTCAACCTGCAGTCTAAACAAAATTATTTTGTGCCATTAAGAGCAAATAAAATAAAAATATTAGTTGCCTTATTTACAGATTGAGTCTGACACTCAGACTGAGAAATCTTCCAAAAAATGTAAGCCTACTGAAAAAGGAGCAACCAAAAAGAAATTAAATAAGTACGGTATCCCTGACTAGCAAAAGGAAGTAAAATAACAAAAACACAGCACCAGACGGGTTGTGATAAATCTAAGGTGAGTTAGAGTAAACAAATGTATCATTCGCAGTCAAATAATATGCCATACAATTAATAAGAAAAACTAAATATGTTTCTGTTACAGGTAGCTGTTAGGCCCCTTAGAAGACCAGACACCAATAATTGAGTCGGTGAGAACAAGCTCAAGTTCCTGAACAAAATGTTGTTTCACAGGTCAGTGCACACAATGGAATAGAAATAATACACCCAGACTCCAAAAAGGCTTGCACAATGGAAAAACGCTATTCTTCAAGACACCAATGGAAGCATAAGATTGGATGGACAGTGAACAGATCCCGGAGATCACAGAGACAAACCATCAAACTGCGACATGAGAGAGGGATACTGGGGAGACCTGCATGGGAGCAAACTGAGTTAAGACTGGACACACAAGAGAAGCGATAAGTCCACTTCGCATTGAGAAGTTCAAGACTAGGATGAGATGAAGTGACAATGAAACTTTAAAGAGACACAGGAACACAGGAGCACAGAAGTGCAGTTATGCTCACTCAGCATAGGGGAAGCTAACACAGACCCAGTCCTCCTGCAATAGTTTGATTTAGGATAATGCAGAGTGCCTGCCCGTTGGACCCCAGATGACAGGTCTAACGACTAGGTCGAATGGAGCGGAAGCGGGGAGGTCCTAGCATGCTGTGCACAGCTGGACAAATTAGGTTACAGTTAGGTTTGGGGACTACGAAGGGGGGTAGGGAGGAGAGCCTGGCCTGGCATAGCTTGTTGCACTCCATACAAGGTTGTTCCAGAAGGACATGGCAGACTTAAGGTTCTAACAGCACTAGTGATAGACAGAGACAATGGTGAAACAATAAAGGTAATGACATGGAACAATCAGGGTTTTAATGGCTATGTTAAACGCAGGAGGGTGAAATGTATATTAAGAGAACCAAAGTGGGGATTGCATTGTTGCAGGAAACACATCTAGACGCACAGAAACAACAGAACCTCGCAAGGACATGTGGGTGTGTTGGTGGGATCCATGTACTCCACATATGATGAAGGAATCCGTATCTGGATAGACCAGGCTGTACCGCTCATAATATTAACCACCAAGTCGGATAAGAAGGGCAGGATGGCTATGATATACAGCATGCTAGAAAATCATGAAGCATGCATTGTGAACACCTATGCACCCAACCATGATGCCACCGTCTTCTTTAGGTCACTGTACTCAAGGCTTGGTCCCTACAGAGATGGAGCAATAATATGGGGCAGTGACTTTAATTGCACCCTAAATCCCTTACTAGATAGGTCTGATTCAAAACACAAGAGACTGTCCCCCCCAGCCAAAGTCCTGAACACGCTCCTGAAGCACTTCCAGCTGGAAGACAGATGGAGGATACAGCATCGGATAAGTAGAGAATAGTCCCAGTTGTCAGCCCCACACAAGGTCCACACCAGAATAGATTACTTGTTCACGGGAGAGGAACACGTGAGGGAATTCAGTGGGCTGAATACCTAGCAAGGGTCCTTTCGGACCACTCCCCCCTTACAAAGAAATGGACGATTTCCACCTGAGGCCCCCCCCATTCCCACCTGGCGGCTGAGAAGCGAGGCACTATTAGATAAGGCATTTCATGAGCATATTAGAAAAAGTACAATGGAATTCATAGAGGTAAATGGGGGTAGCGTAAAACAGGTGGGCATTGTGAGGGACTCCTACTAGGTAGTCATCAGAGGGGAAATGATAGCGACATCGGGGGGGGGGTGCAGAAAACTATCACAAACGACCTCAAAGGGGTAGAAGATAGATTGCCGGAACTCGAGAGGAAGAAATTAGACTGAGGCAAGAATGGCTCGTGCAGTGGGATAGAGTTGGGAAATGTAACTATGCGAAACACTTAGAGAGGAGACCTGCACAAGGGCACATGCATGGTAGAATGCTTGCATGGTTGTGTAAGGATAGGAAGGTGAGGTCCCTGATATGCTCCATTCTAGACGCAGAACGAGAGGAGGTAGACACACAAGTTGGCATCAATGAGGTCTTCTCTGAGTACTATAAAGCGTTATACGCAGACCCCCTAGACAGATAAAGAGATGGATATACAAGATGTACTTGATCTTGTCATCCTATCATACCTAGACGCTCAACAATCAAACATGTTGGAAGAACCATAACCCTGGAAGAATTTCTAGTGACTATAAGAACGTTACCCAACAGGGAAGTCCCCAGGCACAGATGGGTTGATGGACAAATTCTACAAAGCCTACGCAGACATGCTGGTGCCACTCCCTGCCAAGGTGTATAACGAGGCAAAGTCAGGGCAGCAGAGTCTTTGGAGAAAGCAGACAGCAAGCAGCCCGGTCCTCTTTCTGTGTCTCTTCATTTTATTTATTTTTTTGTTACAAAACCCACAGAACACCACGGAGCAGGCCGCGGAGCAAGGGCAGCAGAGTCTTTGGTCTTTGTCTTTGGACTCTTGGACTCTTCGCTCGTGCTGCCTGGCTCTACTTCCCCTCGACGTGCCTTCTACACTGCATCTGTGAGAAACCGCGAGAGACGGAGACAATCTGAGCTGGTGAATCTCAAGAGAAGTGCAAACTTGGACTACATCCCAAGACAAGCACGCAAGTAAGCACATACAAACCCTATTGCCCTTGATTGCTACTTTATAGGCAATACAAACACTTAGACACTTAGACAACCCCACAGCTAAACTAGATATATGAAAACAGAAAATTGAAGCCGGTAACTGCCTAAACTCCAGAACTCAACACCACCAGGGCCCTACACGAGCGAGACGGGGAGACTATTGGGGATTATTCCCCTTTGATCCATTCTGTGCTCTGTGATCACGACTTATGGAAATCATCAAGTGGACATATCGGAAATAAACTTGGAAACAAAATTGTATACCAACAATCCACTCAAACGCAGGGGCTGCGCACGAGCAAGAGACTGCAGCGATTTCTCCCCTTTGATATTGCCCGCGCCTTTGAATCCCCCCTCCCCTACCTTTCGGATTTCTTACAAACCTCAAATACCTGAAGCATTCTCACGAGCTGGAGACTGCGGGTACCTATTCCTTTGATTCCACCCACGGCCTTCTGCAAAACTTGCTTACGCATAGACGCTCTACGGCCATCTTTAACACTCCACAATGGACCCGTACGGTGCTCGCATTGGTCCATTAATGAGAAACTCTTGCTGTTACGCGGAATGACAAAAGGAAACACCGCAATATCCCCCCATAAAACTTCATCAGCTACTATGAGGCATGACTTCCCGCTGATGAAACAGAGCAAGCAACATGAAGAATCAACCACCAATGCCTCTGTCCGCTTAGCCTCAATGCGGCGGAAATCAGCAAATCAAGACGGCAATTAGCTGCCAATACTACAGAATTTAAACACCGTAAAAGAAAAGAAGAAAAAGAAAAAAATGCATCCCCACCCTATAATGTACTTCAAATCACTCTAAACAAGGACCACTTAGAGAATACATGCAACACGACGAACATTCAGCTGAAGATACAGGACCAGGAGAAGCAAAGGAATCTTGATCCTTGCACACTGATCAAGAAGGATAACTAAATAAAATAAGTAAACAAATGTATAGAATGTGACATAGCCATAGAGAACTACTTTCAGCTGCAAGCTATTACTAATGCCACCTTAAATCAGGAAGAGAAAATAGATATGCAGCACACTGAAGAGAAGAGAAAAATTAAAAAACAATGAACAGCTCAGAGCGTATGGGATAAAGAGAATGAAATGCCTTGTAACAAGACACCTCCTAATACCAACAACTCCATTACTGAATCCATGATGACACGAAGGAAAAAAGCACAGCAAGCAAAACAACTATGGCACAATAACTACCAAAAATCTCAAACCACGGATAGAAGAACAAACCAGACAAACTACGAGAAACAGCGCGTAGCAAGGCTCTCTCTCAATATAATGGAGATAGATCAAATTATGAGTGACCAGGAGAGGAGGAATGACATTTTGGGCAGCATGTTTGCCTCCAAACTTAGCCGGAGGAACCATCTGCTCCGAGACAAGCTAAAGTGATAGCAACTACTGACCCGCAAACCATCTCGGCATTAGACCCACAGATTGAGAGAAATTTAAACCATCTGAAACAATCTAAAATCACGCAAGAGGGACATAAAACATCGGGAAACTTTCCCAAACAAGAGACTTACAATAAATGCCAATGCCCCAATTCAGAAAATGAATGCCACACTTGTTTACCCACTACGATGGCTGAACTTCTGAAATTCATGATTACGGCAACAAATCTGGCTCTCATCCCGTTTGTATTATATGAATCTATCCATGAAGCTATACGAGATCAATCAACCCTAATAGCCTTGATTATACCGAACAAACATATATGGAAATACTAACCAACAAAATCCAAAGTCGACCAGACAATGAAGCCGAAACGAGTAACATGCGACAGACCTGCCTATTTTACATCGCTAGACAGGAGCGTATGGAGAAGGAACAGATGACCACAACTCTATTCAAAATACTCGAGAACAAACAAGTAAAAAACAAATTCATTTAAGCTGGATGAGAGATCACAAAACATCCAAGTGACGCAGGAAACTACGGAACACAACTGTTCTATACCAACTTCCCCCCCTTTGCTGAAACCAATCAATACTGAACCTATGAGCAATAACCAGAAAATGTTATCTTCACCTCAAAGAAATACTCAGCAGGAGGAACTGACTATAGATGAGACCTTCCCCATCTTCAACCAAAACAAATCTCTCACGAAAAACAACGCCAACCAATGCAGGGCACCACAGGGGAGAGCCAAAAACAATGGCAAAGGACCCAGAAAAGGATCACATGCATTCCTGAGAAATTTGACACTTCCCCTGCTGACAAGAAAAGACGTGACAAAAAGAGAGAATACACTACCAGGGAAAAAAATCAAATTGCCAGCCAACGAAATGACTAACGTAACAGAACAATCTGTAAGATCCAAAGAATAAAGATTAACAGATAAAGAAGATGTGGAACTTCTCATCCATGTGTCCCTTACAATATACCAATGTAAGCTGGTCAAATGGCACAGCGAGTAGAGAGCTCGCTTTGACATCTGTGCAGAGCCTGCTAACGCAGGTATGAATCCCGGCAGGGCCAAACTCAGCCTTTCATTCTTCCAAGGTCGATAAATGAGCACCACACACTGTGGGTAATAATAAGCAGTGCTCAGATACCTGAGGGTTTGTAGCGCTATATAAAATGCAAAATTATCCATATATGAGGAAACAGAGCCAGAATACACAAGAAACAACTCACCACAACCACTCCAAAAAGAGTCATACATCAACCAGCAGATACCTCTTATGACACTTCATCACACTTAATTATCAATGAATACCTGGAAGGAAACGCCATATACAGCAAAGATGATTCACTATCATGTGAAGAAATTTTGGATACAGAAAGAGATTAGTCCATGCATGAATCAATCAATGGAGAAGACGAAAACGCAATAGATTCTGAGTATTCTGGCACATGATTTGGTAAAGAAAACTGATACAATGAAGTCGGAAAGGAAAAAAAGCCTGCAACTAGAAGTAAAAACCACTCCCAGAGACCACTTGATACTGATGATGAAGAGAATGCCCTGAAACTGCCTGCGTTCCACGATCCAAGAGCATCAAAAAACAAGAACACGATTGTGATTCAACGAATGAAACCATCACAAGATGGACTAATACTTAACAGGACCAATCTATTGAGACTACTTCACTTCATACCGGAATTAAAACTGATACAAACGCAAGACATCAAAATTGTGGAATTTCAAGATGATGACTCAACAGATGCTATATCTGTCCAATTCAATTCAAGCGAGACAATGGGCCTCATTACAACCCTGGCGCTAATTGGTTAACGGTGCCATAAAAGGCTGTGGCGCCGTTAACCCATTAGCGCCTGATTATGAGGTCCCTTTGCGGGACCCGACCGTAACGGCTGGTCTACACCAGCCGTTAAAGTAGGGACCCGCAAAGGGACCTTGGTGCTAAGTACGGTACCACAATTTGTGGTACCGTACTTAGCGCCTTCCCCATTCCCATTGAGCCCTATGGGGCAAAAATGGGAATGGGGAAGGGCCATGGAGGAAGGGGGAATTACCGCCACGCCAACCTTGTAATGGGGTGGTAATTCCCCCTTTCTCCATGGCGGAGTCGGTAAATTACCGGCATGGACCATGGGGCTGTTAGCAACATGGTTTTCCGCCTGGGTCGTAATGAGGCCCAATAAAAGCTATAATGAACCAAATGAGGAAAATGGAAATACATGGATTTAAATGCAAAATTCAGCCACAACTTTCCACAATTGACAGAAAGAGAAAAAACACATCAACAATCAGCACAGAAAAATCCAGCAAAAGGCTGATTTCCTGGAACAACAACAACCAACGAAAAGACCCTCTTCATGATAACCAACGAGAAGATCCAGAGAGGATAACACAGGATGACAAACGTCCCCAAAACTCATCTAGACGTGCAGCAAACACACAAAGATTGTATCCGCTGACTTCTTGGACAAAGAAAAACACTCAGCGCCCATTGAATAAGACAACAACTACATACTTATAACACCCACAGATAAGACACCAAGAATGTTTATGGCTATGTTCATGGAATACCCGAGGATCCAACCATCTCTTTCAGAAAAGAAACAATGATCTGTCCAAATATGAAATTATCTGCCTACAAGAGACTTGGCTCTCTCAGCTGCCCCTTTACGATGGATATATAGCCCACATGACACCTGCTTTAACCAATACAAAAGGCCGACCCTGTTCCGGTCTACTAACACTATCTAAAATCAAAGCCCACTTGCAACAAATAGAAACCATATCTATCAACAACTGGTCTCAAATTACTATTCTTGAGCAGAGCTATAAAAACACCTCAAATGAACTCCAAGAGAATGAATGCCATTCGATTACCATTCTTAAAATCTATTGGAGTCCTTCTGTTCGAAATAATGAAACATTTCTAGACAAGGTATTAATTTCGCTAGATGACATCCATATAAATTACAAGCAACTCCACGTTTTCATCTGCAGAGACCTTAACTTACACCTTTACCAAAATGATGGCTCGCGAATCCAGAATTCAAAACTGAGTACCAAAGCCATTGCATGGACATTGGCCATGGCGCGCCGCAATTTCATCCTTCTAAAAGGCAATATCTCTGGTGACAATTCTGCAAGACCTACATGGCACAGAGACAGTATCAGTGGATACTTAGATTATATATACATCTCTCATAATATTTTCAATACTGTCACTAAATTGCAAATCATGACAAGTACATCCAGTGATCATGCCAAACTCATCACCACTTGGGATGCCCCTCACCGGCAAATGGACAAAATGGACAGCCTACATAAAGAAGTGAATGCAGGATTTAACAGACTCGGCATTCCAGGAAAATAATCAAAAACTTGGAAATGATCTTTAGAATGTCTAAAGAGACAAGACGAGACGAGAAGGAAAATATCAACTATGAATGGCTTCTTGCCCCATTTCTACAAAGATCAAAACCACAACTAAAACTTCATGCCATGCCTTCTATCAGAAAATTGCCTACGCCACGAAAAACCTAAGACAATCCATAGAAATAGCCAAGAAAATTAAACACCCTGGCCAATTCGACATCATTAAAAGAATCAAACAAAAATACAGAAACCAACTCAAAGTTATGAAAGCGATGATTGTAAAAAATGATGCAGAAACGATGCTACAGGCAATAGGTAAGCGAAACACTGGGGATCTGTGGACACTGCTTAATCAAAACCATTCAACGCATAGTCGGATGACTACAGAAGTGTCAGGAAAAGATTGGATTGAACATTTCAATCAAGTCTACAAACATTCTATCAACTCCCACCCAGATAAAACCACTCTGTCAGTGGAGATGCAAAGTTGGCACAGTGAATGGGATTTTGATGAAATCCTCACTCACCTCAGGAAACTGAACACCTCCCGAGCACCTGGACCAGACGGCCTAAGCAACAGCATTATCAAAAAATAGGCAGAAGCTTGGGAAAAACTTTGTATATCGCTCTCCAACTCAATCTCTAAAAATTGATATATACCAGCAACTTGGAAAACGGCTATTATAGTCCCAGTGTTCAAAAAAGGTGACAAAAAAACTCCCTGCAAACTACCGGCCATTGGCGATGTTAGACCCCATAGCCAAGATATTTGCTGCAATACTGGTTAAAAGATTCAAAGAGTGGGCAAGAGCCAACAAGAAACAAGATCCCGGTCAAACTGGATTTATGAACAACGTTGGTACCAATACAAATCTGTTTATACTCAACGTACAAAAACATGAATTGTTTAGATCCAAGACAAACATCATTCTGCTGCATTCGTCGATCTGCAAATGACATTCGATAGCATCAACAAAAGGATACTGTGGCAAAAATTGGAACAAGAAGAGTGCCCCCAGAACTGATTGCTCCAATCAAAGCCATGTACAGTGACACCTCAATACGGATCCATGTGACGAAAGATGGTTCTCTTTCATCAATCATCAAAACCATTAACGGATTGGAACAAGGATGCCCCTAGGCAGCTATCCTTTTGAACTTTTATCTGTTCAACATAACCAAAAATACTTATTACACTGCTACAAATCAACCAAGACTGAACGCCATTCCAGTTCCGTACATTCTTTATGCAGATGATATTGTTCTCATGGAAGGAACTAAGGTTTGTCTCCAATGAAGCCTGGACATTTTTAACAACTATATAATGAGAAATGACATGAAAGCCAATTCTGACAAAACAAAAATCATGTCTTTGGGATATTGCACCAAAAAACAATGTACCTCACTCAAGAAGCATCTAAATGAAAAAAAGCTCGACGAAGTCAAACAAATCAAGTATCTAGGAATAGAGCTCAACCAGTCCCAAGTGGAAAAGAGTTGGATTTGCCACTTAAAAAACCACACATTCACTAGGGGCCAGATTGGCTATGACGATCCACAGAAGATACAGCACTTATTCGATGAAACCTGTAATAGCCTTTTATAGGTATAAAGTGGCTGCTATCCTACTTTATGGAAGCAAAAGCTTAACCAACATCTCCCGAGACATCTGGCCACTGATTGAAGGAATATTTTGGCAGAAAGTCCTATCGCTGGCGACCTTACTACCTGTAGCAAGGATACATCACGAGTTAGCCCTCCAGTCGCTCCAATCCGTCCGCAACTGGAAACAGCTCGATATGTACCGCAAGATCATGAACAACAAGGATACGCCAGCAATGAGGATATTAACGCAAACCAAAGAGAACTCTGCCTTACCAACAACGAAAGCCTGGAACAAAGCCTGTCAAACACTACTCAACCTTTATGATATATCGATTGAGACTCTGATCAACCGACCCACAAAAGCAAAACAGAAGATTAAAGATTTGAATTGGATACAAACTGTCACAATCACACTAACTGGAGGGTAGAGAGATCGACACTCTCTCCCGAATCACGGAAGCTGAATGAACTCGATCCTCCCACCGTGGTTGGCACAGGCACCTGATTTAGACAACAGGTCGCCACGTGGCAGCCAATGGGGGAAGAGGGGTTAGGGACAGGTTGTCGATAGGGAGGGTAAATTAGGAACACCGGAAAGAGGGTGAGGAACTCCTAATGTGGATGGGACCAGGGAAGCACCAGGAGAAAACCCTAGTCTGTTTAACCTTTAACAAACAGTAATATCACCTGCACTCCTAACATGTACTTAATTGCGTAATAGCATACCTTAATACGTGTACTGTACCATACTCAGATATATCATGCTCTGACTTGAACAACACATAAGCAAGCAAAATGAAAACACATAAGAGAAAGTTTCCCAGAATGATTAGACAGTACACATGGCCCGTAGGGCGGCGTTATCAACATACAACATAAATGCATTTCCCCTTAGTTTCATTCACTAGTGAAATGTCCTTGTGCATATGCAG